>NW_017619515.1:1691284-1741284 GCF_001879475.1 Ipomoea nil
GCTTCCCGGTTTCCACCACTATCTGAGCTAAGAGGGATTGGTGAAGCTTCCAGTTTGCCTTCACGCATTCTTTCGTTGCCGTGCTTGATTGGAGTCTCGTCTATGGTTGGATATGCGGAACAATAGCGCGAGATAGATCTTGGGATGAGTAGTTGAAGCTTCTTTCGAGTCTTCACTGTCAGATGGTAGTCTTCTTAAAGGAGATCTCTGAGGGTAGTGTCATAGTCAGGACCGATCAGAATTGTGTGACTGTCTTCGGGTTCGGTTTCTTGAGCACCTTCATTGCCCATCTGATCATCATTATCATCATCGTCATCATTATCATCATTATCATCATTCTCATCATCAGTATCGTCAACATCATCATTATCTTCATTTCATCTTCATTACTCTCGCTTTCTTCAATCTGTCGTCCAAGCTCATCTTTCGTGCCACTGATATTACAATTTGGATCATTTTGGTGTTCCTTCTCTAAAGTGGTCTTGATCTTTGAAAGCAACATGGCATATCGAAGTTGCTTCAGTTCTTCTTCATAAACTGGATCCAAGGGTGGCTTGTTGAGCTCGATGCAGATTGGAGCTTTATCTTTCCCGAGAGTGCGATTTGTCATCTTGTAAGAGAAAGCGCGATTGATCTCTTCAATTCGAAGAGCTTTTGAAAGATCATCAGTGCCAATCCATGCAAGTGCAAATTCCTCTTCATCCTGCATTGCTTCAAAAGTTTCAAGAAAGATCCGCAGGGAGCAGTGCGCCACTTTTGCCACTGTTGAACTCGTTTGTAATCTCGTTCAATGGATTCTCTAAGTAACTGATCTGGTGAAGGTTGAGGAACCTTTACTTCTGGAGCTGGGGGCTGATGGTTTCGGGATGTCCGGAGGTTGTACCTGCACTACTGCTGTCTCGTCTACCAACACAGGTTCTTGTGTCAGAGTTACCTGCTCTGTGTTGATAGGTTCTTGTGGCAGACAAGGTAAAGCGATCAAAGCATCAGTTGCCCTCTTTCGTCTTTTCTGGTGACCCAGGTTCTTGTGGAAGACTTAAGCGACTGGCCCTCCATGTCTACATTAGCAGGTTCTTGTGTCAGTTCACGAAGGAGTTGATCTGCCAAGTAGGTTCTTGTGGATGGTGGTCTTGAGGAAAACCGAGATTCAGACTTGGGTTCTTGATCATCCGGAATTTTCTCAGGAAGAACATCTTTCGGTTGACTTTCCCCCTCAGAAAATGCTTCTTTCGTGTCTCCTTCTTTCGATGTAGCTTCTTTCGGTGTAGGAGATTTCTTCGGGAAAGATTTTAGCCTTGACTGGAGACGAAAGTGACTGTCTTTGATAATTCTGGAGAGAATTAAATTATCTTCATCTTCGGATGAGTCCTTGACTACGATTGATTCTGGTAGAGGGGAGGGTGGAATATGATCGTTCTTCTTTTGTGGAGATTTTGGTGAGATTGGAACACCGGAAGATTCTTCTGCCTTTTTCGCCTTATTCCGAGAGGAGTGCTTTTCTCGTCTTTGTCGTTTCGGCTTTGGCTGCTCATCTTCTGAAACCCTAGGTGTTCTTGATTTTCGGCTTTGGCTTTGACTTGCTCGATAGGGATTCCCAACTCCAACGCCTTCTGCTTGTCATATCCTGATGGTTTTTGTTTCATATGACATGCTTTCTGACCAGGCCGAATTCCTGGGCGCATAACGACTCCTTTCGTTGCCAGAAGATGGCTTATCACAAAACCATATCCCAACTTCTTCGCAATGTCTCCTGGACTTTTTCGATGAAAAGTGATGGTGTGAACAATATTGTTGAAAATGATCTTTGACCAGTCGACTTTAAATCTATTCAAGAAGGCCATGCCAGCATTTTCAATTTCTCCTTCGTCACATCATCCGTGCCCGAGGTCTTGTGATCGACGAGTTTATTGAAGATATCAACAGTGAACTCATAGTCTAGCCGGAACCATTTCTTCTTCAGCGGCCATGAGATTTCTGCCTTGGATGGTGCGTGATTGTTCTTGATGGATTCGTAGAAGTCCTCTGGGTCGAGATGATAATAGATAATATCTGCCTTATAAGACTCATCTCTTTGTGGAAACCCGTATGTTGATCGAACGTCCTCTGCGGTAAGAACCACATGATGATTATTGACTCTGGAAGGATAATCAAATAATCAGAAGATATTGAGGCATTCATATAGAACTGGGTTACATCAACCGGGTGCCAAACAGTATAAAGATGTGTGATGAAGCTGTATAATCCTGTTTCTGTAAGGAGATTTATGATGTGTTCACCAAAATTTCTATCCAAGATGTATTCAAGGAATCCATGCGCGTCCCACATACTTCCCCGTACGATGAAGGGTACTCTGGATTCAATGAAAGCTAGGTCCTCTGTTGGAAAGGTTGGGATTTCCATGGTGGAGGGAGTTTCTGGTTCAGGATTAGATGGTGATGCTTGAGGATGTTCTGCCATGGTTGTGGATTTGAGATAAACAAAGGGTTGAGAAAAATAATGAGATTGAGGAAGGTAGGGTAAAAGGATCAAGAGAAGTTTAAGTGGGGTTTTATAGAACTCCGGGTCTCCGGGTATGGATGATCCATTTAGGGATGAACGGTTTAAAAATTCAAATCACTTCCGGTTCTTTTTTCTCCAAAAGGTAACTGATCATCATGGGGGAGTGATAAGATTGTTTGCAGATCAAAAACGATCATTCCCTCATTTAATGAAGAGAGAGAAAATCACTCGAGTGCCTATTTGTGCATTAAATGCACGTTACATCCTGCATCAGACAAAGTGGGGGAGTGGACCACTTTTCTCGGCCACATGATCCCATTGGGATTCATCTTAACGGTTGGAGATAAAGGCTCAAACATTAAGCATGTTTGGTCATGATTCTAAACCCGAAAGAGGATGTAATTTTCAAAACATGGACTTGTGAGACAAATGGAGTCAAACATGTCTCTCTTTTATGGCAACAAAATTGTCTCCTGAGAGAATTGTTACACAGAACAATATACAGTGAAAGCAGTTGCAATCTCTCGTGCATTGGAAGGCAGACTTCCCATAATGCAATCCTTATCCTTTCGTTCGTACTCAAGATGTTTCCTTTTATGAGCAAAGAGTCTTAGCAATAAGAGTCTCATGATCTGTTCTCAAGATTTGTCTAGAAAGGCTTTGTCTTTCCATGTCATTTAGGCCAGCCATTGCCTTGGCCTTAGCAAAAGAGTACAGTACCACGATGCTTTTCTTCGTGCTTTAGAAGAAAGTAGAACTTTTGAATTTTTGGGTTCTTTCTCAAATAGATATACCGAACCTCTCAAAAGGTGTATTCAACTGTCCTATCCAAGGCACTATTTAGAGAACATATTCTTTTTCAAGAATTTTGTTCCTGAATCGAGATTATTAGGCAGACGATAGATTAGGCAAATAACGTCTCGATTAAAGGAAACTAGAGCCAGTTTATTCATCATAGACCCGAGAGAGGAAAGTACATAGGATAAAAAGTAACACACAATAAAATCAAATTTTCTTCCTCTCGTTCTTCTTGACTTCGGATGGTTTTCCTTTGGCCTTTTCACATTTCCCAGCATTTGCTTGAACCATTTCCCGGTTCGTGGAAAGTTTGAGCCAGATGAGGATTCGGGTTCTTCCTCCTGATCATATTTCTCCATGAAGTCCTCTTGTGCAAGAAAAGCCATATAATCTGGATCTGGAGTCTTGGTGGGATCTTTCAAAGTCTTCTCTTCACTTTCGACGATGAAACCCGCCATATCATCATACTTAAGAGACGAGTCGGAGTCAGAGGGAATTTCCACCGGTGCTTGTGGACTATTGCCAGGGTAGAGATCACCCTGTTCCTCCCTGAGTCGTCTGGTATTTTCTTTCAGCTTATGAGAATCACCTCTGGTGAAGGGTTTCTTTGGAGCCATGGTAAAGAGAGGAGGGATGATTATAATGTGAAGAATTCTCCTCCTTTTATAGCAAGAAATCCACAAAGCTCATGTGTCTGCTACACATTAATTTCAACGCAACAAAAAATGCTTATAACTGTAGTCAAGAAGATATTAATTTCAAGTACGACTTTGACTGTTATCTTGTTTCTATATGAAACTCTAACTTCAATGCTCTTTTAAGGAAAAGTAACGCATAAAGTTATGGCCCCTTTTTGACCAGAAAATGTATGAATGATGAGCTTTCCTGTGATTTGGACAAGTAACATATAAAGTTAGGCATAGACAAGAAAAACAGTCATTATAAGCAAGAGAAGATAAGCACGAAAGGACAGCAAATTTTATTAGATCACGAGGATTCCAGGTCACGAGAGTACATCATACAAAAGCTTAGAGAAAACGATAAGGCACGTGAAGTTCCAGGCGAGTCATCTCTTCGGTCACATCAGTCAGATTTGTCATCTTTGCAAATTCATCCAACTCCTCAAGTGAGAGAGTGGGTTCGGGTGACTGAGTTACGGGCCGAGAGTGAACCATAGTGATATCTTCAGAGGATTGTTCACTAGGTTGAGGAACTTCATAAGATGTTTGCACATTAGCCCTTTTTATCATCGGAATTTTTTCTTGAGCAAGCCGAGTGGCTTGTTCCATGCAGTAAGCCTTTGTAGCCCTGGACTCGTTGATCAATTTTTCATGAGTTTCCTTGTCCATTGGTGCTGTGTTGGGTATGGAGTAGGTGACAATGACCCTTTCCCCATCTTCTTCAAGCCTTATGACGGTGGCATTCGGAAGCTTGTCGGCTTCTCGCATATGATGTTTTAGGCGTTTGGCCCTTTTTTCAGCTTCGTTGATCTTTTCTTTTCCCTTATCCATTCCTGCAATCTTTATTCTTCTCTAAAATTTGTGAATGAGTAAAGCTCATAAAATAGAAGAGTAATATATATAGGCAAAAGATAACGTGTGAATCTTAACAAAATATTTTGGATACTGACAAAATATTTGCATGACGGAGTTATAAATTAAAAAGATCATGAACATGATAACATCACAATTTGTCACCGTGGCCTAACAAGTTATTCAAGTTTTCTTTTTCTTGCTGCTTGCGGTGGACTTGAGAGGAGATGCTATCTTGGTGGGGGTGCTTTTTCCTTCTCGTGCCTCCGTAATGGTTCTTTCGCTTCCCGTACTCATTCCTGCACATGTAAAGACAGACACTAGAATTTTTGTTAGATGAGAAAATTATTCTCATAGAGTGTTTCACTTATAAAGATCCTTGCGTGTGGGAATGAATCAAATCTTTTGATTTTCGAGAGCAAGAATCTTTGCAGATTTGATTCTCTAAGCTTTACGTCATTTCAATCATTCCGAGTTCATGCCTTAGAAGAGAGAATCTTGTTTCACTTAAGGGTTTCGTGAGTATGTCTGCAAGTTGATCATCAGTATTGACATACTCAATAGATATGTTCTTTTTCTCGACATGATCACGAATGAAATGATACTTGATGTCAATATGCTTGGTCCGAGAGTGCAGCACAGGATTGTTCGTGATAGCGATAGCACTCGTGTTATCGCATTTTATGCTCACTTCTCGTGCATTTATGCCATAATCTCTCAATTGGTGTCTCATCCATAAGATTTGAGCACAGCAACTTCCGGCTGCTAAGTATTCGGCTTCAGCCGTGCTTGTGGCAATAGAGTTTTGCTTTTTACTAAACCAAGACACAATTCGTCCTCCTAGGAACTGACAGGTTCCTGAAGTACTTTTTCGATCAATCCGACATCCAGCGAAATCAGAGTCTGAGTACCCAACTAGATCAAATGATCCATCTTTTAGATACCAGAGACCGACACTTTGCGTTCCCTTAAGATATCTTAATATCTTTTTGGTTGCACTTAGGTGACTTTCTTTCGGCTTAGCTTGAAAACGTGCACATACACCAACAGCAAACGAAATGTCAGGTCTGCTTGCTGTCAGGTATAGGAGAGAACCAATAATACCTCGAAAGTTTGTTTGATCGACATCCTTTCCTTCATTATCAATGTCCATTCTGAGGGATGTGCTCATTGGAATTTTAACCGAACTTTTTCTATCAATGCCAAACTTTCGGATTAAATCCTTGGTGTATTTGGCTTGATTTATGAATATCCCATCTGGGCATTGTTTGACTTGCAAACCCAGAAAATAGTTTAGTTCACCCATCATACTCATCTCAAATTTGCCTTTCATAAGATTAGAGAACTTTTCACACAAGATTGGATTCGTGCTTCCGAAGATAATGTCATCAACATAGATTTGTACCAAAAGAATATGGTCATTATCCTTGATACGAAAGAGTGTTTTATCAACCACTCCTTTCGTGAAGCCGCAATTGATAAAAAAGTGTGAGAGAGTATCATACCAGGCTCGTGGAGCTTGCTTTAAGCCATAAAGAGCCTTTTTAAGATGATACACCTTTTCAAGCTCATTATTGATTGCAAAGCCAGGTGGTTGTTCAACATATACTTCTTCTTCAAGAAGTCCATTTAGAAAAGCGCTCTTGACATCCATTTGATAAACTTTGAAGTTCTTATAGGCTGCAAAAGCTAGGAATATGCGAATAGCTTCCAATCTAGCTACAGGGGCGAAGGTTTCATCAAAATCAATACCTTCTTCTTGGCAATACCCCTTAGCAACAAGTCGAGCTTTGTTCCTAACAATGAGCCCATCTTCACTCATTTTGTTTCTAAACACCCATTTAGTTCCAATGACATTCTGATGAGATGGTCTCGGGACAAGTTCCCATACCTTATTTCGTTCAAATTGATGGAGTTCTTCTTGCATGGCTATTACCCAGTCTGGGTCTTTTAGAGCTTCTTCTATGGTTTTTGGTTCCATTTGCGACAGGAAACACGCCATCATACTTTCGTGCAAGGAGGCTCTTGTTCTTACACCTTCCTGAATATTTCCAATAACCTGATATGATGGATGATCTTTTAACCATCGAAGGTCTGGTTCAAAAGCATCTTGTTGATTTTGAGCGTCCATTTCAGGAATGTAAGGTAGATCAATGTAAATCATTGGTTCAGATGTTGTGATAGATGAAGGATCATTTTGTTGAATTCCAACCTTTTCTTGAGGCACCGGTTCGGGTTCATGAACCTTTAGATGATGTTTCATGTAGGACGAGAGTATGTCTTCATCGTCTGAGGTATTTTCGTCAACAGGTTGCTGAGGATTTTGATTTGACTCGTTTGATGTTTTATATCCTGATGGGTTCATCTCAGATTGTTCATCAAACTTGACATGAATGGATTCCTCAATTACCATTGTTCGTTTGTTTAGAACTCTGAATGCTTTGCTTACAGAGGAGTAACCCATGAATAACCCATCATCAGCTCTTTCGTCAAACGCTCTTAGATGATTCTTTCCATTGTTATGTATGAAGCACCTGCAACCAAAGACATGAAAATAACCGATACTGGGTGTTTTACCTTTCCATAACTCATATGGAGTCTTGTTGTGAGATTTGTTGATTAAGGATCTATTTTGTGTATAGCATGCCGTGTTTATGGTTCAGCCCAAAATCTCTTAGGTAGTCCTGAGTGAGAGATCATCGTTCGTGCAGCTTCTTTCAAGGTTCTGTTCCTTCTTTCGGCTACTCCGTTTTGTTGAGGAGTTCGTGCTGCCGAAAGTTGGTGGAAAATTCCATTTTGCGCACAAAATTCCTTTATGACTTTGTTGACAAATTCCGTTCCCTGATCTGATCTTATTCGAATTATTTTGAGCTCCTTTTCTGTTTGAAGTTGTTTCAAAAGATTTGGAAGGGTGGTTTCTGTTTCATTCGTCTTTTTCAAGAAGAGCACCCATGTATATCTCGTGTAGTCATCTACTATAACAAGAGTATATTTTCTTCCACTCAAACTTGCTGGATCAACTGGTCCAAAGAGATCCATATGTAGAAGGCTTAGAGGTCAAGATTTTGTATCTATATCTTTTGACTTAAAGGATGACTTGAATTGTTTTCCTTTTTGACATGCCTCACAAATTTTATCTTTCATGTAAGATGCTTCGGGTAGTCCTCTTACGAGATTTCTCTTGGCAAGCTTGTTTATCGTCTTCAAGTTCAGATGACTTAGTTTGTTGTGCCATTCTTGATTGAGATCTGCATTACTTTTGGCTACAAGACAAACGTTAGCATTTGAAGAATTTAAAGATAATACATACATATTCTTCTTTCGTTGTCCTGTTAAAGCTGTCTTGTTATCTTTCATGTTCACGATTGCATTTGTCTTTGAGAAATTCTACTTTGTATCCTCTGTCACAGAATTGACTTGTGCTTAGAAGATTGAACTTCAGTCCTTCAACATAAGAGACATCTTGAATTGTTATTCCCTTGTTGATGATGTCCCCTTTTCCACGAGTTTTGCCACTATTTTCACCTCCAAAGATAACTTTGGGTCCATCAACTTCTTTAAAGTTGCTCAACATTGATTTGTCACCAGTCATATGTCTTGAGCATCCACTATCAATATACCATATGACCTGTTTTTCCTGCATCAAAAATTATGTGTTTTTAGGTACCCATTTAGTTTCGGGTCCTTGGGGGTTAGCAGTCAAATTTGGAACCCATATTAACCTAGAGTATCCACGACTCATCCTTGGTCCTCTATATCCATTGGATGTGCGATAATCATAATGGATGCTGGCAAAGACTTTAGCATTATATTTCTTACGTTGATTTTCCTGAGAAGGATTTTCATAATGCTTGAGATGATTGGTCTGTTTACGCAGATGAACCATTTCAAATATTGCTCTTGGAAGAGGTTCTGGGTAATCAAACCAATCTTCTTCTGATGGCCCAGTCCATCCATTGCCATACCCAGATCTTTTGAAGGATCTTTCGGGTTGTCTGATCTGTCCGCTTCTTGAAATTCCTTGTGCAGGATTCTTTCGTGTGAATTTCGGACGATATTGCCTCTGGTTACCATTCGTTTTTTTGTTGGATTGAGTGTTCCAGTTAGGCTGACCATTTTTATGGCGTGAACTCTGTTTATTGCCATTTGATTCATTCCTTTTGACATAGATTTGTCTAGGGTTGCCATTACTAGATTTCTTCTTTCCAGATTCCACAATTCGTTGTACAGCCGTACCTTTCGGTTGGCTTGTTGATTGTGGTGTTTTGACAATGTTAACTACCATCATAGGCTCAGACACCTGGGTGGGTCCTTGAACAAATGCGGCCTCGAAGCTTTCGTGTGAATATGCATTCGTGGGTTTGTTCAATTCGACTTGTGAAGAAGAGCTGGGGTTAAAACCAATTCCAGTTCTTTCCCCGGGCAGTCTGGATTCATTCAACATTCCATCCATTAGGTTGGATGAATTATTGAATTTATCCAAAACTTCAAGCAGTTCTTGCTCTCTCTTTTCTTTTGTTGTGCACAGCTCCTTTAGAGCGAGAACATCTTTCTCAAGCTGCTCCTTAGCAATGATTAGCATATTGTTCTCAATACGAACTTGCTCTAGTTCATTATGGCTAAGCCTAAGCCGAGAGTTCTCCTCCTTGAGTTTGGAGTAAGTGCTATTTATCACATTGAACCTCATCATCATTTCAGTGACAGATTCATTTGAGGTAAAACTTCTCACAGAACTTGACTCAGCTGAATAACAAGAGGAAGAATGACAATTTACCTCGTCTTCATCTGCCATGAGACATAGTTCGTCTGACTCTTGACTGAATAGGCACAGCAGTCCTTTCTCCTCATCAGTGCTTTCGTCTTCTGAGCTAGAGCTTGAGGAGCTACTTTCGGTTGCGACTGTGTCAGAAGTTTCGTTTACTAACATTGCCTTCCTTCTTCCTTCTTTTCTGGAGTTTGATGATTCAGGTTTGTCGCTTCTTTTATATCTTTCTCCAGTATCTTTTGAGGGGCTTGTGGTAGTATTGTTATCTTGATGTTTGCTTACTATGGGATGTGGACAGTTTGCCTTGAAGTGTCCTGGCTTTCGGCAATTATAGCATAATAGCTGAGAATCCATGGTTTCAGATTTTGAGGTTTGAGGAAAGTTTTCTTGCTTCTTTCGGTGGCTCGAACGTTGTGGATCTTGAAAGTTGTTCTTTCTCATGAATCTTTTCATTTTCCTGACAAATAGTGCATATTGATCATCAGATAAAAATTCACAAGAGTTAGATTTCGACCTGTTGGATGTTGATGCTGATTGATTTGCCAAGAGAGCAATATTTCTTGTTTCTGAATCTTCGGCATCTTTTGGTTCATGTTCGAACTCATAAGCCTTGAGATCACTGAAAATTTTGGCAGTGCTTGTTGTTTTCATGTCTCGACTATCCCTCATTGCAATAACTTTCATTTCCCATGATTTAGGTAGACCACGAAGGATCTTCAGATTCATTTCCTTCTCAGTAAGTTCTTTTCCAAGATCTGATAAATCGCCCATCAGTCTGGTGAATCTGATTTCCATATCCAAGATTGATTCATTTGGCAGCATTTTGAAATCTTCGAATTTTTTCATAGCCATTGTCAGCTTGTTTTCCTTTTCTTGCTCGTCTCCTTCTCCTAATCTCATTAGGACATTCCACACTTCCATAGCATTCTTGCATTTTCGGACTCTTGGAAACAGGGAATCATCCAGAGAGTTGTAGAGAATGTTTCTTGCTACATTGTCCAGATTTGCTCTTGCTCTATCTTCTGAGGAGTACTGGTCTTTTGGTTTTGTTATCATCTGTGGAGCTCCTGCACCCTGTGCGGCTGCTTGAGTATTCACCATCATGATTGTGATTAGTCCGATTGTTATGACGTCCCACATTTCATCATGAATGGAGCATAGGAGAGCCTGCATTCTTAACTTCCAGTCATCAAATTTAGCAAGACTAAATGCAAGTTGTTTGGAGCGATGAGCATGTTCCTTTTCCATTTTTAAAAAAAAAACGTGCAAAGAAAATATGCAAGATTTTCAAGAGATTTTCGAATAGGGATCTACCAGGCAGTAAATGCAAAGCCTTTACCGAACAAGGTATTGGCTCTGATACCACTTGTTGGTCCCGATAGAATGAGATGAGAGTCTAGAGGGGGGGGGGGTGAATAGACTCTTTTCGTTAGAAGCCCTAAACGTCACCTTTCGGTGTCTTGGCGCAGCGGATAAGATAGATTCGTTTTAAAATACTTTGCACGAGTTTACGTAATTAGACAAACTTTCGGTAATGATAATGAAGAAATGATATGAGAGCAAAATAAAAAGCGTAAGTAAGGAGATAAGGAGGACACGAGATTTTATAGTGGTTCGGCCAAAGTTGCCTACTCCACTCTTCTTCCACAACTGTTGGAAGGATTGCACTATCACTCTTAGTACAATTACACAAAGACTTCCTTGATCACTAAGCCGGACAGCCTTCGTAGGTTTTTCAACTCCTCGAGTTTACTCCGCCTCTATCAACTTCTTCTCCTGAGTTGAGGTTGGTAGAAAATGATTTCTTGAATTCTCCAACAAACAGATCTTGACTCTGAGATATGATAGCTTCAAACTGATGTCAAGACTTCCTTGAGGTGTAAGACAAGTGATTCTCCAAGTAACTTAACACCTCAAAAAGAAACTGGTTCACAAAAGCTTTTTGTAAATCGTAGACGTTTCAAGAGCTTTTGTAAGTGAGTAAGTCGAGTGATAATGAACCAGCGCCTTCTTAGTTGATGAAGGTGAGTTTATATAGGTGATGAAAATCCATCCGTTGGAGGGAGATGAAATTTTCGAACCTTTTAACCATTGGACAAGGACCGGGGGGGCTTCATGCATTAAATGCTTCATTAATGAGATTGTACCATGTAGCCGTTGAAGGTATGGGAAGCATTAGGGTTTTGTCCTCTAGCTCCAAGAGATAGTACATCTTCATTTAATGCTTCTTGAAAAGTGAGTCCCATAAAATGAAGTCCTTATTGTCCTAGGATGTTGTCAAATCAGACAGGTGAAACATTCTTCTCGTTGTTGAAGAGAAGTAATGTTTAATGAAGATCGTCTTTTACAAACACTGTCCTTTCGTGTTTGTTGACAACTCCTGCTTGACTCTCGTTGTTGTTCTTCATGTCTCGTGTCTTCTTTCGCCTTGGAGATCCTAACATCTAGTCATAACTCATTTTCGTGTGTTTGTCTAGCTTAACACGAATTACAAAAGAGTTATGGCAACTCTCGTCAAGGACGAAAGTAGCGAAACAAAAACAGCTAATGGTTAGGGGTCTACTTTTCTACATTACATTGGTATCATCAAAATCCTAATACAATGTTCCTAACACAGCGTGTTAACCGGTTTCCACAGTACTGAATACAGTCCTGCAACCCCTGTCCCCTCCCCTCCTGCCACGCCTGCTCCACCACATCCCTACATCCCTCATCATATAACTAGGCCATCTCAAAGCTCAACCCCCTCCTCCTAACTCCATTCGTCCTTACTTCCTCCTGAATTCAAAGAAAATAGCCGAATGATCCGATTTTCTAGTTCTTAAATTCATAACATGAACATGAGGAATTATGTTACGCCAATCATTCGTTACCAGAACCTTGTCAAGTCTCTCCTCAATCCAATTCACAGTTCCTTTCCCCTTCTCCCAAGTATACAGATACCCACTCATCGGTAACTGGGCCATACCACAATCCTCAAGTGTCTCCCCAAAACCCCGAAGGAGCCTATTCGGGTGCGGATTTCCCCCCCCCCCCCCCCCCCCCCCCCTCTTCTCATATTGATATAGTAAATCATTGAAATCCCCCACCACGATCCATGGGAGGTTCGATCTCGCCGCTAGTGTTCTCAACAAGTCCCAAGACTCAGCACGCCTAGTACGCTCCGAGAAACCATAGTAACATGTCATCCTCCAGCGTGGATGACCAGTCATAGTTACTTCAATATCAACATAGTTGTCTGAGTAACTGAGGAGCCTCGCCGTATTATTCTTCCTCCACAACAATGCTAATCCACCACTCAAACCATTATTGTTAACATAAAACAAACCTTCGAAACCCATCGTGACACGCGGTCGCTCCGCATGATCTCGAGCCACTTTGGTTTCCATCAGAAATACAAAATTGGGTTGCTTACGGGACACCATGTCCACTACCTCACGAACTGTCCGTGGATTACCCAAGCCACGGCAGTTCCAACTCAGCGTACTCATTGGATCGGGCAGGTCTGTGATCCAGAACCCGCCATAAACAAGTTTTTTGAGCTGTCCAACATCGTCACATCAGTACTATCCCCTTCCTGCTCCCGGCGGCGCTTGGCCACTGCAGTCACCACTTCCTCGGCCTCCCTCCTCACCGCCTCTTCTCTCGGATCCCCTTCCACCGCCGGCTGCTTTTTCGACAACCCTGACGCCGGGAAACCTTTCGGTTTTCCGCCGAGAGGAATTAGCCAGGGGTCACCCACCTCTCGTGGCCCCCGATTTCCCCCCACTCGTAAATCCGCAGAGTACGGATATTGTTCCACCAGTATTCTCGCTTCCCGAGCCTTTAAACAAAACTTATACGAGTGACCCATCATACCACAGCAAAAACAAAACGTGTGCAGCCGTGCATACTTGAAATTCACCCAACATGTCGTTTTATCTCGTTTTAACAGTTTCATTCATCGCTTGATCGGTTTGTCCACCGGAATCGAAACCCTAATTCGATAGTATGTCAGCCATGGAGCCCCAATAAACCTGTCATCCAGTTTGACAAAAGTACCAATAAAATTTCCAATTTGCTCAAGAATTGGTATCCCCGTATAGCCCATTGGTAAATCATGCACTTATACCCATAGATCAATCGTATCCAGAACCACATCAATCGGTAATACTCCGTCCGGAACCCTTTTACAAACAAGCGAATGATTATTAAACGACCATGGACCCTCATCCAACACATACTCCACATCCGTCTCATGATAAAAGATAAAGAGAAAAAGGTTCGGTTGAATCTCCGAAACCTGAACCCCCCGTACTGGTTGCCACACAGATGCCATGACTTGCCGCATATACTCTGCCTTAATAATCTTCGTCGTGAGGAATCACCCAACAACCCCCCTCATCGTCTAACACAATATCCGCCCATCGACGTGTTAAAGCCGCCACCCCACCTCCCTCAGTCGACTCCATAGTATCCAGCCAAAGGCCTCAACGTCGCAATTTGGTACTCACTGCCGGAAAAAGATCGAGAAATTGCCGTGAAAACCTAGAAAAAACCCTATGGGAAGAGAGAGACTCTAGCAAACCCAAGAGAAATTTTTTTTTGTAATTTTTACAAACTTTAATATATATACCTAATTACTTGTACTTTTATTATTTCAAGTGGCCAAGTTGGTATGATTGGTAATACTTTATACTAGCCCCTTTTATTGACCAGTGTTGGTGGGTCCAATGAATTTGTAAATAGAAAATAGAAAATGATATAAAGTCGACAGGAAAGTTTTGGAAAATGGGAAATAATATTATTAAATTATAAATATTTAATTGAATAATTTATTAACCACCACATTTTAATATTCTTTTTTTTTTTTGGTGGTAGAATTATATTGGTAATGTAGCATTGCATCTTTAATGATAAAATAGGTAATGCAAACACATAGAGAGTGTTTGGTTCATGGATTTAGCTATTAAGAATTGAAATTAAAGTTCAAATAAGTTTTTAGAACACTACAATAGAATTTAATTACCTCTTAATTAAAAAACTCATTCGGCATTTCCTAATAAAATAAGAGATTCATTCTATTATTTTTCCTACTAATTGATAATTTGATTTTTAAGTTTAGATTAGTGCTTTTAAATTTTTTTTAAAATTTTTATTTTATTGTTCATATTGGTGCTTTGGATGTCTTTATATTATAATAAATTGTCTTGATTTTTTGTTCTTATATTTTTAAAACCTTTATTTCCATTATAGGATCATACATAACCAAACAACAATATTAGTAATCATTATTGCAATTTTATCCTATTACTCAACATGCAAAATACTTTTATCCAAATATATTTTGTATGAAGTCTTGAATTTTAAGTTAATTATCAATTATTCTTTCTTGGTAGTTTGGCAAATAGTTTACCAACGGTTCCAAATGCTATGTTAGTTCACGAATAGTATGTACTTTAATTTTGACTTGTAAATAAATGTTGTCTTGCACTTTGTAGATCTGATATTTCAGTTTTTGCATGTGAAAATATTTCAAATATTTGCCAAGAGTGATATAAGTGTAAAACTTTATATTAGAGATGTTGAAATTAATTCAGTATGCACAAAATTATTTCAAATACTTACTTTAAACGAAATTAATGGAAACTAAATAAATTTGGAGCTTGCATTTGTTGTATGAAGATCTGGTCCCAAAGACCACAATCTAGAATGCTAAGGAGCATCCTAGCTAGTATTTTCCTAAGATCTGATAAGATGGTCTGCATCCTTTCTCAACTTACCAGCCTAATACAGTCTCTAGATTTTTTATTTTTATTTTTATGTGCTGTGTCACATTCTTTTGTGTGTTGTATGTGAGAGTTGGATAGGGCATCCAATAATATTCCCATAAGGCTTTTTACGGTATTTATATGCTAATTGTACAGAATATATACAATGTAGTTACAGATTGACACATCGCCAATGATATAAAACATATCAAAAAGAAGAAGAAAAATACATTGATAGAAGAGAGGAGGATCAACATCAACCAGTTGAACTTGTTAGAGGATGAAGCAAGACGTAGTTAGGGATAGTGCTGCCATTTACATGCCTAGATATTTTTCGTTACAACCACTTCTTTCGTCACATATATTGTACTATTTCTTTACTTAAAGAAACAATGCCATTTTTGGACCATTGTCCACGGTATAACAATCGTACGTACAATCTACCATTTTCTTTCCTTTCCCCTCTTTCCATTTTAAGACTTAAAAGTCTTCATAACCATCCAACAAGTCAACAACTACTCTCGCACTTATTCCCCTTATTTAATGTAATATAATTAATTAGTGAGGAAGTTTTTGTTTGTTTCCCCTTGGAAGCTGCCAAAAGTAGAGGATTAGGAAGATTAAACAATTGTTTGGCTGTCCCTTAATCAGCCAAAACAATAAAAGAAAATCTATGGTTGCCTTATTCTTCTTGCCGAAATCAAAAGATTTTAAAACACCCACTTTGCTGCTTGTGAGAATCAAACATGCAACCTCAAGCTTGGTATATGCGTGTTCCAACCCACCAACCCACTCCATCTCTTAAGTAATTATGTACTTGTCAAATTATTTAATGATCTCACAGAGGAAACTTAAAATTTAGTCCATCAAGCCAAATCAGTTCTTGTGCGGCGGTGTCTTACGGTGCGGCGGTGTGGCATCACCAATAGTTCAACAAATATACACCATCAACGTTAGGAAAATACACCATAAAAAACAGAGGAAAATTAGGTACGCATCACCAAACACACACCATTAGGTGTGAGTAAAAACACCATACACTGTTCGGAAATACGCCATTGGGGGGTGGTGAGTTATATGGTGTATTTTTTTTGGGTCTGTTGTGTATTTCTTGATGTTTTATTACATTTCATTGTGGTGTGTTTTCCTTACACTGTTGATGCATATTGTTAACACTGTTAGTGTATTCTGAAATTCCGCCGCACCGCCGCACGGGAAGACCTCGCCGCATTTGAACTTTGTTCTATATATATATATATATATATATATATATATATATATATATATGCCCAAAATATATTTCGGCAATATAGAGAAATATAATAATGATTATGAATACTAACATAGTTGATGTGACATCTATCAATTGAACACTTATGTTGGTCACAACACGTCTAAATTGTTAAGGAGGCGGCAAATGAGAACATGAGGTGATAGCGGAGTTGATGTATCTATTAATGATAGTCAAAGAAGTCTTATGGCACGGTGGGTGACAAAGTCTTCTGACACAGAGGTTTAGAAATTGCACATGTATGATATGTAGAATTATCCTATAACCTATCATCAGTTGTGAAGAACATATTTTGGTAACCTTAATATTATGTAGAAGTGACGGTACGGTGGTGGGAGTCCGGCGATGGTGATTAATATTGTGCAAGGTGGTGGACATTGATATTGGTGGGAGTCCTGGACAGTGATTATTTATATATATTTGTCAATTTAAAAGTTGTTGGCATTATTTATATATATTTGTCAATTTAAAAGTTGTTGGCATTATTTATATATTAATAATACTTGAATAATGTGCAGCATTGGTGGAGACAAAGTTTTACAGATGAGAGAGAAATTAAAACAATATTTTTACAAGCAGATCAGACCACCTACATCTTCTTTTTATACGCAATGTTTGGAGAGTTGTGGCCTCACCCACTCAATACTCATTCATTGAGAAAACTAAACAAGCAGATATCAATAATTTGAGAGAGAGAGAGAGATGGCATCTGTTGCTTTGACTTCTCTCAGTGCAACTTTGAAGTTAGAGTTTCTGCAGCCCAATAATCTAAGGGTTTGTGTGGATGATGAAGCATCCATATGTATCAATTCTTTGTTTGAAAAGATTTCATCTTTGCAAGCTTTTGTTCAAGAGAAATCTGGGGGTGGCCCTGCAACCAGAGATTTGGAGATGAAGATCAGAGACTTTGCACTGGACGCCGAAGATGGCATCGAAATACAATTCAGCAACTTTCTTCTGGCCAAGAACGCAGAGGATGAACAAAATAATGCTTCTCAGAAACTAATGCAGATCTTCGAAAAAGCGACAGAAAAGGCAGCAGAGTTGCTGAAACTTACCAGCAGCATAAGCAAAGAAGCAGTGAAGAATGAAAGTGAAGGAACACTGATTCCTTGGATAAAGCATTCTCCGGTGATGCTTGAGGGGGGCAGAATGGTGGGTCGTCAACGTGATCATATGCTGATAGTTGATAAACTCGCCCTCAATGATTCCTTGGGATTTCATCGTAAAATCGGAGTAATCACAATTCTTGGTATGACCCGTATAGGAAAAACAACTTTAGCTACAAGTGTCTATAATGATCCAAAAGTTATATCTCACTTTGTACGAGGTTGGATTACCATGTCTCGGGAATACAACAAGACCCAAACGCTACACGACCTTCTTTGGACACTAACAAAGGAGGCAAACATTCCTGATGATGATGATGTAGCAGCTACGCAGGTATACAACTTCTTGAAAGGTAAGAGGTTTCTAATTGTTGTGGATAACTTATGCAACACTCAAGCTTGGTATGATATAAGAAGATGTCTTCCTCATGAAGATGATAATGGAAGTCGCGTAGTGCGCACTACGCATTTAAGGAGGGCTTTCCCTGAGGAAGCTTACTACCCAAATTACTATGTCCATCACATGTCTTTGCTAAATTCAGAAGAAAGTTGGAATTTATTTTGCAATAACTCTTTTTTGGAACCACATATGGCATCTAAATTTAAAAAAATTAGGAGCCAAGTTGTAGAGATATGTGAAGGATTGCCGCACTCAATACTTGTAGTTGCAAAGCGTCTATCTAAGTGTGACAACATACAACAAGAATGGAAGAAGGTTGAAAAGGAAATAGAGTTGCTTGGAGTTCTAGATAGAAGGGCACTCACCCTCACCTACAATCAATTGCCAGAACATTTAAAAGTTTGTTTTTTATATTTTGGAGTCTTTCCAAGACGTAGTGCAATCAAAGTGAAACTAATAATTAGGTTATGGATTGCTGAGGGATTTATTAAGCCATTGAAGTTTACGGAGTTAGAAAGTCAAGGTTATGAGTATTTACAAGAGCTTATTGATAGAAGTCTTATTCTAATTGACAATATAAGGTGTGGTGAAAAAATTAGGAATTGTAGGATGCATAGTGCTTTGCATAGCTTTTGCGTAAGAGAAGCTCAGAAAGAGGGCATTTTTTGTGCTTTAAATACTCTGCAACTTCCACGAGGGTCATTTAGTATGTTTGCAAATTCATGCCGCTGGTTAAGCTTATATACACATAAATTTGACTATTATGTCTTGTTAAGAACAAACAACCCTCACTCCATTTTCTTCTTTCAAGAAGATGCTGATATATTTATATCTTTCAAGTTGCTTAGAGTTTTGGCTTTTGCTCCATCTTCGTTTCTTCAAAGAGAGCCAACACGCTTACATGATTTAGTTTTTTTGAGATACCTATCTGTATCTGAATGGTTTGAGGGTCTTGAGTATGTAGTGTCAACCAATCAAAACTTGCAGACACTTGTTGTTTCTAGTAAAGAATCCCAACTTGGAACACCTACTATTCATTTGCCTTCAACAATTTGGGAGTCACCGCAGTTACGACATCTTGAACTTGACAAATCATATATGATTGATCCTCCAAACATGGATAAAGATAATATGCAAACATTATTTTGGGTGTGTCCGACGCATTGCAGAACAGGAGTACATTGCAGGTTTCCAAACATTAAAGATTTGAAAATCTTTGTTTCTGGAGGCAATCCAATTACTTTGGATAATCTTGAATGTTTGAAACGACTTGAGATGCTAACAATTTCAGTTTTGTTAGGCCATGTTCTAACCCTTCCAAAACCATTTGTGTTTCCTTCACTTCTAATGAAGTTGAGCTTGAATGATATTAACCTTTCGGAGAAGGATTTAACGGGAATTGGCATGTTACCTTATCTTGGAGTTCTCAAGTTGAAAAATGTCTTTCATGGGAAAGTATGGGAAGTAGAAGCAAGTGGATTTCATAGCTTACAATTCTTGCTTCTTGAAGATAAAACGCTCAAGCAATGGAGAGTTGATAAAAATTCATTTCGTATGCTTCAGCGCTTAGTCCTAAGATTTTGTTATTGTTTGAAAAAAATCCCTCTTACTCATAAACATACTATATGTTTGAAGTCAATTGAGTTCCAGCAGTGTTGTCCTTCCGTTGTCACTTCTGCAGAGGATCTCCAACGTAGAACAAAGATGCGATCCAATGCTTTTGAGGTTAGAATTGAAGCTATTTTTAGGTTAGAAGCTGCGTAGTATAATTTTCTTTACATGTGTTTAGCCTTATCATCCTTAGCTTCATTAATATCTCATTTCATTTTCTTAATTTGCATTCTGTTTTTCATATATATAGATCAAAATTGTGGGACCTGAATATGATGAATCACCATGTACAGACATAGAAGAGTCTATACCTTCAGATGATGAATGACGATGACTAGCTAATGTATGGATCGAATCAAAAATATTCTTGGTTACCAACTAACTACATATTATTAACGTTTATTATTAATTATATATGGCACAGAGGATTTTTGGTAACAGATGGACAGAAATCGCGAAGGATGGTTTGTCTGATCTGTTCCTGCAGAACTGATAATGCTGTGAAGAATCGGTATTAGCAAAAGAAAACAGTAATTCATCCATTAATAGGATCGGAGGGTTATCTTTCCAAGTTAGCTCAACAGTATTTCAGAATCTGCAGTGCCCTTAAGAAGCAAAGGTGAAATTCGTTTAGTGTGCTTCAACTCTATATGATCACACTCCAGTAAATAACGTTTGGTTTTTGGCGTTTAGGAGGAGTCACATTCCAGATCCCCTAGAAAGTTTTAGCAACGGGGAAAAATCACTCGTGAGTTGTGATGCAACGAATCAGATGCTAAGGTCTCCATTTGCAGTAATAGGTCAAAATCTCTACAGTCCCGGGAGCAATGTATCGAGTCATCAAAATGATGAGGACACCAAAGATTCACACGCCAATGGTAAATAATCTGAAGCAATGTTTGGCTCTTAATACACCATTATTAGGTTATATAAGTCAGAGAAGTCATTTAGACTATTTTAGAAGTTCATTATCTTTTATAATCAACACCCGTTTTGGCTCTGAAATGGCACTATCAACATTGCATTGCATACATAGTTTCTTTCTCTATAACCCAAAAAAATTCTGATTGCAACAACTTAAAGGCCCTTGAAAGTTGATTATGATTGTATCAATGTTTGTGGTGGTTTATGTATCAATTTTTGTATTATGCTGATACGAAAAGGATCTTTTCAGGTACTTGAAGACTTTTTCAATCATACAAAAGATGGTGATGTGACGAAATGCCAAATTTCTGAGATGGAGATTCAACTCCAGAATTTTAAGCAGCAATCTGCAAATGAATTAAAAAGCATTAATGAATGCAGTCAACCATTTTTGATGTATTGTCACGTGCACGCTACATATGTTACTTGGGAATGTTAGTTTGTCCACAAAAATGGGAGTGCCTAATATATTGTTGTGCAGGCAACCTGCTTTATTGGAAGAGTCTGCAGGCAGCTTGGAGTATAGCACGGGATCAACTTTACTAGCCCACGAGGTTGGTGATAATAGAGAAAAGAGCGAAGCCGAGCTATGTGCATTGCATCAGGATATTGAACCGGGATTACAGTCAACCACATTGATGATGAATTTGCAAAAGGAATTTCTGGCAATAATGCCTAGACTTCTCAAGGTGTGAAAGACTTGTACTTTATGCAACGCATTTTTAATCCGATTAATACTTCAGGCTTACAAAATGTGTGTTTCCAGTTAATCCCGTTAATGAGACTATATGTGAGTATTCAAACAAAGAATGTTATTCCCCTCTTCAAGTAACCCCCATGTTCAGATCCCTAGGAGCAGCTATTCCCAGTAAGGGCAAATTATGTTGTGCATCCGTACGCACCATGCATGGTGCATACGGATGCAAAAAAGACTTAGTTTTATTAAAAACGCGCGTCTCCCCTTAAAAAAAATCAGGTTCGATTCTCAGCAACAACATATGAAATATAATTCCAGAATCTATGAACTAAAATTCCAGAATTTAATCTATGAACTAAAAATTCCAGAATCTATGAACTAAAATTCCAGAATCTATGAACTAAAATTCCAGAATCGATGAACTACAATTCCAGAATCGATGAACTATAATTCCAGAATCAATAAACTAAAATTTCATAATTTATGAACTAAAATTCCATAATGAATGAACAACATAATGCTGTTGCTGGGAATCGAACCTGAATTTTTTTTTAAGGGGAGACGCGCGTTTTTAATAAAACGACGTCGTTTTTGCATCCGTATGCACCATGCATGGTGCATACGGATGCACAGCATAACTACTCCCCAGTAAGTAACACCCTTCATTGTTTCACTATCTGACCTAAACTCAATTCAATGCTGACACTGTTTTTTTCATTCGTTTTCAAGAGAGACAATCCATAGTAAAAACGCTTGGAATATAATCTACGTCTCTGAATCCTTCTCATCCTCAATCAATCTCATGCAGATTCTGCAGGGCTCAACCACCATGACTTTTCGTCCAAAAATTTCAGGCATGTGTAGATTTTTTAAAGCCAGTTTTCCGTTGGATTGCAGTCATTATGACCTGAGTTTTTACAAAGAGGCCATGAAGATCTGATCCCAAAGACCACAATCAAGAATGCTAAGGAGCACCCTAGTATTTTCCGAAGATCTGATAAATGGTATGCATCCTTTCTCAACTTACCAGCCTAATAAAGTGTACGTCTAGAGTGGCTTTTTAATTTTTTTTTTTTTGTTTTGTTTTTTGTTTTTGTTTTTTTTTTTGTTTTTTGTTTTTTGTTTTTTGTGTTGTGTCACATTCTTTTGTGTGTGTTGTATGGGAGAGTTGGATAGGGTATCCAATAATGTTCCCATAACGCTTTTTACGGTATTTGTATGCCAATTGTACATAATATATTCAAAGTAGTTACAGATTGGCACATCGCTAATAATTACCCCCTGGTATATAACATATCAAAAAGAAGAAGATTACATTGATAGAAGAGAGGAGGATCAACATCAACCAGTTGAACTGACCCCCCAAATTGTATATTACTTTTTGTTGTAAATTTGTTATTCTTACCTGTTTTGTCTGTCCTTTCATATTCTTATGCAAAGTTTGTGACACTACTTATCTTTGTTGTTTATTCAGCCGAATAGGATTACCTTTAACTTAACACCGGAGATCATTCTTCAGGTATATTGTTTCCTTTTTACTTTTCTAAACATGACACTGTACAACACATTTAATTATCAGAAGAAGCTTAGAATAAGAAGAGTAAAAGACATTTTTGGTCCTAGACTTATAGTGACACGGACAATTTTAGTCTTTTTTTAAAAAATCAGACAATTTGTGGACACTCTTATTGCGACGATGACAATTTTAGTCCCCCGTTAATATTCCCGTTAGATGCCCCGTTTGAGCGGGGGTAATTGTGTCTTTTCAACATTAGACCTCTTTCTCCTTCATCAGAGAAGCGCAGCTCCGGCATCCTCCTCTTCCCATGTAAATCGAACAGCAACCCAGAGAACAATATTTGAACATAAAAATAAAAATAAAAACAAAACAAAACATTTGAGAGATGGTGGAAGTGTACAAGTTACTAAAAGCTGGGCATCAACATGTGAACCACCACCCACTTTAAGAATTAGTTGTTCCGTGTGATTGATTTTGTTCCTCCGTCGCTCCTTCTTCCTTGCTTTCTTGGGGGTGCTTCTTCTGCCTTGGGGGCCGACAGGGGAGGCGTGCCACCGCCCTCAGTCGCCGCCAGGGGACGTGGTGGCGGGTCGAGCCGGCCGTCAATGCAAGACGCGCATTTGGTCTCCACCCAGGTCTCGAAATCGTAGTGGGCGCGACCCATGATTCGGTGCCCGGCAATCAAGAGATCTGATGTGCACCATGCCTGTAATTGGAAGGATTTTCTGAAATTGAGCCCTAATTCCTTCAATTGGGGGCTTCTCCTTCAAAAACTTACCAATCAAGGTTAGTTTCCTCTATTTTTCTGCTAGATTTTCCCAATCTGATTCCTTAATTGAGACACTAGGCTTGCCTTCGTTTTGATTGTGGCCAAGTTTTCTGGGTGAAGGAGGCGGACGAGAGTGGTGGCGGTGGAGCGCCCCTCGTCTGCTACACGCTGGAAAGGACCAAAGGTCGTCGGAGCTCGTCGAGGAAGACCGTCGTCGCTGCTAGAGGGACTTTTCTCGCCGCTTCGCCGGAAAACTAGAGGATGCCGCTGGTGGGGTGTTGTAGCTGTTGGTGAGTTGTGCTACTATCGATTTTCCATTGAGAAGAGGGAGAGACGAGAAAGAGGAGGAGATGGGGGTTGTTGGTGGATTAAACTTATTTGTTGTTGGCAAGGAAGAAGAAGGTTGAGGATGGGTGGTATTGTGGCTGCCGTTGTTGTTGTTGTTTTCGTGAATAGAGAGAAACAAAGAGAAAATGGGTCTCTTGTTGAAAAGACGCAATAATCCCTGCTCAAACAGGACATCTAATGGAAATATTGACGGAGGTCCAAAATTACCCTCGTTACAATAAGAGTGTCCATAAATTGTCTGATTTTTTAAAAAAAGACTAAAATTGTCCGTGCCACTATAAATCGAGGACCAAAAATGTCTTTTACTCAAATAAGAATTATCAGGTATTGTCATAAATTTGGTCCGACAAGATTTTTTAGCATTTTTGTTATGATTTGATCTGCAATTGTTAATTCATTCTTGTGGTAGGGGCTGCAGCAAGATTCTTAGACATGGCTTTCCTAGAGGCTGCCAATGCTATTCCACTTTAATTTCCTATAAAACATTCTATACTACTATTTGACGGTACATCACAATCTTAGTATTTTGGATATTTGTTAGTATTAAATAAAATTTCCGGTGTTTGAGGTTGAACATATTTTGGATATTTGGTATAGAGATCCTAATGGTATTAAAAAGCATGGACCCGAGGGCGCAGAGCAAGAACGGGTCCCGGGGCGGTGCCGCATATCCGTCCCGGCACGAGGCTTCGGCACGTGGCCCTGCGCGAGCCACGGCTTGAGGTCGGACCGGCCCCTCCACGGGGTCGGACCGACCTCCAAATGGGCTCAGTCCGAGCCCCAGACGGGCTCGGACCGGCCCCCACAGCGCGGCTCGGTCGCGAGACCAGGCGCGGTCAACTTGAGATCCAACTACCCCCGTTTTACGGGGAGGCTGTTGGGGGGTTTAACTTGTATAAAAGCCCCTCATTTGGTCCTAACAATACACGATCTATCCTACTTACGTACTTTGTACTAGCGAAACCATTGTAATAGCCTATTTACGGCATTTGATATAATATACGGTCCTCACCACCTACGGTCCCTGCGGCCTTACGACATCGTTTTGTCCCGTTTATATATTTTCCATATTACGTTCTTATCCGGGTTTAATAATTCGGGCCACCCCGGGTTAATTAAATCCATCAATACTATACTTTAAGGTACATTTAAAACTCCTGTGAGTTGCTATCTTCTATAGAAAGGCCTCAAATACAATTTCTCACAACCTTGATTTTTTTTTTTTCCTATTTGATATGCTTCTGTTTCAGTGTTTCGGTTGATCTCAAGGGAGGGATGAAGAAGAGACTGAGAAGTGGAGTGGTTTGTTACTCTGCAACTCTGACCCCTCGGAATCTCCATTGGGTCTACATTGTTTTCTCTGTGTAAGTAAATATCTTTCACTCTTTTGATTATTATTTTTTACTGTTTGCGCATCCTTCCTTATTTGTAAATGTTTGGCAATAAAAGTATATCACAGTCTCTGGTCTTCCCTTCTTTTCCTCCCTTTTACTCTGAATCTTCAGATGATTACTATGACATCGGGGCTAATTTTTAGGTCAATGTTGTTTAGTATGAGTGTCCAAGACTTGCATGTTTTATTCTCACAATTCTTCAATTCTCTTCCTTAGGGTTTTAACTTGATTTGAGATCATTTTCAGGTAGTCGGAAATTCCATAATTTTCAGCAGTGGGAACTTCTATTCACAAATCTTTTCTTCTTCCTTTGTTTGCTTTGCAAGCCCCTTAAACTCTTGTCTCATGGATCAAGTAAGTCTCTCTCTTTAATTTTTGTGGTTTATCGTCATGGTGAGTGCATGCTATTAAATTCCAAGCTTCAATAAACAAATTGAACATTGATTTGCAGGGGTGAGTATGGCTTTTGGACAGCATTCTTGACACTGCTTATTCGCCTTTTCTTCTTCTTTCTCGGTAATTCTTAAAGTATTATAGTATATCCAATTGACATTATTTGAAACATGGAGTTGCCTGTTTTAGCAATATTAGAAATGTAAGATAGAAATTCTAGGTTTTTTTCCTTATTGTTAACTTAAGATGATGAAACGAGCACGAGGGACATCACCCATATTGAGCGTAATATTGAATCTCTTGTTTTCTGCTTTGGTATTTTATTTCATTTCTTTGACAAGTAAAAATGTTGTAGTATTCATCTTTTTCATAATGAGAAATTTCAAATACAACCAGAACATACCAAACCAAAACTCCCCCTTTGTAATTAATTCATACAATCATACTTCCCCATTGTACTCCCCCTTTTTGCCAATAAATTGACAGAGATGAACATCTATATTCTTGGATTGAGTCTGACGGAGTGCCCTATGGGACTGAACCTGCATAAGAAGATTAGAAACAACGAGAAAAGCAGAACGTGATAACAATTTTAACAAATAACATATAAGCACAAGTTAAGTTGGAGCAGATTAAGTATATAAAATATATCAAGTAACGAACGCATTCAGGCACAAATTCGTAGCAAATAACACAAAAAGCACACAATTGGGTCACTCAAGAAGACAGATTGGTAAATAAGACAGTAAGCACAATCAGGTAAAGCATATTCAGCCAGAGATTCAAATAGAGCAAAATCAGACACAGATTCATATAAATCAACTTCAGGCAGAAATTTATAACAGTTAGCACAATAAGTATACAAGCAAACACAGATGCGGTCATGACCGGACCAACAAAACACATTTACATATTGTGCAAATATTAAACAAATTGCATCAAATTTTCATTCAAGTAACCATAGAGAATTCAAAGATGCAACACAAGAAACAAAAATAACCTAAGCAAAAATAGGTTTATCAGTTCAAAAGCACTCAAAACAACGCAAGTAGAACATTTAGTAAATGCATAGAAAACAGTCAAGAACAAAACACAAGAATCAATCCGCAATTTAGAGTAGTAGGTAACGAAAGGACTAATTGCGGGAAAATTAAAAAAAAATTGGAATACAGGACAAATCAATCATAGAGAGACACACTCACAAAAAAGACATAGATGCAATGTGAGAGCATGTAGGAACAGAACCATTAATTCAAAAGATAAATTCCTTGATCTTGAAATAGATTCTATCACAGATGCATAATATTTCACTAGCAAAGATGAAGAATTGTCAAGATTTGATGAATGTAAGGATATTGGAGTAGAGGGCACCAAATTAGGTAAAGGAACACATAAATACTCAGCTTTAGACATAGGAATATTTGCAGTTATTTCACAGGACACATTAAACAATGACACCCTAAAATATTCATGAAATCAACAAAAGGAATTAGAGAATAATGAACCTGTAGACCTTATCACCAAAGATGATGGCAAAATTAAGTTTGAAGATGGATGATCTATTGTGGATGCGTGTTGGAATGTCAATGTCGTCTTGATCAATATCAGATTCTGATTCTGATTCTGGTTCTAGGTCAGGTTAAGTTGGCGTGGGTGATGACGTAGGTGACTCTGGATCTGGTTCAGGAGTTTCAGAACGGTTTGCATCAGGTTCTGTCACTAACTCAGGTTGTGAAATTTCAGCAATATCATTCGGTTGATCATCAATTACAACATTTGTAGATGGTCTTGGTCACTTTGTTGTATACACGATATGCCCTGCTGTTCGTTGAATAACCGGGAAAGATCCCCTTGTCGCTTTTTGGTTCAAATTTTGCAACAGGATTTCTATCCTTCAAAATAAAACATCGTGAGCCAAAAATGTGAAAGTATTTAATATTCGGTTTCTTACCTTTCCATAATTCATACAGTGTTTGACTTGTGCCTGGTCAAAGATAGACTTGGTTGGGGATGTGACATGCGGTGTTTATAGCTTCTGCCCACAATTTTTGAGGTACTCCTTTGGCGTTGAGCAGGACTCATCCCATTTCTTGAATGGTGCAGTTTTTTCAGTCAACGACTCCGTTTTGTTGAGGTGTCTTTGGTGCTGAATACTCGTGGGTAATACCTTATTGATTGCAAAAGGCATCGAACAAGTTGTTGTCGAATTTCCGCCCGTGATCACTTCGAATTCGAATAATAGGTTCATTTCTTTCCTTATGGAGTTTCAGTCCCAGTGTTTTGAAAGCTTCAAGTGCTTCAGATTTTTCCCTGAGAAAGATTACCCACGAAAAATGTGAAAAATCATCAATACATACCAGTATGTATTTCTTACCTCCAAAACTCTCTGTTTGAGTTGGACCAAAGAGATCCATGTAGATTAGTTCCAGGCAGTGACTCGTGTTTATGGTATGTTGAGCTGGATGAGATGAATTGGTCTGTTTCCCAGCTTGGCAGGCACCACAAATGGTTGATTTGACTTTCATCTTCGGTAAACCACGAACACCTTCTATCTTCACTAGTTTATCAAGTAGTCTGTAACTCAGATGCCCCAGTTTTTGGTGCCATAGCTCAGCTTCATCTATGCTGGTCCTGCAATAGAAGATATGTTAGTTAGAATATAGCAATTGTCAGTTAACCTTTTACCTTGCATAACACATTGATTTGTTTTGTCCAGGACACTGTAGTAATTTTTTGTGAAGCACACGTTCCAATTTTGGTCACATAGTTGACTTATACTTAGGAGATTTGCGTGAAGTCCACTGACTAGCAATACTTTTTCTAGCTTTGGCAGGCCAACTACATTTAGCGTGCCTATGCCAGTGACCTGACCTTTTAATACCTTCACCAAAGGTAACTTCACCTTTGCTTGCATTTACGTTACTTAGAAATTTTGGCATTTCCTGTCATGTGACAGGAACACCCGCTGTCAAAGTACTATTTCTCTTCTTTTCCTGCACTTTTAGAGTGAAAAGAGATAAACGAAATATAGTCAGTCTTTTTAACCCAAATCTGTTTTGTAAAGGGTTGGATGTTCTTGTACCTGAACTTCTCGATTCTTTGATCCTTGTAGAAGTAGTAGCATTCGGGTCTGGTATGGCCACGCAACCTGCAATAATGACATACGGGGTTATAGAGTTTGTAATGTTGCTTGTTTGACCTTACTATACCACTTTTATGTTTCGTTGAGCTGGATTCAGGAATGTTTCCTGGATCAGGTCCAGACGCTTTGACGAATACCGTTTTATCCTTTGAGTTGCTTCCGGTGAAACCCAAACCTAATTTTGCAGAAGTTTTTCTTCCGGAATCAAGGATTTTGTCAAGTGTTGAAGTGGTGTCCATCATTTGGATTTGTCGTTTGTAGGTGCTTAGCTCTTATTTTAGGGTCTGTACCTCCTGTTTCAGCTTCTCTTCTCGGTCAGATGCCTCTTTAAGAAGTACATCCCTATCAGCTACTTGATTTTGGTATACTTTACTAGCATTCACTACAATTCCTATTTCACTAGCCAATTTGCGATTTTCTTTTCTTAGGACTTCCCATTTGGGGTACAACTTATTAAACTCAACTTCAAAAGATAAAGCATTTAATTCTAAATCTTCCGATGAGACATATTCACCTCCCTCTGAGTCAGCTCCTTCTTCAAGTTCTGAACATCCAGCAACACGTGTAGTAAAAGCAACAAAATTACCGGAGACTTCTTCTACATCAGATCCAGTTGTTTCAGCGTCAGGTTCGTCATCACTCCAGGTAATGGCTGACGTAGACTTTTTGCGTCTGAGATAGGTGGGACACTCATCTTGGACATGTCCAAAACCTTCACACTCATAATATTTGATTCCTTTATTCTAGATTTTTCTTTGGACGGCCCTGGAAGTGAGAACGACTGCTTGATGTTTGACGAGCCTGTCCTAGGACCAGCTTTTGATGACATTGTTCCTCTTTGTGAATTTTTGTTGCGTGAATTATTTGATACCTGTTTCAAAATTTTAGAAAATTGTTTAGTAAAAAAAACAACGATATCATCACCTGGTTCGACTGAATCAGATACAACATTATTTCTTTCAGCGGCAAAAGCTACATTTTTTTTTGTTTTTTTTTGTTTTTGTTTTCGTGTGATCAGTTAAAATTTCCATTTCATAGGTTCTAAGATTTTCCATTAACTGAGTAACCGTTTTGTTCTCCCAGCCGTCGTGTTCCAAAATGGCCATGACTTTCATTCTGAACCGTGATGGTAACGACCTTAGAATTTTTTTAACAAGTTTTTCTTGGGGAAGAGGTTCACCGAGAACCATCGCACGATTTGCCAGTTGATATGCACATTTTAAACTCATATTTTAGGTACATTTTTATCATAATTTTGCATTGGTTATTTAATATTATCTAATAATTAGTTCTTTTTATATATAATACAATATATAATATATAATATATATATAATACATACTAATTAATATATATATATATATATATATATATATATATATATATATTTATATATTGCGTACAAACTGAACATATATATATATAATATAATATATAATATATAGAATATACTAATATATATAATATAATATATAATATATAGAATATACTAATATTTTTTGCTTGAGGACAAGCAAATGTTTTAGTGTGGGGAATTTGATATGCACATTTTACACTCATATTTTAGGTACATTTTTATAATAATTTTGCATTGGTTATTTAATATTATCTAATAATTAGTTCTTTTTATATATAATACAATATATAATTTATAATATATATAATATATAATATATATATAATACATACTAATTAATATATATATATATATATATATATATATATATATATATATATTTATTTATTTATTTATTTATTTACTAGTAGTACGTAATATATATATTAGTATATTCTATATATTATATATTATATTATATATATATATGTTAAGTTTGTACGCAATATATATATATATATATATATATATATATATATATATATTAGAAATCAACAAATAAATTAAATAAATATAATATTTTAATTTGTTTGCTTTCCTAACAAAACATATGGTGCAGCAGCAAAAATAAAGTCAATGGGAGCTATTCCAAGGCATTATTACAAGGAGTTTCAACATATGACACAAAAGTAGGAAACAAGTGGTAGGAAATAGTTTAGGTTTATTTTTAGAATGCTATAAATAGTAGAAGTTTCTTATTGTAAAATGTTCATTCTTCCCCTCTCGATTATTCTTTAAAGTTGTTACCAATGTCCATTCGTGGCTAATTTCTTCTAGCTTGGCTTAGTGAATTGATGCCCCGGAATTGATTATGCTGTAAGATTATTTATTTATTTTTATTATATATGTTTCTATGCATTTGAGTATTAAATATTCTGCTAAAATTATTTGAATAGTTGTATCATTTAATTGCTAGGGAGGCATACTAGTTATTTATTTGATATAATTATTTGCTATATTAGATAATGTTGTGCTACAAATTATTCTAATATTCAGTAGCAACTGAGGTTAATTATTGACGGCTTAGTGATAATTGGTCTCGGGTAGAATATTTTCCTAAATTAAATGCAACCGCTTGTGCTTGTGTTATTTAGTTTGTCGGTTTTCCTAGTTCCTATTGCTGCTATTAAATTAAATCTATAGCGCTTGTCTTAGATTATTTAGTAGTTAGGGGTAATTAAACCGCTTGTGCTTTATTTATCTACAACTAAGGGAAAACAGAAATGAAATAATTTCACGACAAATATTCAATTGCATATTAATTACTTTATTAATCAATGATCAGTGTTGAATTTCGGTGGTGGATCTTTACTAACCAAGGTTTCGTATTATAAGTGTTTTCGATATATTATTTTCACTGTTTATTCGTTCGATTTGTTTATTTAATTTCTCTTTTATTTAATATTTATTCTCGATATATTCCAAACCCCCCATCATTTCCTTAAGCACAAAGGTTAAACTAGTTACTCCTCGTGGGATCGACCCTTACTCCCGCTACTACGTTTGTAAGGTTTTAATTCAGAAGCCTACGACAGCTCACCAAATATTGGCGCCGTTGCCGGGGAGATTTTCTAGCTTATTTTGTGTTTGTTTATTTATTTAATTATTTATTTTTTTATTTGTTTATTTGTTTTTCAATTTGTCCCAAACGAAAATAAAATAAAAAAAAAATTCTTTTCTTTCATTACTTTTACATAATTGCAAATCAAAATATATTTTCTTTTTGTTTATGCCTATAACTCGATCTGCTAATCAAGAACTCTTGCCGTACTATCTGGAAATTGAAAGAACTATACGCAGGTGGAAGAAATAAGCTTTGAGAAAATTGGAGTTTAGTGATCTGGCTACCGATTCTACCGATTCTACCAATTCTGATTTAGAAGAGGAACCCATGGCTCAAAATCGGACATTAAAAGAGCTTGGAGCTTCAAATTTGGATCAGCAACCTTTATGCATTACTTTTCCCGCTCTGGATGCTAATATACAATTTGAACTAAAATCTGGGTTAATTCATCTTTTGCCTTCTTTTCATGGACTTGCAGGTGAAGATCCGCACAAACACTTAAAGGAATTTCATGTGGTGTGTTCGAGTATGAAACCCACAAGGGTTACTGAAGAACAAATCAAGTTGAGAGCCTTTCCCTTTTCGTTGAAAGATTCAGCGAAGGATTGACTATACTATCTACCTTCTGGGAGCATCACCACATGGAATAACTTAAAGACACTATTCCTTGAAAAATATTTCCCAGCTTCAAGGGCGGCCAACATTAGAAAGGAAATTTGTGGTATAAGGCAAAACAATGGAGAGTCATTGTATGAATATTGGGAGCGTTTCAAGAAACTATGTGCAAGCTGCCCACACCATCAAATTAGTGATCAATTACTCATTCAGTATTTTTATGAAGGACTTTTTCCTATGGATAGAAGCATGATTGATGCCGCAAGTGGTGGTGCTTTAGTTGACAAGACACCGGACGCTGCGAGAACTCTAATTGCAAACATGGCTGCAAATTCTCAACAGTTCGGCAATAGACTTGCCCAACCGTCTAAGCAAGTGAGTGAGGTAAATATTTCTGCTCTTGAACAACAAATTACTAGTTTAACTACTCTTGTTCGTCAATTAGCTGTATGCAATATGCAAACTGTAAAAGCATGTGGAATTTGCTCGGTAGTTGGGCACCAAACTAATGCCTGCCCAACTCTTCAAGAAGTTGAACAAGTCAACATGGCTGGAGGTTTTCCTGGACAACCTCAAGGTAAGTATGATCCATTTTCTAATAAATATAATCCTGGATGGAGGGATCACCCGAACCTTAGCTATGGGAACTCACAAGGGAACCAGTTTGTTCAGAATCGTTCCAACTTTCAACAGTATAGACAACAATTTCCTTCCAGCCAACAACCAGTCCAAAGCTCTAGCTCAGGTATGAATCTAGAAGATATTGTTAAATCTCTTGCTACTAACACTTTGCAGTTTCAACAAGAAACACAACTATTCCAACAAGAGACAAGAGCTAGTATTCAAGAAACAAAGGCTAGCATTCAAAACTTAGAAAGGCAAGTGGGCCAACTAGCAACTACGGTAAGTCGGTTGGAAGCACAGAGTTCTGGCAAATTACCCTCTCAAACGATCGTTAATCCTAAAGAGAATGTAAGTGCAATTACTGTGAGAAGTATGTCGCTGGAAAAGAACGTCGATATAAACAAGGGAGTATGTGCAGGTATCATTGTCAATAATAAAGAGACGTCCCAAGGTATGCTTTCTTATTTTTCTGATTATGAACCAGTACCCCCATTCCCTCAAGCTCTTTTAGAACCAATAAGAGGAAACTCAAATAATGATTTATATGAGACATTTCGTGAATGTGAGGCTAATAAACCATTTTTAGATTCTATGAAAAAGGTACCTCGCTATGCAAACTTTCTTAAAGAGTTATGCACTTTGAAAAAGAAACCAAATAAAGGAGTTGAAGAAGTGAAAGTGCAAGAGAATGTCTCTATGGCTAGTCAAGGCAATCTTCCTGAAAAGTGCAAAGACCCAGGTATGTTTACTATTCCGTGCATGATAAGTGGTGTTAAACTTGAAAATGCTATGTTAGATTTAGGAGCTTCTATTAATGTGATGCCATATTCTGTTTATAATTCGTTAAATCTTGGACCCCTGAGTAAATCTAGTATAGTAATTCAATTGGTTGATGGATCTACTACATATCCTAGGGGTGTGATTGAGGATTTGCTTGTTGAATTTAATAACTTGGTTTTTCCTGCTGATTTTTATGTACTGGATATGGAAAATGATAATAAAATTTCTCATATTTTGTTAGGAAGACCATTCTTAAAAACTGCAAAAACTAAAATCGATATTCATAATGGTATGCTTACAATGGAGTCTAATGGTAAACTTGTGACTTTTAATATATATGATACCATGAAATCTCCTAGTGATGATAATTTTGCAATTTTTGTTGATTCTTTGAAGTTTGTTACATTTGATGAAATTGCTTCTAATGAAAATAAAGAAGAAAAAAATAATAAATCATCTTTGAGTACTAATCTGCATGAAGGAACTGTTTCTTTGAATACTCATAATCATCGAAGGTACTCAAAAAGACGATGGAAATTTAAAGATATATCATAAGTCGAGCCAACGACGATAAACAAAGGCGCTGCTTGGGAGGCAACCTAAGGTGTGTTTGTTCCATTTTTATTTTATTTTATTTTATTTTATTCCCTATTCTCATTCAATAACCCTTTTTCTGCATGTTTTTATTCAACATTGGGGACAATGTTGATAATAAGTGTGGGGGAGGAGATTTAGTTTTATTATTTGTTTACTTAATTTAGTTTTATTGTTTGTTTGCTTATGTCAAACAAATTTTTATTATTATTTGTTTTCTTATTTCATAATTTTCAAAAAATATTTTATTAATATTTTATGCAAAATAAGTATTATTTTGAAAAATAATATTTTTTTTTCTTTCTTGGAATGCATAACATGATTGAATAAATAGTTTGGCAAGTTGTGATTAGTTTGTTAGCATCTCTTGTTTGATATGTAGTGGCTATATTAAGTAAGCAATAAACCTGTGAGTGTTTTGAGCCACTGACTGACACTTCGGTCTTATTTTCTTTCTTTTGTGTGATTTCTTCCATAATTTTGTTTCTCTAGAACTTGCCTTGATTCTCTTTTAAAGCTAATTAGACCATGCATGATTCAAATGTGATTAGGGCCATTATTTGACTTTGAGCCTCACTAGCCAAATAACCGGTTTGTCCTATGATTTATTTCCCTTTGTTAACCACTTTGAGCTTTATGGTCATTCCTTTCTTTATTTTGGACCACATTACAAGCCTTTTATATCTAAAATAATGCCTTCACCCAGCTGAATAACTAGTGGAGCAAATTTTGGATTATTTTTGTAATCTACGTGAGGTTGGGAAGGATAAGTGTGGGGGAGATCACTTACTCTTATTAATATGATTGAGAGTGAGGTGAGTTGTATCTTCGTTGCCAATATGTCGTTGGTCTTCTATGAAAAAAGAAAAGAGGAAGCAGTTCACGATTCAAAAAAAAAAAAAAGCATGAAAAATTGAAAAAAATGAAATGGAAAAATGAAGAATATACGTTTGAAAAAGAAGAATATTGCTGAAAATTTATGAGAAAATGAAAAAGAATCAGCAATTGATTTTGAGTTGAAGTTACTTCTAAATAAATGAAGTAAGGGGAAATTCTGGTAATACTGAGGAAGCATTCTGTACCTCAATGGGATGTGTTTTTTGATTGGAAATTGAGGGTGTTGGATTACTTGTATTTATTTGTTCCTCTAGTTTGAAGGTTTTATTTAAACTACTTTCCTAAAATATTCCCTACCTTAACCCTAGCCCCATTACAACCTATGGAAAGTCCTTATGATTTGTGTCATGCATGACTCTTGTAGTGGTGATTGAGAAGATATGCAAGCCTATGGTAGAGCAATTTTATAGGAATGAACATGAGTGAAATCTATACCCATCAAACACTTGAGTGATGAGTGATATTCCTGTGAGAGCTTACTTGTTTAGTTCTCTCCTTTTTTGAACAGGGGTGCTAACTTATTAATTGCAGGGTGCTTCAGATTGTTGTTCATGATATGTTATGAGTTTTGGGAATTTCATCTTAATTTACTTCGCAAATAATATTTTTTGCTTGAGGACAAGCAAATATTTTAGTGTGGGGGATTTGATATGCACATTTTACACTCATATTTTAGGTACATTTTTATAATAATTTTGCATTGGTTATTTAATATTATCTAATAATTAGTTCTTTTTATATATAATACAATATATAATATATAATATATAATATATAATATATATATATAATACATACTAATTAATATATATATATATATATATATATATATATATATATATATATATATATTGCGTACAAACTGAACATATATATATATAATATAATATATAATATATAGAATATACTAATATATATAATATAATATATAATATATAGAATATACTAATATATAATATAATATATAATATATAGAATATACTAATATATATAATATAATATATAATATTTTAATTTGTTTGCTTTCCTAACAAAACATATGGTGCAGCAGCAAAAATAAAGTTAATGGGAGCTATTCCAAGGCATTATTACAAGGAGTTTCAACATATGACACAAAAGTAGGAAACAAGTGGTAGGAAATAGTTTAGGTTTATTTTTAGAATGCTATAAATAGTAGAAGTTTCTTATTGTAAAATGTTCATTCTTCCCCTCTCGATTATTCTTTAAAGTTGTTACCAATGTCCATTCGTGGCTAATTTCTTCTAGCTTGGCTTAGTGAATTGATGCCCCGGAATTGATTATGCTGTAAGATTATTTATTTATTTTTATTATATATGTTTCTATGCATTTGAGTATTAAATATTCTGCTAAAATTATTTGAATAGTTGTATCATTTAATTGCTAGGGAGGCATACTAGTTATTTATTTGATATAATTATTTGCTATATTAGATAATGTTGTGCTACAAATTATTCTAATATTCAGTAGCAACTGAGGTTAATTATTGACGGCTTAGTGATAATTGGTCTCGGGTAGAATATTTTCCTAAATTAAATGCAACCGCTTGTGCTTGTGTTATTTAGTTTGTCGGTTTTCCTAGTTCCTATTGCTGCTATTAAATTAAATCTATAGCGCTTGTCTTAGATTATTTAGTAGTTAGGGGTAATTAAACCGCTTGTGCTTTATTTATCTACAACTAAGGGAAAACAGAAATGAAATAATTTCACGACAAATATTCAATTGCATATTAATTACTTTATTAATCAATGATCAGTGTTGAATTTCGGTGGTGGATCTTTACTAACCAAGGTTTCGTATTATAAGTGTTTTCGATATATTATTTTCACTGTTTATTCGTTCGATTCGTTTATTTAATTTCTCTTTTATTTAATATTTATTCTCGATATATTCCAAACCCCCCATCATTTCCTTAAGCACAAAGGTTAAACTAGTTACTCCTCGTGGGATCGACCCTTACTCCCGCTACTACGTTTGTAAGGTTTTAATTTGGAAGCCTACGACAGCTCACCACCATGAACGCGTGTGTGGAAATTCGTGATGGTTTCATCTTCACTCATCCGGAGTTCTTCAAATTCGGACTGTACCAGTTGCAACTTCGATTATTTTACAGACGTCGTGCCTTCGTAAGTTGACTCAAGGGCTTCCCACGCGCCTTTAGCTGAATCATAATCTGCAACTATAGGAAATTGACTTTCATGGATAAGAGAGTAAATAGTATCTAAAGCCTTATCATTATTTCCAGCATTAGTTATTTCAGTTTGGGACCATTCGGTTTTAGGTTTAGTTATTCGCGTTCCATCATCACTGGTACTGGCTTTAGACGGATGAGTCCAACCTGTCACCACGGACCGCCATACTGCATCACCTTGAGCTTTTAGATGTGTACGTGTGCGAGCTTCCCAATAAGCGTAGTTGTCGACGACTAGTCAAAACTATGTTTGTATAAACTTAACAAACGGCGTGAATTTGCAAACATGTTAAATGACCCTGATGAATATTGCTGAGTATTTACCGCACAAAAAATTGCTATTCTTTGAGCTTTTCTTATACAAAAGCTATGCAAGACACTATGCATTTTACAACTCTTAATTTTTCTATCAAAACTCTATTTATCAATTAAGACAAGACTTCTATCAAAAAGCTCCCATAAGTACGTACTCATAAGCTTGACTTTCTAGACCTCATTTCCAAATGGATTCAAAACTCCCTCAATAATCCATAACCTAACAAGTTGTTTAACTCGGATTACATTACACACTGCTGGAAATTATTGAATTTTCGACCACCTGAAAGTGATCTTAAATCAAGTCGAAAGCAAAAAGTGGTCGGAAATAGCAACAAAGGTTTTTCCGGATACCAAAAGTGGTCGGAACAAGGCTTTCGACTTGATTTAAGATCACTTTCAGGTGGTCGGAAATTACATAATTTCCACCAGTGACACTTCGAGAATACGTACTCCAATTAAGATATAGAGAAAGCAAACTTTCAAGTATTGTGGCAATTGATTGTACCTAGGGTGAGAGCGCAACTATCTAGACATCCTAGCAACTCTAATTCATTTTCAACATTCTCCCATCAGTGTCGTATGTTGTTGCATTTAGACAAATGTTGTGCCATTGTAACAATTGACAATAATCCTTCACATTTCTCCAAAACATGGCTCCTAATTTTTTCAAATTTAGGTTCCATATGTTTTTCAATAAAAAGAATACTACAAATTAAAATCAATCCCAACTTTCCTTTGAATCTAGCCAAGCCATGTTAGGGATACATATAATAATCAAATGAAGTATAGGAACCTGATCAAAGTGCGTTGTGGTTAGCACTATACGACTTCCATTACTATCATTAGGAAAACATTATTGGATATGATCCTAAGCTTGATTGTTCCATATGTTATCCTAAGCGTTTGTCTCATGTTGTGTACCCCAAACATAGTAATCCAACCCCGTACATCATACAACTGATGAATCCTCATAGATATATGCTTACAGCTAAAGAGGGCGGTATCTTGCTTAGATTTGAAAGAGAAAAAGAAGAAGAGGGAACGGTCAGATTTCTAAATAGAGGAGGATACGAAGTTGGTTTTATAACAAAACCGGCGTCATATTTTGCAAAAATAATTTTTTTATATATAAAATATATCTACTATCTGAAATTAAAACATAGAAAGAAGTGTCAAATAGGCCCATCTACTATCTCGAAGTGTTCAATTCACCCCCACCATCTAAAACATATGCTAATTGGACACATTTACCACCTAAAATTGTTCGATTAACTTTTTTCGCAGGTTACTCCGGGTTTGCGATGACTTGGCCCGGTTAAGATTAAGTGTCATTGATTACATGGCATGATTACATTGCATTAAAATAATTAAAAATTGTGGCTAATTGAAATTTGCTTCCAATCATCTTCTTCGCGTGAAGAAGTTAACATGGAGAAACCTGAAGATACTCTTCCCCTTATCCCTCACTCTCTCTCTACTTCGACTACCTGCAGACGACTTCCCCTCACTCTCGACCCGCTCCCCTTCCCCGCCAGAACCAAATACTCCGCGAAGCTGAACGTCCCGTGGCGACTCTCGGCGGTGATGTTCGCGAAACACGTGGAAAGGCGGCCCGCCAGTGCCGGCGGAGGCCGGAGGAGCGTGCGAAGATTCAATTTGGTGTGCGGAAGATCGGATTGTAGAGGAATCATAGTTTAAGATCTTGTTTCATGGCTGCAACAAAAGTGTACCACGCAGGATAGAGGACAGGAATCCTAAAATGCGTGTCTGAGCTAGCAGATGTGCGATCTGAGTCGACCAGAAGGCAGAAGCCCAGAATTCCCGTCCGCACCTCTTCCTCTCCTTTCATTTCATCTTCTCTAGAGTCTAGTCTCTACCTCACATCACACCCCACTTCTCGCATGCGCCACCAACCAACCCCACAGTCCAATTGAAGGCCCCGCCCGCCCAGGTTTCAGGAATCTCGAAGCTTTGGAGATGTTGAGTAGTGGAGGAGGTGGTGGAAGAATATTCTGGGTCGAGAGGGCATAACAAAAAGTCAAGGGAATTGTGGTGTTATTCGCTTGGGTATTGTTAGGATCGATACGGTTCACAACACCAAAATACTAGCGGCAATTCGGACCGGGAATAATGAGAATATTTCTAGTGTAAGATTTAAAATAAATCATACACAAAATAAAGGCAATTTGAAGAAGGATTTTCTGTATTGGCAAAAGGATATTACAAATAGGAATTACAAATATAACTCTCTATTCTACTCTCTATATTTTGCTATGCTAATGGGAGAATTCCTGATGGAATGGGATGAGATTGGATGAAGAGGAGTTGCCTATTTATAGCAAACCATCTCCTGCAACTTCATCTTGCTCTTTCTCCTGCTCTTCCGAAATGAGCATCTTGCTCTTTCTCTTGCTCTTCCGAAATGAGCATCTTGCTCTTCAGAGATGAGCATCGTGCTCTTAAGAGATGAGCACCGTGCTCTTAAGAGATGAACATCTTGCTCTTCAGACCAAGTGTTCTTGCTCTTCCGACCAAGTGTTTGCTCCTGCTCCTAACCTCATCAGAAAAAGGTTCTGCCCATTTCCACATTTGACTTTAGTATTTACAGGTATCTATTCAAGAATCTCACTTGAAGAATTACACCAATCTCTACTCTTCTCTTGGCTGGAACTCTCTGGTTAGTTTCGCTGATTTCCTCAACCCGTAAGCTCTATATCTTCTCCATGTTTACACTTCTCCTCATGCCGATTCCGCCGTATCTATTTGCGTTTGCGGTTGGGGAATTAGGGTTCCGGGAGGTCGGGACAAGGACGATGTGCAGTGTGAAGCTGCTAGGGGTTCATTACAAGAAAATTCGCGAATCGCGACGGAATTTTTCCGTCGCGAATGGGCAATATTTCGTCGCGAATTGCGTTTTGCGACGGAATGACGACGGAATTAATTCCGTCGTCTATCGCCTTGTCGTATTCTAATAGACGACGGAATAGTTCCGTTGCAAACTTTGGCAACGGATTTCGCGACGGAATAATTTCGTCGTCATTTTGCGACGGAACATTTCCGTCGCCATTTTCGCAACGGAATGTAATTCCGTCGCCATTTCGCAACGGAATGTATTCGGTCGCAATTTCGATTGCTAAATGGCGACGGAATATAGTCCGTCGCGATTCGCGATTTTTCTTGTAGTGGTTTGAATAGGAGTTATTTTGTTAAGAGGAATAGAATTATGTTAGGGGTTTGATTTAGGTATGTGCAGGTGTGGAAGCTGGGAACACAGATTTAAGAAGTAAATTCCACCTCACCACACAGTCACACACTTTCATTATACTAAAATTACATGTCAGCAATGTGGACTGGCAACCTGGAGGTAACCTGTGAAAAAAGCTAATCGAACAATTTTAGGTGGTAAGTGTGGCCAATTAGCATATGTTTTAGATGATGGGGTGAATTGAACACTTCGAGATAGTAAATGGGCCTATTTGACACTTCTGCCTAAAAAATAAAAAAATATTCATATAATATACGACGTCGGTTGTACAAAAACCGAAATCGTATAGTGAATTCAATTTTTTTTTATTTAATTAAAATAAACTACAACGTCGGTTATTTGCTTTAACCGACATTGTATCTTAAATTATAAAATAAAAAAATTAGGTATACTATACGATGTCGGTTATATATAAAACAGACATCGTATCGTGAATTCAATTTTTTTATTAATTTAAATAATTTAAGACGTCAGTTCATTGTTATAACCGATGCTGAATGGATGAGCGAAGGGTGGCAACAAGCCAACAATAATCCTCCAAATATTGCATAATATATAAGATGAAGATGGTCTGCTTATTTAAATAATATACAACAGTTCACACGAGGATACATCTGTTTCACAATACAAACAAATTATTTCTAAAATTGCAATAAAATCAATTATTACTTTTCGTCTGTACAGTACACATCAAGCATTAGCGTCCTTGCGTCGTCTTCTCTTATTTCCTCTTCATTTCTATATCACTTGATTATGATCTATATGAATAAAATTAAAGAATGCAAAATGGAGAAAACGAAATGAGATTAGAAGGAGAAAATAGTAGCAAACTTTGTAAAGAAAGCTAGCATATTGAATAGAAAATAAATACAAAACTAATAATGAATATCATGTTGTAGCTAGCTTCTGATCTTACCTCAAAAATGTCATTTTCAAAGTCATGTCTAAATTCCTGACTATAGTCTGCAAAACGGGAAGCAAAAGCAACAACAGAAGGAGAACACTGCTCCAACTCAATCGATTTCAAATTTCTCATCATAGGGATATTTTTCAAAGAGAAACAAAATCTTAGAACTAAGCGCTTAAGACATACGAACGAATATTCATGAGCCATCCATTGCTTGAGGTTTTTATCTTCAAGAAGCAAGAACTTTAATTGATAGAATCCTCCTTTAGCTACTTCCCATACTTTCCCATGTAAAGCATTTTCCAACTTCAGCACCTCAAGTTGAGGCAGCATGCCAATTACCGTTAAATCCTTCTTAGAAAGGCTTGTACCATTCAACCTCAACATTTTCAATTGTGAAGGAAACATAGAAGGTTTTGGTAGGGTTACAATGCAGCCAAATGAAACTGAAATTGTTAACTCTCAAGCCGCACCAAATAGTTCAAATCATCCAAAATAATAGGGCTGCCGCAAAATCCAAAAATTTTCAACTTTTTAATGTTTGGAAACTTGCTATACACTTCCGTCCTACAATGAGTTGGACACACCCAAGATAATGTATGTATATTATCTTTAACCAAGCTTGGAGGATCAATTGCATATGAATTGTCAAGTTCAAGATGTTGTAACTGTGGTGACTCCCAAATTGTAGAAGGCAAATGGAGAGTAGGTCCTCTTGGTTGGGAATCTTTACTACTGGAAACAACAAGTGTCTGCAAGTTTCTATTAGCTGACACAATATAATCTAGATCCTTAAACCATTCTTTTACGGATAGGTATCTCAAAAAAATTAAGTATTGTAATTGTGTTGGCATTCTTTTGAAAAATGAAGATGGAGCAAAAACCAAAACTCTTAACAACTTGAAAGGTACAAATATTTCAGCATCTCTCTGAAAGAAGAAAACAGAACGAGGGTTGTTTGTTGTAAGCAACACACAATAGTCAAAACTATGTTTGTATAAACTTAACCAGCGACATGAATTTGCAAACATGTTAAATGATCCTTGTGGATATTGCTGAGTATTTACCGCACAAAAGATGCTATTCTTTTGAGCTTCTCTTACACAAAAGCTATGCATGGCACTATGCATCTTGCAACTCTTAATTTTTCTATAAGAACTCCATTTTTCAATTGAGACAAGACTTCTATCAATAAGCTCCTGTAAGTACTCATAAGCTTGACTTTCTGGACCTTCATTTCCAAATGGATTCAAAATTCCCTCGGCAATCCATAACCTAACAAGCTGTTTGACATGGATGACATTACCTTTTGGGAACACTCCAAAATAGAGAAAGCAAACTTTCAAATATTGTGGCAATCGATTGTACCTAAGCGTGAGTGCCCAGCTATCTAGAAATCCTAACAACTCTAGTTCCTTTCCAACCTTCTTCCATTCTTGTTGTATGTTGTTGCATTTAGACAAACGTTGTGCAACTGTAACAATTGACAATGGTAATCCTTCACATTTCTCCACAACGTGGCTCCTAATTTTTTCAAATTTAGGTGCCATATGTTTTTCAAGAAAAGGATTACTACAAAATAAATCCCAACTTTCCTTTGAATCTAGCAAAGTCATGTTATGGATACAATCAAGTGAAGTGTAGGAACTCTGATCAAAGTGCGTAGTGGTTAGCACTATACGACTTCCATTACTATCATTAGGAAAATATCCTTGGATATCATCCCAAACTCGATTGTTCCATAGGTTATCCAAAACAATAAGATATCTCTTACCTTTCAAGCATTTGGATACCTGCTTAGCTAATAGATCATCAGGAGTTCTTCTCATTTCAGTTTCTTTCGGCTCTGCTAGTGTCAAAAGAAGGTCGTGTAGCGTTTGCCTCATGTTGTACTCCCCATACATAGTAATCCAAGCTCGTACATCAAAGTGCGATGCAACTAATGAATCCTCATAGACACTCGCAGCTAAAGTTGTCTTTCCAATACCATTCATCCCGAGAATTAGGATTACTCTTCGTTGATCGCTATAAAGGAGTTGGTTCTTCACCAGTAAGTAATCATGGCGACGACCCACCATTCTGCCCTCCAGCTTTGGAGGCTGCCGCCACAAGGATGTATCCAACGACCAAGGAACCAGTGCTTGACATTCATTGGCCTCATCATCATCATCATCAGATTCATTGATGATTTTCAGCAAGTCAGCTGCGTTTTCTGCTGCTTCTCGCAAGGTTTGATGGAGTTTCTGTGCAGCTTTTTGTTCATCCTCTCCGTTGTTGGCCAGAAGAAAGTTGCTTAGTTGTATTTCGATGCGGTCTTCGGCATCCAGTGCAAAGTCTCTCATCTGTATCTCCAGATCTCTGATTGCAGTGCCACCCCTTGCCGCAGATTTCTCCTGCAGAAAAGCTTGCAAAGATGAAAGCTTTTCATACAAAGATTCCATTGATATAAACCCTTCATGTAGCTTAATTGTTGCGATCAGAGAAGTCAAAGCAACACAAGCCATCTCTCCCTCTCTCTCAGATCACAACTTTTCTGAATGAATGATTGAGCACAATAATCTTCTCTCTTATTTTCTCTCCAATCGTTCTCTCATTTTATCCTTTTGTTGTAGTTCCTACTTATCCACACTCCCACTATACACATCACCTATTATTTTATTCAATAATAAAAAATATAAATAATGAAATAAAATAATTTTTAAATTATAAAATATAATTTCATAAATTAAAATTTTTGCTTTGCAATCTTCTAGGGAACAAATTAAAATTCAAAACCAAATACAAAATATTAAATATACCAACAATTAATATAATTAAAATTTTAAAAATAAATTAAAAATTAAGAAAATAGAATAACAAATAAAAACTAAAAAAGAAGCAAAAAAATCAAAACAAAACTTAAAAAATCTAAGTAGTAAACAAAGTAGTAAAACGTACAAAATTTCCCAAAAAAAAAAAAAAAGTAAAACAGATGTAGGGTGTTACCAGGTGTTTGGTTCAATACAAATACAAATACCTCCAATTAAGAAGGAACAAGGAAATAGGTAAATTATTCTGTGGACCATAAATATAAGGTACATTTTTAATATACTAAAGTATATTATTTATGTATTGAATATATATTATTTGATAGTATATATAAAAATATACTTTCAGTACTCAAATAATGTTATTTACGTACACAAATAATATATTTTTAATTTATTAAAAATATATTCTTTCTTTATGGTCCATGGTTCATGGTCCATGTAATAATGATGGTAGATATATATGCTCCCATCATCTACTGCCTGTTAACTTGGTATTAGATATATATGGTCCCATCATTTATTGCCCTGTTGACTTGGTATTTGTTTAGTAACGTGCACGCGCGGACAAATAATGGATCTTTACTTGCAATTATTATTGTGTGGACCATGATCCATAAAAGCTATGTAGATCATATTTTGTATAGTGTAAATTAATGTACATTCAGTATAAAAATAATGTATTTTTAGTATATTAAAAATGTGCATTTTATTCAGGAGATGTACATTATTTGTGTACTGAGTATATATTATACTGTATAATGTACATTCAGTACACAAATAATGTATATTTAGTATATTAAAAATGTATGGTCCACAATAATTATTTATTTTAGTGACAATAACTTATGAAGAAAAGGATTGAAAGTACATGTTACATATAGAATCCTATGTAAGAATTTATGTTAGAGGGAGTCTTAGGCTATCATGTGATTTAGTTAGCGCATGGACAGCATAAAAGCTAATTTCGTAGCATTAGCCTAATTGATTGGACTGATTACCTTTTTTTTTTTTTTTTTTTTAATAAAATATCTAATATTATATCTCAAAATCAAGAGTCTACAAGTATACGCCATAGCCCCAAAAGTGGACTATGGCCCAAAAAAGTCTTTGGCCTTTTCGGCCATAACAAAGCAACAAAACGAACTCAATATATACAAGAGGTGGCCCGAAAGTGACCACCCCTAACTAGAAGCTCCCAGCTCATTAAATGAGCAAATATGCAATCTAAGGCTAACAAGCTCATGACTAAAAAGGATTTAAAGGTAGAATCTAGCCTTAAAGCCCCAATCCTCTCCAAATCAACCACAACCACAACCAAAAAGGGATTGGACTGATTACCTTGAAATTTTACTTTTACGATAATATAAGATTATTGCTATAAGAGGTGATGAGGATCGTACCCCTTGTGGACAGAGTGTAAAGGTAAGAGGTATAAATCTAGAAACTAATGAGACGACTAGCGATTTACCTCATCTAGTGACTTTTAAGTAAAAGTTCAAGAGACTTAAAATTAATTTAACGTAAGTTGAAAATTTTAATGTATGTATAAAAAAATCACATAAAAGAGACATCGTTGAAACCGTCTAGCATTTCATCGTACGTGTGTCGAGAGCTTTCCCTAACCTAAGGGCATCCCCATTAAGGGAGTTGTGCACAAGTTTTAAGAAATAAAAGATGAGTTGGAAGAAAGAGAATGAAGAGAGAAGATATTAGTGTGTTCAATTAAGTGTGGAGATTTTGCATAGATGATGGGTTCCATTGTGGGGAAGAGAGCTGCGCCTCATGCATGTGAGGCACAACTCTCGCCTGGGCGCGTAAATGTTTTTTTCTTTTTAGTTTTTGATTTTGTTTTTGATTTTTCCTTTTCTTTTTTCCCTCTTCACCCATTTCACTAAGTGGTCGGAAACTTTTTCAACTGCTTTCACAAGAACCCGCAACATTTGAAAAGATTTTGATTAATTTATAAATAATTGACACCTATCATTAAAAAAATATTACGGAGTATTAAATTAATGAAGATCATAAAAAGCAAGAGGGTAGAACAAAACTCCAATCTCCTGAATCAGACTGGGAACCCGCAACTTTCACAAGAATATGAGCTATAAAATTCACCGATCACGAAACATGCTTCACAACCACATTCCCAATAGTAGTAATAATGATACCTAGACAATTGTTCAGAATGATACAAACATAAGAAAGATCGGAGGCTGCTGTATGAATATTATGACAAAGATTTAAACGGAATATTTAATTTAATTTGGACCATACTAAAGAAGAAGTCAATAAGACTAGCTCAATGGGAGACCACAACTTATGAAAAAAGGATTGTAAGTGTTACATATAGAATCCTATCTAAGAATTTATGTTAGAGGGAGTCTTAGGCTATCACGTGATTTAGTTAGCGACAGTGTGGGAGCAATCTCTCAAAGTGAGGGGCTGCTCCCTCAAAGTGAGGGGGCTCCTTGTGCGCAGTAAGTGAGGGGGGCTCCTTGTGCGCAGTAGCATCTGTAGTTTAGTATCTGTGTTCAATTGAGGCTACACTCACGTTTGTAAAAAAAGTTCATCTTCAACTTCATCCACAAACTTTTTAAGGTAAATATTTTTGGCCTTCTAGTTGATTATCCTACATTTTGATTGTAGATTTAGGAGAGCTTATCCCACATTTTGATTGCGGAGCAAAAACTTAATTTGAAGAAATATGTGCGCAGACTGCTTAAAGGAATCACAAATTGCTTTAAATTGGAGTACAAAACTTAAATTTCAGTTTTACCTTTCATTTTAACACCAACTTAACGTCAAAGCTAATAAAGGACCACTTTGGCTTAAAATTCAAAAGTCGGAGGACCATTTTGGGAATTAACTCGTAAAATATTTAATACTTTTATCTTTAAATATATTCTTCACGCCAAATAAAATTTTATAGCCCATCAGGATTCAGGACTAAGAAATCAAGCAATTTAAATAAAAAAATAGTCAAAGATTTAAAATTTACGATAAGAAATTGCGTTTATGAAAATTTTTTGGTATTCAAAAAAGAGTCTATTAATATTACCGACTAACAGCAACGATTGTTGAACAATTGAACGGTTAGATTGGCAGATGAGTAGCTAGATTTGGTTAATCGTTGACAAAAAATCATGAGTGTCCAAAAATTTTCTGTCAATCAGGACCATCATTGCCAATAAGCGAATGGCAGATGGTTATGTCAACAACTTGTATCATGGACCAAGGTCCACGTAGCATTATGGATCATCAATCGAAATGACGAGGTACAAACAAAATTCATACTCGTAAAGTACAGAATTTCATAATACAAGATACAAAATTTCATAACATAAGACACAATTACTAATTTGATGGAAGAGGTCAGGGAAAAGAAAATGCTCCGCAAAATACTCGCAAGAGGGAGTTGAGGGAACGTGGGGTGGTGGAGGTGGTGTGCAGGCGGTTTCTGACGGTTCACCAGCGGCTCCGGCGCGCTTTCGGGCCGCTACAGTGGTTTTAAGGTGGTGGTGTCTTCTTCTCGTCCATGTGGCGTGTGATATCCTGGGCTGTTAGAATAGCTAAGGCGGTGCGTTTGTTTTGTGTGTTGTGATCTTATTAGACTATGTCTTCTTCCTCTCGATCCATTGAGGATGCATGTGCATCAATGACGCTCGAGGACGAGGCGACTGGTGGTGTGGAGTTTGGAGCGGATGAGGTGGTTAACGAAGTCCAGAACCTGGAGTTTGCAGCGGTGGGCAGGCTGCTTACCGATCGACCTCTCAAATTTCCAGTTGTGCGGGACACGTTGGCCGGCGTGTGGAGACCGGGCAAAGGGGTTGCCATCAGGGAGCTGAAATATAACCTGTTTTTATTCCAGTTTTTCCATGCGGTTGATCTGCGGAGAGTGTTGGAGGACGGCCTGTGGGCTTTCGAGCAAAACATGTTGCTGCTGAAGTAGGTGGCGGAGAACCAGTCACCGGAAGCGGTGGAGCTCAACGTCGCTGAGTTCTGGGTGCAGGTGCATGACCTGCCCCTGGGATTTATGAGTGCACGGGTGGCTGAGGCCGTGGGAAACTATGTAGGGCGGTTTGTAAAGGCAGATCAAAACAATTTCGTGGGTTCCTGGAAATCCTTCATGTGGGTAAGGGTGGAGGTGGAGGTTGCGAAATCTCTGAAGCGTAAGATGCGGATGAAGAGACAGGGGGGCGAGTGGTTTTGGGTGCAATTTCGCTATGAGAGGCTCCCAATGTTTTGTTTCATTTTGTGGGGTCTTGGGGCATTCTGATATATTTTGTGCTCGTCATTTCGAGGAAGGTGGGGTGGCGGAGGAGAGGGCGTACAGGTCGTGGCTCCGGGCCTAGGGGAGGCGATGGCCGACGACGTCTAGACAGCGGTGGCTGGTCAATTGCGGCCCTTCAGCCCCAGGACAGGCGGTGATCATGGCAGATAGTGGGCAGGTAGGGGACGACAATGGGAATGCGGATACTGATGTTCGCATGGTGAGTGCACGCGAGAGTGATGGAGAGTATGATGGGGCGAGTCAAGGGGTGGTGATCTTGGAGCAGAAGAGGCGTAGGTTAGATGAGAGGGTTGAGGGAGAGGTGGCTCACGATCAGGTGGGGCAAATTGAAGGACATCTTTTGCTACCAACCAACGGCTTTCAGGCGGGTGCTGCGGTGCAGGCCCGCCAGGCGCAATGAGTATCCTGGCATGGAATTGTCGGGGGCTTGGCAACCCCGCGGCAATTCGTGTGTTGCTGGATATTGTCCAACGGAAGAGGCCGAAGGTGGTTTTTTGGTGCAAGACGTTATGTGGTCGAGAGAAATTGGAGATAGTAAGGAGGCAGATAGGTTTTGAAAGCTGATTAGGGGTTGATAGCATGGGGCGAGGTGGGGGTGTAGCATTGCTGTGGAATACTGCGGTGGAAGTTGATGTGCTTGGGTACTCTTTAACATTCATTGATGCTCGAGTTCGGTACGAGGGAGGAAGTGAATGGTGGCGGTTTACGGGTTTCTATGGGTATCCTGAGTGGACAAGACGGAGGGAATCTTGGGCGCTACTACGACGTTTGTCTGAGCTATATACTATGCCA
>NW_017619515.1:1746284-2196284 GCF_001879475.1 Ipomoea nil
GTTAAGAACAAACAACCCTCACTCCATTTTCTTCTTTCAAGAAGATGCTGAATTATATGTATCTTTCAAGTTGCTAAGAGTTTTGGCTTTTGTTCCATCTTCATTTCTTCAAAGAGTGCCAGCACGCTTACATGATTTAGTTTTTTTGAGATACCTATTTGTTACAAAATGGTTTGAGGGTCTTGATTATGTAGTGTCAACCAATCAAAACTTGCAGACACTTGTTGTTTCTAGTAAAGAATCCCAACTTGGAACACCTACTATCCATTTGCCTTCAACAATTTGGGAGTCACCGCGGTTACAACATCTTGAACTTGACAAATCTTATGTGATTGATCCTCCAAGCATGGATAAAGATAATATGCAAACATTATCTTGGGTGTGTTCATCAACTCATTATAGAGCAGGGGCAGGAGTATATTGCAGGTTTCCAAACATTGAAAAATTGAAAGTCTTTGTAGTTTGCAGCAATCCTATTATTTTGGATAATCTTGAATATTTGGAACGTCTTGAGAGACTATCAATTTTAATTTCGTTTGGTTGTGTTGTAATCCTTCCAAAGCCATTCATGTTTCCTTTACAACTAAAGAAGTTGAGGTTGAACGGTATTAACCTTTCAGGTAGTGATTTAAAGGTAATTGAAATGTTGCCTCAACTTGAGGTTCTCAAATTGGAAAATGCCTTTGATGGAAAAGTATGGGAAGTAGAAGGAGGGTTTTGTCAATTAAAATTCTTGCTTCTTGAAGACAAAACGCTTGAGCAATGGATGGTCGATTATGAATCTTTCCCATATCTCGAGCACTTAGTCTTAAGATTTTGTTATTGTTTGAAAGAAATCCCTTTGGCTATAGAAGATACTTCGAGCTTGAGGTCAATTGAGTTGCAGCGGTGTTGTCCGTCCGTTTGCGATTCTGCAAAGCGTATTCAAGATTATCGACGCGATATTTTTGGAGACGATTTGTTTGAGGTTAGAAGCTAGCTTACAACATGATTCATTATTTTTCTATTCAATGGTTACAAAATCATCTCATCTTTCTGCTGCTATTTCTCATTCTTTCCAATTCTGATCTCATTTCATTCTTATATTAGTTATTATGCATTTATTTTTCTATTCATACTAATTTTCTTTACAAAATCTATTGCAATTTTCTCCCTCTCATCTCATCTTGCGTTTTCTTTTTCATATAGATCAAAATCAATGGAGAAGTGTATATACCTTCAGATGATGAATAACAAGCTAAGGTATGGATCCTAGAATTGAATGACAAAATTTGCTCCAAATGGCTAAAAACTAATACAGCACATATTATGTTTGTAAGAGGAGCTCAAGAGCTCCTTTTTTCAAACATTTTCAATGTGGGATCAAAATGATCCAACATCATTTACAAAGGGGAGCCCGTGGCTCCTTTTTGTCTTCTTCTTATTTTTATGAATTTTAATTATTATGTTTGTAAGAGGAGCATTGCTCCTCTTATATAGAGGAGCTCAAGAGCTCCTTTTTTCAAACATTTTCAATGTGGGATCAAAATGATCCAACATCATTTACAAAGGGGAGCCCGTGGCTCCTTTTTGTCTTCTTCTTATTTTTATGAATTTTAATTTTATTTCGTATGTTTTTTTGTTTAGATTATTATTATTATTATTATTATTATTATTATTATTATTATTATTGTTGTTGTTGTTGTTGTTGTTGTTGTTGTTGTTGTTGTTGATAAATTCGCCAAAATTTTAACAAATTCGTCATTTTAACATTTTAACTTGAATCAAAACCTCAAAAAAATTATATAATAACTCAGTAATTTGCTCCAAACGGCTAAAAACTAATACAACACATACATTTTGGGTTAATCTTTCACAACCCCCACTAATAATAAATAAATAAATAAATAAATAAATAATAAATAAATAAATAAATAAAAACTAAAATAAGAAGACAAAATTAAGGCTTTCTTAAATAAGAACCTTTTGACTTCTCAATACTTGCCCACATTGATGAGCAAACAATTATGTTTGTAAGAGGAGCAATTGCTCCTCTTATATAGAGGGGCTCTCTCTTTTCAAACATTTTCAATGTTGGATTAAAATGATCTCACATCATTTATAAAGGGAGCCCGTGACTCCCCTTTGTTTTTTTTTTTTTTTTTTTTTGTAAATTTAATTTTATTTTGTATATAGTTTTGTTTGGATTATTATTATTATTATTATTATTATTATTATTATTATTATTATTATTATTATTATTATTATTGTTGTTGTTGTTGTTGTTGTTGTTGTTGTTATTGTAATTTGATTATTTGGGAAATTCGCCAAAATTTTAAGAAATTCGTCTGTTTAACATTTTATATTTAATCAAAACACCAGAAATATTATTTAATAACTTAGCAATTTGCTCCAAACTACTAAAAACTAAAACAACTCATATACATTTTGAGTTAAAATAAGAAGTCATTAAGATAAGGTTTCTTAAATAAGAGTCTTTTGACATGTTGGGCTTCAATAGGTTGAGAAAATGTACATGTAGTAGGGTCAATCCAATAGTTATGTTGTGGAACCGTTTCTATGTTCATAATTACTGAACTATATGTTCATTATTATAAAGCTATATATTCATAATTTTTGAACTTAATATTCACACTTATTGAATCTCTACTATATTCATAATTACATAACTATATATATGTTCATAATTATGTTCACAACACTATGTTCATAATTATAGAACTATATGTTCATAATTATAGAACTATATGTTCATAATTTTTGAATTATATATATTCATAATTATGAACAATTTTTTAACCATGTCTAACTTTGCAAGGTAGACACAGATACACAACATAATTTGTCGGCTCAATATAGTACTAAAAAAAAAACATTTGGACTTCTCAATACTTGCCCTCATTGATGGACAGGCAATTACATGTTTCTGTACAATCCCAAATAATGATGACAAAGCCCCTTCCCTCTGTTGATGAAGCCTTTATGATGATTCAACAACAAGAAAGAAGGTTCAACAATGCAGGAGGAGGTTTACCAATTCAAGAAACTGGCAGTATCATGTTTACCCAAGGCAATAGCAGAAAATATCCCTCAAATAATAGTAATAAGAGACCTGTCTGCTCTTATTGTGGATATACTGGGCATACTGCAGAGAAATGCTATAAGAAACATGGCTATCCTCCAGGGTGGAAGCCAAGAAATAAGGCTGCCGGTTCTGCTAACCAAATGCAACTCAACTCAGAAGAGCAGCTTCTCAGTGGGAACTCTGGTTCTGTTACTTTGAGCCAGGATGAGTATAAGTTGCTCAGGCAGCTTCTGCACAAAGACAACATAGCTCACAGTTTTTCACCCCTAAGTGAAGTTGGAGGGGTAGTACCACAGGCCAATCTGATTGCTGCTAGCTTTGCTCCTGCATCTGTTTCTCAGGTTGAAGGTACCTATTCTAAACCTTCTCTTAATGGCAGGGCTAGTTGGATACTAGATAGTGGGGCCACACATCATGTTGTGTGTGATCATAGCCTTCTAACAGATGCAAAAAGGGTCCAAGGGATGTTTGTAGAACTCCCAAATGGTGATAGAGCTGATATCTCACACATAGGAACCATACACACTGACAGTTTGATCCTACAAAATGTTTTCTGTGTGCCTGCATTTCATTACAATTTGGTTTCTGTTAGTGAGCTGATTAAAACATCCAAGTGCAAACTCCTTTTGTATTCTGACCTTTGCATTATACAGGATCTGGATTGTGGGAGGATGATTGGCTTGGCTAGCTTGCAGAAAGGCTTATATCACCTTGTAAAACCTCAGTTTTTTGTTCTAAATAGATTAGAACACATTAGGGCTAATGCTTGTAATACTAGCAGCATTTGGCATGCTAGGTTAGGACACTGTTCATATGAGAAATTGAAACAGTTGCCATTGATTGATGTAAATCTGAAAATAAATAAAACAGATGTTTGCAATGTTTGCCATCTAGCCAAAAAGAAAAGGTTGCCATTCAATACTAGTTCCACTGCTTCCAAAGCTTGTTTTGACCTTGTCCACATTGATACCTGGGGACCTTATCATATGCATACTATCTATGGACACAAGTTTTTCCTAACCATTGTGGATGATTTTAGTAGGGCTACATGGGTTTACTTGATGAGAAGTAAAGATGAGGTTAGGACCTTGGTTAAGGATTTTTGTGCTCTGACTGAGACACAGTTTGAGAAGAGAATTAAGTGCATAAGGACAGATAATGGGCAAGAATTCAAGATGGACAGTTTCTTCCAAGAAAAGGGGATTGTTCACCAGTCAACTTGCACCTATACACCACAGCAGAATGGGGTGGTTGAAAGGAAGCATGGACATATACTGACAGTTGCAAGAGCCCTAAAATTCCAAGCAGGGTTGTCAGATATCTTTTGGGGGGATTGTGTTTTACATGCAGTGTATGTTATCAACAAGTTGCCATCAGCAGCCTTGCAAGGTCAGATCCCTCATCAAGTCCTCTTTAACAAAGCTACTCAATATTCTCACTTAAGGGTATTTGGGTGCCTAGCCTATGCCATTTTACACAAAGGCCACCAAACAAAATTCTCACCCAGGGCTAGGAAATGCTTGTTTCTTGGCTATCCTAATGGGGTAAAAGGATACAAGTTGTTTGATTTAAACTCCAGAGAAGTGTTTATATCAAGGGATGTGGTATTCTACGAGAATGTGTTCCCTTACAAAGAAGAAGGTCAATCAAGCAAGCCTCAGTTACATCAGATGCTTATTTTACCAAGTGACAGCAGTGTTATGGAAGATCTCACAATACAAAGCAGTGTGGGCAGACCAGTGCAGTCAGATGCTATCAATTCTAATGCTCCTAATTCTGAATCCACTCATGTTAACCCCATCACAGAGCAATCTCAGTCTGATCATGTCCCAATTCCAGTGGAACCTAGAAGATCAAGCAGGCAAGTGTCCGTGCCTACCTACCTTAAGGACTATGACTGCAATCTGCCTATCAGAAGGACTTCTCCCCATGCTCTTTCAGCTGTGATGTCATACAAAAGGGTATCTTCCAGTTTTAGGACCTTTGCCACCAACATCCTGAATGTTCAAGAGCCTAAGTCCTACAATGAAGCCATTAAGCATGAATGCTGGAAGGTTGCTATGCAAGCAGAAATAGATGCCTTGCAGGCCAACAACACTTGGGAATTAACCACCCTTCCTCAGTCCAAGCAACCAATAGGGTGTAGATGGGTTTACAAAGTGAAGTACAAGGCTGATGGAACAGTGGAAAGGTGCAAGGCTAGACTGGTTGCAAAAGGGTATACCCAAACATGTGGAATAGATTATGTTGACACATTTAGTCCAGTGGCTAAGGTCACTACCATCAGAACCTTACTCACTGTGGCAGCTGCAAAAGGTTGGCAGTTACATCAACTTGATGTTAACAATGCCTTCCTTCATGGAGATCTTAAAGAAGAAGTTTACATGGTCCTTCCCCCAGGGTTCCTTCCCACAAAACCAGGGCAAGTGTGCAAATTAAAAAGGTCACTATATGGTTTGAAACAGGCTAGCAGGCAATGGAATGCTAAACTAACCACTGAATTGGTCAACATGGGATTCAAGCAAGCTACCTGTGACAACTCCTTGTTTACCAGAGGTTCAGGTGACAGTTTTCTTGTTCTTCTGGTATATGTTGATGATGTAATTCTGGCTAGTAGTGATGAAAGTCAGATACAGCAAGTAAAGTATCATCTACATTCAGTATTTCAAATTAAATACCTAGGAAGGTTGAGGTTTTTAATGGGATTTGAAGTTGCTAGAAGCAATAAAGGGATTGTCATGACACAAAGGAAATATGCTCTGGATCTTCTACATGATACAAGCTTCCTTGAGAGTAAACCTGCAAAGTGTCCTATGGTTCAATCAAACAAGCTCTCCAAAACTAATGGTACAGCTTTGGAAGATAACTCCACATACAGGAGGTTAATAGGAAAGCTTCTATATTTGACAGTCACAAGGCCTGACATTAGCTTTGCTGTACAACAACTATCTCAGTTTTTGGACAGTCCTACCACCATTCACATGCAAGCAGCACACAGGATTTTGAGATACATCAAGGGAAACCCTGGACAAGGCCTTCTATTTCCTGCAAATTCAGATCTTAAACTCAGTGGCTTTGCTGATTCAGACTGGGCTTCATGTCCTGACACAAGGAGGTCTGTAACTGGATTTTGTATTTTCTTAGGAGGGGCCCTGATATCCTGGAAGTCTAAGAAACAAAATACAGTTTCAAGGTCCTCATCTGAGGCTGAATATAGAGCCATTGCCCTTGCCTCATGTGAGATACAATGGCTGTCATATCTACTTGAGGTCCTTGAAGTCCGTTTAAAGGATGCAGCAATATTGTTCTCTGATAGCAAATCTGCCATTTCTATAGCAGAGAATCCTGTGTTTCATGAGAGAACTAAACATAGAGAGATCGATTGGCATCTAATAAGAGAGAAGGTACAGAAGGGAATCATCATACTCCTACATGTTTCTACAGAAAATTAGACAGCAGACATCCTTACAAAACCTTTACAACCTATGCTGTTCCAGAAGTTTGTTTCCAAGCTAGGACTCTATTCCATATATAGTCCAGCTTGCGGGGGGATATTAGAATAGCTTCTATTATATGTTAGTTAAAAAGTTAGTTAATCTGTTAGATTAGTTTTGTAACAGTCCATTAAGTCTGTCTGTTAGTCTGTTAGTACTGTTCCATTAAGTCCACTAAGTCTCTGTATGGTTCCATCATCTTCATCAATTCGAATACACAGAGCCTCTTTTCTTTTCTCTTCTCAGTCTTCATATTGTAATAACATTCGCGCCTCGACACCTTTTATTAATATACTGCAAGAGCTCAAACGCCAGCAGGACATTGTCCTGAATGCTTCGGCATTCAACAAATCTTGTTTGTTCTCTTGAGATTATCTTAAGCAGAATTGAGCTTATTTTTTCAAACATTTAATTTGTATTAAATTTGATTGATTTAAAGTGAAGAATGGAATTAATGAACCAAAATTTCATACTATATTTTATGCCTAAATTAAAGTTCCCAAAAATATTTCAACCAAGTGATTCAACTGAGAATATCACACCCAACCAACCAAACAAACAAAAGTTTTCCATGACACCACTAGGACTTACAGCTGGTTTTGTTCGTGGGACCAAATTGAGATACAATTGAATTTTAATTTCACAAAAAATAAATTACTTATTAGGATATTAATTTCAGTTTTTGGTTGTTAATAGAAAATAATTAATATACAGACTCAAATATTCATACATCATATATATATATATATATATATATATATATATATATATATATATATATATATGTGTGTGTGTGTGTGTGTGTGTGTGTGTGTGTGTGTGTGTGTGTGTGTGTGTGTGTGTGTGTGAGAGAGACAGTAATATAGGAATTCATGTTCTATATATTCTCTAAAAAGTTATGAAAAATAAAATAGAAAAGAAGAGTAATGAATTCATTTTTATTGTAATAAAGTGTGCAGTACGTAAGCAAACAAGTAAAATATGTATTTTCTTCAAATTTGAGAAAAAAAAATTCCAAGAAAATATTTTCTTGAAAAGAAGGCCAATGGTATTCATTCAGACAATAAGGGACTGCAAAGTAATAAAAACAAAGGAAAAGTAATAAAAACATAATAATAAATATTAAGAATATGTAGTTAAATTAGTTGATACCTATCTGTTACCGAATGGTTTGAGGGTCTTGATTATGTAGTGTCAACCAATCAAAAGTTGCAGACACTTGTTGTTTCTAGTAAAGAATCCCAACTTGGAATACCTACTATCCGTTTGCCTTCAACAATTTGGGAGTCACCTCAGCTACAACATCTTGAACTTGACAAATCTTATGTGATTAATCCTCCAAGCATGGATACAGATAATATGCAAACATTATCTTGGGTGTGCCCAACTCATTGCAGAACATGAGTATATTGTAGGTTTCCAAACATTAAAAATTTGAAAATCTTTGTATTTTGCAGCAATCCTATTATTATGGATAATCTTGAATGTTTGGAACGACTTGAGAGGCTAAAAATTTCAATTTCTTTAGGCCATGTTGTAACCCTTCCAAAACCATTTGTGTTTCCTTCACAACAAAAGAAGTTGAGCTTGAATGGTATTAACCTTTCGAAGAGGTATTTAAAGGTAATTGGCATGTTACCTAAGCTTGAAGTTCTCAAGCTGAAAAATGTCTTTCATGGGAAAATATGGGAAGTAGAAGCAAGAGGATTTCCTAAATTACAATTCTTGCTTCTTGAAGATAAAACGCTCAAGCAATGGAGAGCAGATGAAAATTCGTTTCGTTGGCTTGAGCGCTTAGTCCTAAGATTTTGTTATTGTTTGATAAAAATCCCTGATATTTATTCTTTGAAGTCAATTGAGTTCCAGCAGTGTTGTCCTTCTGTTGTCACTTCTGCAGAGGATATCCGACGCGAAAGTTATAGACGTCGTATTTTTGAGGTTAGAATTGAAGCTATTTTTAGGTTAGAAGCTGCGTAGTATAATTTTCTTTACATGTGTTTAGCCTTGTCATCCTTAGCTTCAATAATATCTCATTTCACTTTCTTCATTCTTATAGATCAAAATCGTGGGACCTGAATATGATGAATCACAATGTACTGTAGACACAGAAGAGTCGTCTATACATTTAGATGATGATGAATCAGAGTGTACAGACATAGAAGAGTCTATACCTTCAGATGAAGAATCAGAGTGTACACAAACACAAGAGTTCATAGCTTCAGATGATGAATGACGATGACAAGCTAATGTATGGATGCATGCTAGAATTGATCCAATCACAAAAATTCTTGGTTACCAACTAACTACATATATATTCGTAATATTTATTATTATATATGTTATTACTTTTCCTTTGTTTTTATTACTTTGCAGTCCCCTATTTCCTGTATGCAATCTTCTATCTTTGTAAACCTCAAATTTTGTATGAAGCTTCCTGTATGCAATCTTCTATCTTTGTAAACCTCAATTTTTGTATGAAGCAGATGATATAGGCATGCCTGGAGGACGCGCGAATACCTTTGCGGTGCAGTCGTGGAGTAGTTGTGGTGAATTATTCCTGTAGTAGTTGTGGTGCATTTCGTGACGAAGCTAGAGTACTTATGGGCTTGCGGTGCATTGTGTATTAGTAGCGGCGCATTCTTTTAGTCTGCACATTTGTACAGTGATAAGAGCCTAAATGTTCATATTTTTGCCTTGCATTTAATCTTATTTTCCTTGTCATTTGTTATAATTTTGTCCAAATTAAAGTGTTCCTCATTTTATTTATTTGTGTGTTTAGGTGTAATTCTATCTAATTTAGATGAATTGAATGATTTTTGAGGTATTTAGGATGCATGTGGAGTCAATGGGAGCCAATGAGAAGTTATGAAGATGGAGGAAACACCTCTTATAGATCCAAATTTTTATGTGTTCAATGGTCTTGGTCATTTGGACAAATAAAGACAAAAGTGGAGCAAAAAAGCAAGAAGTTGAAATTCACGCACAACTCGACCACTGCTCGGTATTTTGATCATACCTCAGCGTAGAAATGTCCGAATCATGTGAGTTTTACGCTAATGGAATGATAACTAGAAGGACTACAACTTTGATGAAGACCATAAACACGAATTCAAAAAGATTCAGGGGTGAAAAATAGCCTAGAAGACAGACAATGTGCACAGGAATTTTGCCCGATGGGCAAGGGCACATGCACACCCATGCCTACACCCATTCCCACAAGGCAATGGTAATGTGTTTCTGGGTAAGGGCATAGGCACACCCGTGCCCATGCTTGTGCCTACCCGGTTCTTTTGTATTTAAGCTCCTTTTGAACATATCACGAACTCTAACTATTTTCTACCATTTCCTTAATTTCATATTTTTAGGTAAGATAAGACTTATATTTAGGTTTCTAAACATTTTGGAAGCTTGGATTGAAGCATTTAACCTTGGATTGCATATCCATTTTCAATAGATAAGTTTTTCTTCTCCTTATTTCATTATTTTGCAATTTACTTTCTTGCTTTATTGCTTTGATCTTATATCTTGTGTTTGTTATGGGTTTCCTTGTTAATTGTGAATATTGTGCTATATTTTCATTATGATTATGTGGAGTAGTTATGCTGTGCATCCGTATGCACCATGGTGCATACAGATGCAAAAACGACGTCGTTTTATTAAAAACGGGCGTCTCCCATTCAAAAAAAATCAGGTTCGATTCCCAGCAACAACATTATGTTGTTCATTCATTATGGAATTTTAGTTCATAGATTATGGAATTTTAGTTCATAGATTATGGAATTATAGTTCATCGATTATGGAATTGTAGGTCATCGATTCTGAAATTTTAGTTCATAGATTCTGGAATTTTAGTTCATTCATTCTGGAATTTTTAGTTCATAGATTAGATTCTGGAATTTTAGTTCATAGATTCTGGAATTATAGTTCATCGATTCTGGAATTATAGTTCATCGATTCTGGAATTATAGTTCATCGATTCTGGAATTTTAGTTCAAATGTTGTTGCTGGGAATCGAACCTGAATTTTTTTTTTAAGGGGAGACGCGCATTTTTAATAAAACGACGTCGTTTTTGCATCCGTATGCATACGGATGCACAACATAATTTGCCGATTATGTGTGATTAGTTCTCTTGGGAGGAGGTATGGTTGTATGTCAGGTGTTTAATGGATGACATTGAATTGGTTGAAAAGGAAAGTTGAGACTTGACCTTGATGATGTTGATTGACATGGTTGGGTCCCGATTAGGGAGTGACAACTTAGTCCAAGCTCAAGGAATTGATCAACAATGCTACACCTTTGAGAAAAGGGGAGATGCGATGTTAAGAACACCGGGGCCGTTTACTAACTGGAAATTTCTAAAAATTTCCGAAAATTGGAAAATAGAAAACAGAAAACATGTTTACTAACACAGTTTTCCATTTTGAAAACTGAAAATAATTTCCGAAAATTTCTGAAAAACTGGAACACACTTAAAAACTGTTTTCAAAATGGAAAACAGAATCATCTATCATCTATTTAGTTATATGTCACTATAACTATGTTACTATGACTACATTCATTATCATCTTATTTTAATTATAACTATCTTTTATCTTTTCTACTTACTTTACTTATTTAAACATAATTTATTTGCTTATACTTTAAAGTTAGACATTATTTACATTTTCAAAATTAAGAATTAAACTCTATATAATGTTTTAGATTTTGATTGAACTCAATAGATTATTAGTTCAAATATTTTTAATTATGTTACATCATAATACAAGTTCGGTCCAGATATCGAATATTGAAATTTCATATACATTAGAATTCAAAATAAAAGTTATATATTCATATACATGTCATTCAAATGAATATATTCAAAAAATATTTTAAATATTAGCTCAAAAAATATTATTATTATCTAAACTAAATTTTAGGTGAAAACTGAAAAATTAGAAAACAGAAAACAGAGAACAGTTTTATGTTAGTAAACAAGTTTTCTAAACAGAAAATAGAGAATGGAAAACAGAGAATGAAAACTGAAAAATTAGAAAACATAAAACAGAGAACGGTTTTCTGTTGGTAAACAGGAGTGTTTGATGAAATACTTCTTAGACATTCTTGAGTCATGAGAATGTCCTTCAATGTTCTAGGAGTGCAGACACTTGTTGTTTCTAGTAAAGAATCCCCAACTTGGAACAGCTACTATCCATTTGCCTTCAACAATTTGGGAGTCACCACGGTTATAACATCTTGAACTTGCACTACAAGAAAAATGCACATAGACAACACTAGAAAGACAACAGTTTTTAAGAAAAGTGTTATCTTTTGTATAAAAGACAACAGTTTTTAAGAAAAGTGTTATCTTTTGTATAAAAGACAACAGTTTGGTTCAAAACCATTGTCTTTGATTCAACACTTTTGTCAAAGACAACGGTTTTTACTTAACCGTCGTCATAAGTGTGTTGTCTTTGTGCATTTTGTGAAAAGACAACACCACAACGACAATGGTTTTTTAAAACCGTTGTCTATGTGAGTTGCTTTTAAAAGACAACGATTTTTTTTAACCGTTGTCGTTGGTGTGTTGTCTTTAAGCGCACTGGAATACACAACACTAGAAAGATAACGGTTTTTTTAAAACCGTTGTCTTTGTGCGCTCTTTTAAAAAAAAAAAAAAAAAAAAAAAAGACAACGGTTTTATTTAACCGTTGTCGTTAGTGTGTTCTCTTTAAGCGCACTCGAATACACAACACTACAAAGATAACGCCATGGACCAGGAGTTCAATGCGCTGCTGCATAATGACACTTGGCGACTTATACCCCCTCGGCCTGACATGAATATCATTGGGTGCAAATGGGTGTTTCGCACCAAACGCACCGCCAACGGGTCAGTGGAACGCTATAAGGCCCGGCTTGTTGCCAAGGGCTTCAATCAGGTTGCAGGTGAAGATTTTTTCGACACCTTCAGCCCAATAGTCAAACCTACCATTGGGCAAAATCAACCAAGCATGTTGATGACAAAGAAATTCCAGACAAAAATTCTTCTGTTATTAAGCTAGAAGGGTGCTGCAACATGTTGGTTGGAGTCAAAAACTGATATTGAAATGTTAAAAAGGAGTGAAATTGACAACTTAAAAAACTGGGAATTTAGATATTATATTCAGCCAAAGAGTTGATTATAAGAGAGTTTATTTATCTTGATTTTCTTTGAATATATATGAATTTTGATAAAAATTCTATTAAATTTTTTAATTTTTGCAAGAGCGAGTTGCATTGCATGCTTTTGAGAATGAATGAGAAACCTGGTACTTCATCATCACCCTCATCACAATCGAATTCAACTTGATATGATTTTTCTTTTATGAATTACTATATTGTTGTTTAGACATAAATTTAATATTAAGTACAACATTTAATTCTTTGAACTACAAAGTATTATCACATTTATATTACAAATTATATTGTATTTTAATTTGCATATTAACATTTTAAATACAAATATTAGAATATAAAAAAAAATAATAATAATTATTATCAAAATATTTAAAAAACGATAATTTAGCAGAATTGTGATGAAATATAATTTTAGCGATGGAATATTCATTATCATTATGGCGACGAAATTGGTGATGAAAAGATTTTTGTAGCCCAAAACGCGACAGAATCACGACATTAGTTCCGTTATCTTTTTACAATGAAATTTTGTGACAGAAAATAAACTTTGTGACGGAATGTCTTGCGATGGAATTACTACGGAAATTTGTTCCGTCGTTTTATTACGACAAAATTTTGCAACGGAAGACAAAATTTGCAACGAAAAAGTTAGCAACAAAATTGCGATGACAATTTGTTTCGTTGTTATTTTACAACAGAATTTTATGACGGAATACAAAATTTGCAACTGAAAAGTTAGCGACAGAATCATGACAATAATTATTTCTGTCGTTATATTTCACGACTGAAATATGCTACGGAATATGAGTTTTGCGACAGAAAATTTTTCCATGCGATGGCGACTGAAAAAAATATTTTCGTTGCCAAAACCGCGTCGGACTCGCGACGGAATGATTTCTGTCACTTACTTTGCAACGGAAAATTCCGTCACCATTTTCCGTCACCACCGTTCGCGACAGATTATTTCCGTCACGAAATGAAATACGGCAAGCCTTGAGACTACGGAATGGATTCCGTCGCGAAAATGAAAAATTCTGTCGTAAAATGCGATTTACGACGGAATTTCGCGTTTTCACGACAGAATTTTTCCGTCACAAATCGTGAATTTTCTTGTAATGGATGAATACGGAGCCAGCATGCCCGTGCCCATTTTTAAGATGAGGGAGCGGGATAGGGCTTCCGAGACGAGGATGAAGAAAAGGGGGGAGAGCGGATCACCTTGACCCCCCACGACGGTTGAAAAAAGCCACAACTAACACTGTCAATCAAGACAGAGAGCCGTGTTGCCTCTAGATTGTTTATGACAAGGTTGGTGAAGGCCACCGGGAAGCCGAATCTGCTTAGAACTGCTCGGAGAAAGGGCCACGGGCGATACCCCCTTCTCTTTGGCATACGGCTTCGAGGCCTGAGCCCCGGCCGAGGCAGTCATACCTTCACGCAGGGCAGAAGAGTACGACCCCGACACCAACGACGAACACCACCGCGCCGACCTCCACCTGATGGACAAAAGGAGGGAGGCGGCGGCCGCGCGAGCTGAAAACTACCAACGACAGACTAAGACCTATTATGACAAGCGCGTTAGGCCCCGTCATTTCCAGGTGGGGGACTATGTATTGAGAAACAGAGAGGCGAGCCAACCCCAGGCGGGAGGCAAGTTCGCAGCCAAATGGGAGGGGTCATACATCATTGCAGCGGTGGTCCGCCCAGGCAGCTACAAGCTCGAGAACCTCAAAGGCAAGGCAGTACCTAGGGTGTGGAACGCGGAGCACTTGTTACGATATTACCAATAAATCCCGTACCCTCCTAGGAAATGTGCCACCCCCGTATTTCTTTTTGCAATAAAGTATGAATAATTCCATTTCCACGTTATTTTTGACATGTTTGGGAGGGGGTGTCAAATCATACCCCGATCACACCCTAAGAGGGCACGGGGCAGGGCCCCGCGTACCAACCCCGACGAAGGAGCCTGAGTGCCTAGGTTCGAATGAGCTAGGACGGAGTGGCTATCACACCCTAAGGGGGCACGGGGCAGGGCCCCGCGTACCAACCTCGACGGAGGAGCCCGAGTGCCTAAGCTCGAATGAGCTAGGACGGAGTGGCTATCACACCCTAAGGGGGCACGGGGCAAGGCCCCGCGTACCAACCCCGACGGAGGAGCCCGAGTGCCTAGGCTCGAATGAGCCAGGACGGAGCGGCTATCACACCCTGAGGGGGCACGAGGCCGGACCTCGCGTACTAACCCTGACGGGGGAGCCCGAGTGCTTAGGCTAAAAAAAAAAAAAAAAAACAGAAAAAGGCCTTGGGCCAAGGCCGAGTTCGGCGCGACCTTGGCTGGGGAGGTCGGCCGGGGCCGGCCATGGGCCCCGACTCGGGAGGCCATAGCCCGCCTCGCCACCTCGAGGAGGTCTTAGCAACATAAATACATGATCAAGCACAGGTTCCAAACATATACGAAATAAGATTCAACATCCGAAGCATAGCACGATGTAATATAAAGAGTTGTCATGAAACCACGACATAAGCAGCAAAAGAGGGCGGGAATCCATATCTAAAGTTTATGCCCGGATACACAAAACATAGAAACAAACTAAAGCAAGCAGGATCAAGACTGCTCATCCAAAATCGGCGCGGTAGCAGGCATTAGCTCAGCCGACGGCGATGGTCACTCCCTCGACCACCTCCTCCAGGTCGGGGACGTGAGTGCTCAGCAAGGTGGGCGAAACAGCCCTCGACGAGGACACCAGCTCCACAGACTCGTCGGCATGGTCAAGGGGTGACAATGAAAAGACTGGCTCGGGGTTCTCCATCTCAGTCGGCAGCTCCAGGACCTCCGGATCGAAGGCGTCTCTCTTCTGGCGAAGTGCGGTGTAGATCTCCTGCTGCATAGCATACCGGCCCACCTGGTAGGCCACGGCACTCTCGTCCGCAATCGTCTCCTTCCCAGCGTCGCTGGCAAGCCACCAGGAGACTGTCTCAGCAGTGCGCCCACGAACGTACGCCTCAGCATCTCACTCAAACTCGCTGGACCTCCTGTAGGCAGGAATGACTCGTCCAAGCTCATTCGCGTGGCTCTTCTTCTCCGCCTCCAAGGCCTTCCGGGACTCAGCATCTCGTCTAGCCAGCTCATCGGCCCGCCTAGTTTCGGCCTCCAAGGCTCGGACCAGCTCATGAGCAAAACCCTGCTCATCCTCAACAAGGGCCACCGAGGACATGGCCCAGCCCTATGAAAGGGCACCAAAACACCGTCACGACGAAATAAAAGTAAGTGTGAAAAGGAAATCATAAACGAGAGAGCATACCTCGAGGGTCCGGAAGGCCTCGCGAACAACGGCGGGCACACTCCGCGTACGCTCGGCAGGCGGCAGCGGGGGCGGAACGGCCTGTAACACCCCGTGTTACGACCCCTAACCCTAACTAAATATTTAATCACTTACCCTAAAAAGAGGATTAAAAACCCATTAATCAACTAAGAAAGGTCCACCATAGTCCATGGGCCCACATCCCTATAACCAACCCCTTAGTCCTATAAGGAATAGAATTAGCAAGCCCATAGTATTTAGACCCCAATTAGGGCTCTTGGGAAAATACATATATAAATAGGGTCATAGGAGGCACCCAGATCACACATCACAAATAATCTTTCACCACACAAGAAGTTCCAAGAATCCCCTTAGGAGAAATCAAGAAAGAAGAAAGCTTAAAGAAAGACCCTTCATAGCCAAGGAAATTAATTAAGGCTAAGAGGTAACCCATGTCTCAACAAAACCTATTTTCTTCGCTATAATCTCCTTCCTTGGCCTCCCTCTATATTCTTGTGTCTTGATGAATTCTTCCATGATAGTTGTGATATGTTCTTGATGATTGATAAGATGATTTATATGCTTTCTTGATAATCTTTGATGATCTTGATGTTGAAAAGAAGTTCTTGATTTGGATGTGATGATTCTTGACGAATAATGATATTTCTTGATGTTAAAGATAAGATGTGATTTTGATGATTTGGGAGGGATTAGAGCCCTAGGATGAATTGAGAATTTGTGTTGTAATGTTCTTGATTTATATTTGGGTGGGAATTCACATGTTCAGGTGTTGTTTATATTTAGAAGTCGTGATAAGATGAGTTATATGTGATTCTCGCTTTTGATATGTTAATTGACTACGTGGTGTCATTAATTGTGTTTAAAAGTGTCTAAACATGGTTTCGGGTTCCACAATGGATCCCGGGGCGAAATATTGATGAATGAGTCAGTGGGGGGTAGGTGGGGGTAGGGGTACCCGCCACCTACCCGCTGCCCGAAGATCACCGCCGGGCAGCGGGCAGGGGTCCGCCCGCCGGCAACCCGCTGCCGGGCAGTGATCTCCAGCGGGCAGCCGGCGGGTGATCCCTCACCCACCTGCTACCCGCTGGTTCGTGACCCCTCCCGGGTCCCCGGCTTCCCCGTTTGATGTCCCCCATTCCCCGTGGCGTCCCAGTGGACCCCGTCTGTCGTGCCTGAGTCTAGTTTGATGTTTCGGGTACCGCTCGTAGGATAAGTGAGTCTTAGGAATTGCATGCTAGTCGAATCGGTAACCCGTTGACCTAGGTGGAAGTTGTATGAACCCCTTGGGACGATTCTTAGTATATGAATGATCACACGTAAGCTTATTTATATGTCTCCCCCTTCCCAATGCGCTATTATGTGCTATAACGTGTTATGTGATGCATGATTCCCCAATTTGGTTGCGATCAAATTGGCTATACGGGCAGTTGGATGGGTTGAGAACCATACCAACTGTTAACCAGGCCGGTTGCGATCGGTCAGGTATATAAATATTATATAGGGCTGCGGTCCACTGTTGGATACTTATGAGCTGCGGTTCATTCTCCTGGCTGCGGTCAGTGATTCACTTCTAGGGCTGCGGTCCACATGGGCCTCGGTGCTATGACCCACCGGACCTGAACGCGCCAGGACGGTGTGTAGGGCCAATAAGCCGAGGAAGGCTGTAGTCCACCGATCCGAGTAATCGGGGCGGTGTGTAGGGCTTCGGCTGGCTGCGACCCACCGAGTGATGGGACGACGGTGTGTAGGGTCATAGTCTCCGAGGATCTTCGCCCACCGACTGAGTATAGCTCCGGGTGTGTCGGGCTTGATCCGCTATGGTCCACCGGCGTACCCATCGGCGGTGTGTAGGGTCGTAAGTCCCCCTTGAAAAGGGGATCGCGGTCCACCGACTGGGCGCGTCAGCTATGTGTAGGATCGTGGTCCGACGTTGAGTTCGTCAGCGGTTTTCAAAGGGTTGGTTGCGATCAACTCCCCTCATACTGCGGTACTGAGGTAGGGTGCTGCGGGGCCGTGTTAGTGCTATAAGCATTAACCCTCATGTTCGGGGCATGCGATTGGTCCCGTGGCGCCATCAATGATTATGTGATATGAATGATGATTGGATGATGATTTGAATAATGACTGGAATGACGAATGAATGATGATCGAATGATGATGTGGATGATTTGAAAGTAATCTGTGACCTTAGCTGCGTATTCTCTGTGATGTTATTTCCACTTAACTGTTTATTGTTGTTTGATGAGCTTGTCCCTATTTGCTGAGTCTATCCCTGGTTTTAAAACTAGTGTCTCTTAAGTATATATCTTCCTGCTTCGAAATGATTTTTGTATATCTATATATATATATATATCTATAATGTATTTCAATGCGTTGGAGTGGGTTACCAGCATCTCTCGCTGAACATATATATTTGGCTTTCAGGCACGGGTGAGTAGACACTGGAGCGCGCTAGAGTTTGGAAGCGTAGAGTAGATAATTTCCCTTTCGGCCAGCGTGCCATGTTTATGTATTGACATTATTGAGGATTTTAGATAGTTAGCCTGTGCACCTGAGTTCTCTAGCTCAGGTGTGGCATAACACCCCATACTCTTATGTTGTGTTTTTGGGATTTAATGAGAATTTACCTTTATTATATAAGTCTTAAAAGTTGAAAAATTTCGGGATGTTACACGGCCGGCGGTACAGGTGGGCAACTCGGCCGCGGCCTTGCCTCCGTCGGCAATGGACGACTGGGCTCAGACGGAGGCGCTCGAAGCCGCGCAACAACCTTCTGCCTCTTCGCTGCCGTGGCATGCGCTACGACACGATCAAGGCGCTCGCGAAACGAGGACATACCGGAGGGCCTCACTGCAAAACGAAACGAACAAGGGTCAATACACAAGTGGTATACATAGCTGATGATCTAGCAAGGGAGGGGGAACAGATCACGGGAGGAGGCACGCGAAGGGCCAACGGCGGACCCGGAGGACCTGGGCTCGGCGAAGACCTCGTCCGTGGACCCCGAGGAATGCTCCGACTGCTCAGAATCAGACAGATCGATCAGGGGGCGCACGTCCAACTTGGACGTGCGTAGCTGGCGCGGACGGATGCGTGGCGGCAACGGAGTGCCCGACGTGAAACCCAAGTTCCGCATGTTCTCCACCGTAATCATCTCGCTGATAAGAATCTCTCCCTGGTCGCCCCAGAAGGCGTGAATGTCTCGGCCCAGGGGGGCCGTCTGAAGCGGGGTCCTGTGGCGTACAAAGCGGGTGTTCCAAGCTAGGAACGGGCAAGGGACACCGACCGAGATAAAGACGAAGTGTGGCTTCCAATCTCTGTTGGTCTGGTTGATGTCGTGGAACACCTTCATATGTGCCCGGGCCGCATTGCCCACGAACCCCTTGCTCGCCTGGCCGGAGGACGAGGTGACTTGGAATAAGCTTTGGAAGAGGTCCATGTAAGGCTTGACACAGATGGTGTGGCAGCGAAGCAAGAAGGCGAGAAACAGGTAATGGGCGTTCGGAACCAACTGCCCGGGGGCAACGCCCGTAATGGTTGAGGAAGGCCACGATGAAGGGATGGATAGGGAAGCGAAAGCCGAGGTGCAAAGACTGCACGTGGACCCCGAAGAAGTGGGGCGTTGGGGGCGCGGTGACGTTCCCCGACGGGGACGGCAAGCGCACCTCGGCCACTGACCCAACATAGTTCTTGGCCTCCTCAAACTCCTAGGGGGAGGTCTAAGCCAGAGTCGAGGCAGCAACAAGTGTCTCCAGGGGGTGTACTTGATAGGGTCCTCATACGGGACCGCGAGGGGGTCGTCCATTGGCGGAGTAGAGGCATCCAACGGACCCTCGTAGGGCGTGGTGACCTCCTCGGTGGGGGAGTGCATGGATAAAGGAGAATGGGGATCATTGGTGTCTTCCATGGGGAGAACGTTTGTGTCGACGAAATCTAAAAGATCGTCCAGGGAACTGGAAGAAGAGAATATACACCACCTAAACCTACGAAGTAAAAGAAAAGGGGTGTGAGAACGAGGCGTGTTCGGCCTTAAAAAAAAAAAAAAAAAAAAAAAAAAGAAGCAGGCGGGAGGACCTCGGAATGGGAGGTCGGCCGAGGCCGGGGTCGGCACGACCTCGGCGCGGGAGGTCGGCCGAAGCCGAGGTCGACACGACCTCAGCGCAGGCGGTCGGCGCGGGGGGCCGGCCATGGGCCGCGAGGCCGCGGCCTATGTCTCGCCGCCGGTGCATCACCATGCCGGCACCATAATAGAGGACCTCGGCCCCTCTATAATATGCCAATTATCAATTTCACCCCTGAATTGTGAGTGGTGTAAATGTTGCCCCTCAATTATCAAAATGGTGCACATATAGCCCCTCATGTAACGGACCTGTGGTTCCCCACCGCTGTCCATCGCTGGTACTTCGAATCGAGGGAGGGAAAAAACAACTAAATTACATATTTACTCCGACTTAATGGTGTCGTACACTAACGGGAAACCACATGTCCATTACAGGAGGGGCTATATGTGCACCGTTTTGATAATTGAGGGGCAACATTTACACCACTCACAATTCAGGGGTGAAATTGATAATTGGCATATTATAGAGGGGCATTTTTTACCATTTTTCCAATCCAGAATGTGAAATTATAAAATTATGAACATATGTTTACTTAACTGACAGCAATCGAAAATGATTTTTTTTTATTTAAGTAAAACGACGCCGTTTTTGCATCCGTGTGCACCATGCATGGTGCACACGGATGCACATCATAATTTGCCGTGATCTAAATAGGTTGGCTACTTTTAGATCCAAAGATTGATGGGTTGGGTGGTGTTTGAATATAAGGATCCTGGGGATCAGGGAGCCATGGGTAAGGCCATACCAATGTAGATTGACCATTACCAACCCTATGCCTATTCTTTAATCTTTAATAAGTTCCTGGCTAGCCATGATGCTTCTCCAAACATTACTTGGGCGGGTTACCCCTAAATTAATGAAGGTAGATTTAGGATAGTATCTTGCTTTGAAAATACGGGCTACTAGAGAAGAGAGGATGGTTAGGAGGCGCCATCCTGCTTACCTAAAAGGACTAAATTGAACTCATGCAACCGTCTAAATCCCAGACCTCCAATAAACTTCTTTAGAACACACATTCTATTCATTACTCTTTCAAGTGATTCACACAGTGATTCTATTATATGTAATATTAAACAAATTGCATATATAAAGTTTCGTTGGTCCCCATTCAGCTAGTCTTAGGTCACTGCCTTAATGACTTCTTATTTGTTGAGCATATAATATATAAACATAAATATACAATATAATTACCATCTTAGACTTTTAGTTGAGATGGAACACATGCTTCAATTTTCTTTAGTAAGGTCTAATTAATTAAATTAAACATTCTATTTAAATCTTTGTCATAATATTCATACCGTCACTGCTGAAAATCAAGGAATTTTCGACCACCTGAAAGTGATCTTAAATTAACTCGGAAGCCCTTGTTCCGGCCACTTTTGGCATCTGAAAAACCTTTGTTGCTATTTCCGACCACCGGAAAAGTGGTCGGAAATAGCATCCAATTTTGTAAAGTGGTCGTCGGAAAATCAGCTACTAGAAAGATTGGCAGAAATTCTCACATCTTAGTTTAAAAAATTTAAACTGCCGAAATTTCTTTGACCACCTTTACTTTTTGGTCAGAAATTCCAACATATTCCTCCACCATAATCCTTTGACACAAAATTTTAAAATGTCGCTTTTCGACCATTTTTAAGTGATCGGAAAAGTGATCGAAAAATCAAAGATTTCCGGCCGTGAGTTATCTACAATTTTTCTTATGCTTGATATCATTATGAACGATTGACTAGCTAGATATCATTACTACTATTGGGAATATGGTAGTAAAGCATGTTTGGGGTCCGTGAATATTCTGGTTGTTTATGCTTTTGTGAAGGCCATAAGTTCTCAATTTGATCCGGAGAATTGGGTCCTTGACTTTGATGATCTTGCGTAATTGAATCTTATGATAGGATAGTTTGATAATATCTCCTTTATTAATACAGAATTTAGTCCTCCACTACAGCACGTTTACTCAATTCAGTCATTGACTATAGTGATTTTTCTCTATTTAGTCATTGATTCTAACAGTCAAGGACTCAATTAGATAATCGTGATTATTAATCTTACCGTTCAAAATTATCAACAATTGTTGTTGGTGCTCGAAAATATTAACAGACTTTTTTCTAACAGTCCGGCACTGGTGATTAATATTATGCAAGCTAGGTGGTGGACATTGATATTGGTGGCCTGGACAGTGATTATATACAGAGTATTTGTTAATTTAAAAGTTGTTGCCATTATTGATTTATTAATACTTGAATGTGCAGCATTGGTGGAGACAAAGTTTTACAGATAAGAGAGAAATTAAAACAATTTTTTAACAAGCAGATCAGACCACTTTCATCTTCTTTTTATGCAATGTTTGGAGGGATGTGGCCACACCCACTCAATACTCACTCATTGAGAAAACTAAACTTGTTATCTGAATACTTAGAATTGAAAGAGAGATCTATCAAGATGGCTTGTGTTGCTTTGACTTCTCTGATGGCAACAATTAAACTAGAGTTTCTGCAACCAAATCCAAGGGTTCCTGTTGATGATGAAGGGGGGTTTATATCAATGGAATCTTTGTATGACAAGCTTTCATCTTTGCAAGGTTTTGTGCAGGAGAAATCCGGGGCACGGGGTGGTACTGCAATCAGAGGTCTGGAGATACAGATCAGAGACTTTGCTCTGGATGCCGAAGACTGCATCGAAATACAACTAAGCAACTTTCTTCTGGCCAACAACGGAGAGGATCAACAAAAAGCTGCACAGCAACTCCATCAAACCTTGGGAGAAGCAGCAGAAAACGCAGCAGAGTTGCTGGAAAAAAGCAAGGAATTGGAAACTAATGATGAACAAGTGGTGAGTGAAAGTGAAGGACCACTCATTCCTTGGTTAAAACATGCTTCGGCTTCGGAGCCCAGCAATTTTATGGTCGGTCGTAGCCGTGATTGTGTGCTGCTAATGAACAAACTCGTCTGGTTCTCGAGTGAACTAGAAGTGGTCTCAATTGTTGGGATGGCCGGCATTGGGAAAACAACTTTAATTAGTAGTCTTTATAATGATCCATCAGTTGCATCGGCATTCGATGTACGAAGATGGGTTTCTATGCCTGGGGGATACAATAAGGTGAGCCAACTGCTACACATCCTTCTTTGGACACTACTACCTGAGGCAGATGATGAAATTAAAAAGGGAATCATTCCTGATGATCTAGCAGCTGAGCAGGTATACAAATGCTTGAAAGGTAAGAGATATCTAATTGTTTTGGATAACCTACCGAACAATCAAGCTTGGTATGATATCCGGCATTGTTTACCTGATGAAACAAATGGAAGTCGCATAGTGATAACCACTACGCATTTTTTAAGGAGGGGGGATAATTATGCTTACTCAAATAGCAATATTCATAACATGACTTTGCTAAATCAAGAAGAAAGTTGGGCTTTATTTTGTAATAACCCTTTTTTGAAACTGAAAAAACATATGGCACCACCTAAATTTCAAGAAATTAGGAGCCAAGTTGTAGAGGTATGCGAAGGATTGCCATATTCAATTCTTGTAGTTGCAAAACGTCTATCTAAGTGTGATAACATAACAGAAGAATGGAAGAAGGTTGAAAAGGAAATAGAGTTGCTTGGAGTTCTAGATAGGAGGGCACTGACCCACACTTACAAACAATTGTCACAACACTTAAAAGTTTGTTTTCTATATTTTGGAGTCTTTCCAAAACGCACTGCAATCAAAGTGAAACTACTTATAAGGTTATGGATAGCTGAAGGATTTATTAATCCACCGGAGGGCAAGGAGTTAGAAAGTCAAGCTTATGAGAATTTACAAGAGTTTATTGATAGAAGTCTTATTCTAATTGACAATTGGAGTTCTTCCGGAAAAGATAAGAAGTGTAGGATGCATAGTGCCTTGCATAGCTTTTGCGTAAGAGAAGCTCAAAAAGAGGGCATTTTTTGTGCTTTAAATACTCTGCAACTTCCACGAGGATCATATAGCATGTTTGCAAATTCATGCCGCTGGTTAAGCTTATACGCACATAAATTTGACTATTATGTGTTGTTAAGAGCAAACAACCCTCGCTCCATTTTATTCTTTCAAGAAGATACTGAAATATATGTATCTTTCAAGTTGCTAAGAGTTTTGGCTTTTGTTCCATCCTCATTTCTTCAAAGAGTGCCAGCATGTTTACATGATTTAGTTTTTTTGAGATACCTATATGTTACAGAATGGTTTGAGGGTTTTGATTATGTGGTGTCAACCAATCAAAACTTGCAGACACTTGTTGTTTCTAGTAAAGAATCCCAATTTGGAGCGCCTACTCGCCACTTGCCTTGTACAATTTGGGAGTTACCGCAGTTACGGCATCTTGAGCTTGACAAATCTTATGTGATTGATCCTCCAAGCATGATTAAAGATAAGATGCGAATATTATCTTGGGTGTGTTCAACTCATTGTAGAGCAGGAGTATATTGCAAGTTTCCAAACATTGAAAAATTAAAAGTCTTTGTATTCTGCAGCAATCCTATTATTTTGGATAATCTTGAATATTTGGAACGTCTTGAGATACTATCAATTTCAATTTCGTTTGGTTGCGTTGTAACCCTTCCAAAGCCATCTATCTTTCCTTCACAACTAAAGAAGTTGAGGTTGAACGGTACTAACCTTTCAGAGAGGGATTTAAAGGCAATTGAAATGTTGCCTCAGCTTGAGGTTCTCAAATTGGAAAATGCCTTTGATGGAAAAGTATGGGAAGTAGAAGCAAGTGGATTTCCTAGATTACAATTCTTGCTTCTTGAAGATAAAAAGCTCAAGCAATGGAGAGTTGATAAAAATTCATTTTATTGGCTTGAGCGCTTAGTCCTAAGATTTTGTTATTGTTTGGAAAAAATCCCTCTTACTACGGAACATATTCTGTTCTTGAAGTCAATTGAGTTCCAGCAGTGTTGTCCTTCCGTTGTCACTTCTGCAGAGGATCTCCAACGTAAAAGTAGCAGACTACGCCATGCTTTTGAGGTTAGAATTGAAGCTATTTTTAGGTTAGAAGCTGCGTAGTATAATTTTCTTTACATGTGTTTAGCCTTGTCATCCTTAGCTTCATTAATATCTCATTTCACTTTCTTCATTCTTAATTTGCATTCTGTTTTTCATATATATATAGATCAAAATCGTGGGACCTGAATATGATGATGAATCACAATGTACAGACATAGAAGAGTCTATGCCTTCAGATGAAGAATGAGAGTGTACACAAACACAAGAGTTTATAGCTTCAGATGATGAATGACGATGACAAGCTAATGTATGGATGCATGCAAGCTAGAATTGATCGAATCACAAAAATTCTTAACGTTTATTATTAACTACAGATCGATATGCCCTGTTGTCACCTTTCTGATGGCGTGGAGTTTCCATATCAATCTGTTATCGTTTTTGGTGATCTTATAAATAAGCATTGTCTGCAGGCACAGAGGATATTTGGTAACAGATGGACAGAAATGCGAAGGTGATTTCAGGCAGGTAATGAAATGCACTGGATTCCCCGTTTCCTGATTGAGTTAGATGGTTTTAATGGCGCTTTAAATCCAAGCTTGTCTGTTCGTGCAGAACTGATAATGCTGTGAAGAATCGGTTCACGATCCTCTGCAAAAAGAGAGCGAAGAACGAGGCATTAGCAAAAGAAAACAGTGATTCATCCATTAATAGGAGGTTATCTTTCCAAGTTGGCTCAACAGTGATAGCATTTCAGAATCTGCAGTGCCCCTTAAGAAGCAAAGGTAAAATTCATTTAGTGTGCTTCAACTCTATATGATCATGCTCCAGTAAATAACGTTTGGTTTGTGGCGTTTAGGAGGACTCACATTCCAGATCCCCCAGAAAGTTTTAGCAACGGGGAAAAATCATTAACGAATGCAGTCAACCGTCTTGGAGGTATTGTCACGTGGAAGCTAAATATGTTATTTGGGAATGTTTGTCCACAAAAATGGGAGTGCCGAATATATTGTTTGTGCAGGCAACTCGGAGTATAGCACATTGATGATGAATTTGCATTGCATCTGGCAATAATGCCTCGACTTCTCAAGGTGTGAAAGATTTCTACTTTGTGCAACCCATTTTTAATTGGATTAATAGTCACTTCCACCTTATAAAACTTGTTTGTTTCCAGTCGATATGTTCCCACCTTGTGACAAAGTTAATCCCGTTAATGAGACTATATGTGATTATTCAAATGAAGAATGTTGTTCCCCTCTTCAAGTAACCCCGATGTTCAGATCACTAGCAGTAGCTATTCCCAGCCCGAAATTTTCAGAAAGTGTGAGTAACACCCTTCATTGTTTCACTATCTGACCTAAACTCGATTCAATGCTGACACTCTTTTTTTCATTCGTTTTCAGGAGAGACAATTCCTACTAAAAATGCTTGGAATGGAATCTATGTCTCCGAACCCTTCTCATATCCCATCGTGCAAGAGGGCCCTCTTCCATAGTTTATGACAAAACTTACCAATCAATCTCATGCAGATTCTGCGGGGCTCAACCACCATGACTTTTCATCCAAAAATTTCAGGCATGTGTAGATTTTTTTTAAGCCAGTTTTCCTTTGGATTGCAGTCATTATGACCTGAGTTTTTACAAAGAGGCCATGAAGATCTGGTCCCAAAGACCACAATAAGATGGTCTGCATCCTTTCTCAACTTACCAGCCTAATACAGTGTGTAGAGTGTTGTTATTATTATTATTTTTTTTTGTGTCACATTCTTTTGTGTGTTGTATGGGAGAGTTGGATAGGGCATCCAATAATGTTCCCATAAGGCTTTTTTACGGTATTTATATGCCAATTGTACAGAATATATAGAATGTAGTTACAGATTGGCACATCGCCAATGATATAGAACATATCAAAAAGAAGAATACATTGATAGAAGAGAGGAGGATGAACATTGTCGTGAGGCAGAGTGTTGGACTTGGCCGTTCAGACCTCTGCCCGACACTCCCCCTAACTATATAGTGCTGGACTTGATCCTTTACTGGCTTCCGCCCAATGAGATGCACATATGCATGCCCAGAAACCATGAAAGAATTATAAAACGACACGTTCTTGGATACATATATAGAATAGGAGAAGAGTGGAGATAGAGTTTCTTACACTGTTTTGTAGCTTTTGTGTGGCCATGAATTCAGAAACTTCCTTGACAGCACCTACTGGAGATCTGCAATGGGGTAAGTGTTGTGGGGAAGAAGCTAAGGGGTCTGAGAAACTCTCTCTGTTATTTAAGTTGGTCAGTGTGATCATGGCAGAATGAATAAAGTAGGGGAGGGAACTCTTTGCAAATTAAACTCTCTCTTTGAAATGCATTATTAATATATAAAAATCATGTGGACTTCCTCTTGTTTTCCACCATCCTCTGCAACTTCCTCCATTTCTTCCTGAGAAATCATTGCTTCCTAGACAGAGGGAGGGTTGCCACTACAAATGCTGACAAACTTTCTTGTTGATGTGATGGTCAGAGAACCAAATCGAGTAATGGTTAGAACTAATAACTTTCTCGAATCCACTGGCATTTGGCCGGCCAAACATGAAGACCATGTTGTAAATATAATGAAATATTGAAAAGATAAATGAGCTACTCAACCTATATATTGAGTTGGTGTATCACTGCAAGTATAGATCATAAGAAGCTTACTCAGAAATGACCATATCAAACAGACCACATTTTTTACCATATCCAACCAGGTGGCATTTGAGAATCAACATTCAACTTTGGACAGCCGGAAGGGGGCAGAAATTGACTTTCTTGAAAAATATATTTTCCAGAAGCTCTTAATAAGTAGACCATCTTATTCTGCACTGTTTGGAGGGCTGTTGGCTCATCCACTCATTGATTGAGAAAACTTGAGATCTGAAATTCTGAATAATTTGAGAGAGAGAGAGAGAGAGAGAGAGAGAGAGAGAGAGAGAGATGGCTTGTGTTGCTTTGAGCTCTCTCATGGCAACAATGGAGTTGGAGTTTCTGCAACCCAGTCCAAGGGTTTCTCTTGATGATGAAGCATCTATATCAGTGGAATCTTTGTTCGAAAATCTTTCATCTTTGCAAGCTTTTGTGCAGGAGAAATCCGGGGGTGGCGCTGCGATAAGAGATTTAGAAATCAAGATCAGAGACTTTGCACTTCATGCTGAGGACCGCATCGAAATACAACTAAGCAACTTCGTTCTGGCCAATTCCAAAGACACACAGGATCAACAAAAAGCTTCCCAGCAACTCCACCAAATCTTGGGAGAAGCAGCAGAAAACGCAGCAGACTTGCTGCAAATCATAATCAACCAAGCTGATGATGAGGCCAATGAAAGTGGTCAACCACTAATTCCTTGGTTAAAACAAAATGCGGCTTTGGAGCCCAGTAATGATACATCCTTACGGCATTCTTCAATGGTCGGTCGTGGCCGTGATCATACGATGATAAAGGACATACTCCTCTCGGCCGACCGTAATCTAAGAGTAATCTCAATTGTTGGGATGCCTGGCATCGGAAAGACAACTTTAGCCAGAAGTGTCTTTAGAGATCGATCAATTGCATGGCGTTTCGGTGTACGAGGTTGGGTTACTATGTCTTGGGGATATACTGCTAGCCAAATGCTACACCAGCTTCTTTGGACAATAGCAGAGCCAGATGAAATTAAAAAGGGAAGCATTCCAGATGATCTAGCAGCTGAGCAGGTATACAATTTCTTGAAACATAAGAGGTATCTAATTGTTTTGGATAACTTATGGAACAATGAAGCTTGGTATGATATAAGAAGTTGTTTTCCTAATGATTATAGTAAAAGTCGCATAGTGCTAACAACTACCCATTTCAGCCGGAGTTCTACTGACCCATATAACTATATTCATAACATGACTTTGCTAGATCCGGAAGAAATTTGGGATATATTTTGTAATAACCTTTCTCTGGAACATACGCCACCTAAATATGAAAACATTAGGAGCCAAGTTGTAGAGAAATGTGAAGGATTGCCACACTCAATTGTTGTAGTTGCACAACGTATGTCTAAGTGTGACAACATACATCAAGAATGGAAGAGAGTCGAGAAGGAATTAGAGTTGATTGGATTTCTAGATAGCAAAGCGCTCACCTTCAGTTACAATCAATTGCCGCAACCTTTGAAAGTTTGTTTTTTATACTTTGGAGTCTTTCCAAAACGTAGTGCAATCAAAGTCAAACAACTTATTAGATTATGGACTGTCGAGGGATTTGTGAAGCCATTGGAGCACGAGGGGTTAGAAAATCAGGCTTATGAGTATTTACAAGAGCTTATTGATAGAAGTCTTATTTTAATTGACACTCGGAGTTCTGATGGAAAAGTTAAGACTTGCAGGATGCATAGTGCCTTGCATAGCTTTTGGGTAAGAGAAGCTCAAAAAGAGAGTATTTTTTGTGCGGTAAATACTCGACAATATCCACAAGGGTCACTTAACATGTTTGCAAATTCATGCCGTTGGTTAAGTTTATACAAACATAGTTTTGACTATTATGTATTGTTCAAAACAAACAACCCTCGCTCTGTTTTCTTCTTTCAAGAAGATGCTGAAATATATGTACCTTTCAAGTTGCTAAGAGTTTTGGCTTTTGTTCCATCTTCATTTCTTCAGAGAGTGCCAACACGCTTACATGATTTAGTTTTTTTGAGATACCTATATGTATCAGAATGGTTTGAGGGGCTTAATGATGTAGTGTTAGCCAATCGAAACTTGCAGACACTTGTTGTTTCTAGTAAAGAATCCCAACTTGGAACACCTACTTTGCATTTGCCTTCTACAATTTGGGAGTCACGACAATTACAACATCTTGAACTTGACAAATCTTATGCAATTGATCCTCCAAGCATGGATAAAGATAATATGCAAACATTATCTTGGTTGTGTCCAACTCATTGTAGAACAGAAGTATATTCTAGGTTTCCAAATATTAAAAAATTGAAAATGTTTGTATTTGGCAGCAATCCTATTATTTTGGATAATCTTGAATATTTGGAACGACTTGAGAGGCTATCAATTTCAGTTTGGTTTGGTTGTGCTGTAACCCTTCCAAAACCATCTATGTTTCCTTCACAACTAATGAAGTTGAGGTTGAATGGTGCTAACCTTTCAACGATGGATTTAATGGTAATTGGCATGTTGCCTCAGCTTGAGGTTCTCAAGTTGGAAAATGCCTTTTATGGGGAAGTATGGGAAGTAAAAGAAGGTTTTTTTGGATTAAAATTCTTGCTTCTTGAAAATAAAAAGCTCAAGCAATGGATAGTTGGTGAAGGTTCGTTTCAATGTCTTAAGCACTTAGTCCTAAGATTTTGTTATTGTTTGGAAGAAATCCCTATGATTATGGAAGATATTGATACCTTGGAGTCAATTGAGTTGCAGCAGTGTTGTCCTTCCATCATCACTTCTGCCGAGTGTATTCTAGAATCTCAACGCGATGCTGGAAACAATATTTTAGAGGTTAGAAGCTACTATACGACTATACGTACAACATGATTCATTCTTACTTTTCCTATTCAATGCTTTCTTTCTTTACCAAATCGATCATGTGCTACTGTTTCTCCTTCTGATCCCATTTCATTGTTTTCATAGATCAAAATAATGGGACCTGAATATGATGAATCACAAGAGTCTGTACCTTGAAGCAGTTTGGGTTAACAGTTGAGTGATCATCTCATATGCTAAATCACAAGGTATGTTGCATTAGAATATGAAGAAGAAAGCAGGGACTACTAATAGCAGTGAAGCCTCAAAGCCCAAAGAGAGACACATTGTTTCTTGGTCTCAGGAGGTCTGTTGTTTTACTGCTTGGGTTTACTGTTCTGATTCGCCATTTTATCCCAATGTTGAGTGTAGTCTCATTTGGATGGATGTTGTGACAATGTTTGTGCAGATGGTTTACTTATTTGAACTCCGATTTCAAAAGGGGGGATGGTCTCCTGAAGAAGATAAGCTCTTATGTGAGGTAAAAATCGATACTGAATAGCATCATCTTTTGAACTCCATGCTACTGTCTCCCCGGATTTTGAGTTAGCACCCGAAAAAAAGAAAAGAAGAAAGTCTAGCACTTGACTTATGTTGTGTTTGAAGCTAGTTTTGTGTTTGAAGTTGTGCTAGTTTTTCTGTTTCTCGTACACTAGTTTTTTCTTGCTTTCTGGTCTTGCATATGATCAATATGCCCTGTTGAGGAGTTTCCATATCAATCCATTTAGTTATCGTTTTGGTGATCATATAAATAAGCGTTGTCTGCAGGCATAGAGGATATTTGGCAACAGATGGACAGATTGATTCTAAAACACTTGCAGTACAGTGCTTTCATAGTTTATTTCTCTATATCCCAAGATTTTCTGATTGCAACAACTTAAAAAGGCCATTCAAAGTTCAACTTCTGAACAATATTTTTATAGTAATAGTGTATTTATAGGTGTAGTTCATTTCCCCTTAAAGATGGTTATCTAATGTCCGAATATGTATATTTTTGGGTGACGAGGAAAACCTGCAACCACTACTCGAGGGTGTGCACTAAGTAAATCTTGCCTTGTGACCCTAGTTGTCAAAGAACGACAGGAAAGGTTAGGGGGTAAACCAGCCTAGTGAAATAATAATGATAATAATAATAATAATAATAATAATAATAATAATAATAATAATTTTTACAATAAAATCATTTTACATTTAAAATTATTTTCAATAATAGTGAAATAAATAAAAAACACACCACAATACACTTATGTAAACATTTCCAAATATAAATGGTGACTCAAATTTTAGAAGCATTTATCAAAATTAAGATTTCATACTTCCTATCCTAATAAATTTAAACTTAAAATAACATAATATATTGATAGGGACGTTTTTCACGCATCCATCAAGTATCAAATTACAGTATAGAGTTTAGATATCGTTCCACTGAAGATGGCTCTTGTAATGTTAGGAATTGATTGCAAAGCGGAGTTAAGCACAAGCTAGAACTATTCTTTTAGAAGCTAGACCTATTGGTAAGGAGTTGGTTTGATATGATTAGGCTAATAACAAATAAGATAAGTAAAACAAAGGATCGTGACTTGGTTGATTCAAGCTAAGATGTCAAATATTGTACTAAAGATTAGAGAATTAAATCAAGGCATAGGGTAAGTGAGATGCACAAGAGTGTCCAAATACCACTCTCGTAGTTATTTGGACTTGCAACCTCACCTTAAACTCCACTCTCGTGGCAATTCAACCCAAGGTTGCCCAAGCAAAGAACACAAGGCATAAATTCTCCTTAATACCCGAAATACTCTCGTATTGGGCATTAAGTGTGTGAATGTGTGGCTAGTGTACAAGCTCTATTCTCGTAGCAACAAACACACTCCAAATCAAGCATATAATTGGGATCCAACAATTATACACAAATTTCTCAACAAGCCCATTTCACACAACAACCCTAGATCACCCAAATAATCCCCTTTATGCAATACAACTCAAATAGGCATCAATAGCAAGAAATCAAACCAAATCCTAGTCCCAAAACACTTAGCTACTCATAATCTAACAATAGATACACAATATTGAAAGAGAAATTGAAAGCATAGATGAAAAGTAAAGAGAAGAGATGAATAAGAAAACTTCTCTATTGAAGCCTTGAAATCCAAGATTTGCAATGTTCTTGAGCTTGGAAATGGAAAGGAAACACAAATCTACACTAATCTAAGCTATTCTAAACTAACCCTAACTAGAGAAATGAAGGGGAAATGAAAGATGAAATGAAAGATATGTTTTGGGGTGGAAAAATCCCCTTAAAAGGGTAAAAAACGGGCTGCAAAAAGTTGCAGAGGGCTGGCCACGGGTGTGGCCACGCCCTTGGCCACACCTGTGGCCAGAAAGGCCATGTGTACTGTCCAGTGGCCACGGGTGTGGCCACGGCCGTGGCCATACCCGTGGCCACCAGGCAGTGATTTTTCTGTGCACTGCGACTGTCTTCTAGGTACTTTTTCACCCTCTAAACGTTTGAATTAGTCTTTGGTGCTTGAATCAAAGTTGTAGCCCTTCAAGTTAGCTTTCCAATGATATAAAATTCACTTGGTTTGGACATTTCTACGCAGAGATATGATCAAAAAATCGAGCAGTGGACGATTTGTGCGGGAATTTCAACTTCTTGCTCTTTTGCTCCACTTTTGCCTTTGTTTGTCCAAATGACCAAGACCAATAAACACACCATAATTTGGCTCTCTAAAAGGTGTTTCTCCATCTTCATAGCTTCTCATTGACTCCCATTGGCTCTACAAGCATCCAAAATGCCCCAAAAATCACTCAATTCATCTAATTCATCAAGAATTACACATAAACACACAAATGAATCAAATGAGGATACTTTGGGCAAAAATATAATAAATAACAAGGAAAATAAGCTTAAATGCAAGGTGAAAACATTAACATTTTGACACTTATCAACTCCCCCACACTTTAACGTTTGCTTGTCCTCAAGCAAAAACAAGAACTAAATCACCAATAAGGCACCGAAGTTGATCATACTCCCACTTTGTACAACTTAACAAACCACAATCCAACTCGACACAACACAACTTGTTTCAAGAATCATCTTAGCATTCCACACAAGTTCCATTCTCAAGCCAATAACCAAGCACCAAAATTATTATAGAGCGTGAGGATCAAGTGTGCACAAATACTAAGTTGAGATTATGCAAAACTTGGCTTTGAATGAGATTCCATAGGCTTGCCCTTCATACTCCCACTAGTTCAACTCTAAGATTGCATGTTAAGATCAAGTAGGACTTTTATTAGGCTTGTAATGAGGCTAAGGGTGAATGGTTGACAAAGAAGAGGTAAGGAAATCAAATAAAAGAGAGAACTTCACACTTATTCACAATTGAGATTGGAGAGATATGGCATCAAAGAACTAAGGAGCAACTAACAACTAAACACAAAGTAACACTCTAAAGTAGTGGAGGTTGAGAACAATTTTCAAAGCAAACTATCAAACTTTTATTAAACTTCTTCTTTTTCATTTCTTCATCTCTTTTCAACATTTTCATGACTTTTTTTTTTCAATTTTCTCATCATTTTTTCTCTCTTTTTTTTTTTTTTTTTTGAAATCAACAAAGAAACTCTTTCAATAAATCTAGACCATCACACTTAGATAACATTATAGAGAGTGTTGCTAACAAAACAAGCTCCAAAAAGAAAAAGAATCACTTCCAACAAAAAGAACAAGTGCACTATTCTCTCAAGGGTGGAGGGAAACATTTTGGCTAAGGTTTAAGGGTTAAATGACAAGGGCTAACACAAGAAGAACAAACACAAAGGGGATTAAGTGCTTAGCACTTATAGAACAAACACAAAAGGCTCAACGGGGACAACTAGGGGTAAACAAATATGTACAAGGGTAGGTTTAAAGGCTTGGGCTAAACAAAAATGGCCTAAATCATTTCAAAACATGCAAATCTTAGATTTCACTTGGAGAGTAATGAGGCAAGTTCTAGCAAAACAACCATTATCGGAATCTCACATAAGCCTTCACTAGCAATGCACTACACACAAGATCAAGAATTTATTCAATTATTAAGTGGTTAACAAGACCATTGGCAAGAGAATAGATCAATCATGTGTTGCACCTTGACTCATCAATCACAAGTTGCATTGTAACAAGTTCCACCAAGGCAAACCACAAACCAACAAAGGGGAGTAATCACAAATTCAAGTATATAAAGGCAATTTATTCAACACAAAGCACAATGAGTCATCCAAGCAAGGTTTCAAAAAGTTAATTTTTTTTTTTTTTAGAAAACACCTAAATTATCCCCTCCCACACACTTAAAGGCTACATCGTCCTCGATGTGAAAGAAAATAAAGCACGAGGAGAGGAAATGGTGGCACAATAACCCTCACCTACAATCAATTACCAGAACATTTAAAAGTTTGTTTTTTTATATTTTGGAGTCTTTCCAAAACGTAGTGCAATCAAAGTGAAACTAATAATTAGGTTATGGATTGCTGAGGGATTTATTAAGCCATTGGAGTTTAAGGAGTTAGAAAATCAAGCTTATGGGTATTTACAAGAGCTTATTGATAGAAGTCTTATTCTAATTGACAATATAAGGTGTGGTGAAAAAATTATGAATTGTAGGATGCATAGTGCTTTGCATAGCTTCTGTGTAAGAGAAGCTCAAAAAGAGGGCATTTTTTGTGCTTTAAATATTCTGCAACTTCCACGAGGGTCTAGTATGTTTGCAAATTCATGCCGCTGGTTAAGCTTATACACACATAAATTTGACTATTATGTGTTGTTAAGAACAAACAACCCTCACTCCATTTTCTTCTTTCAAGAAGATGCTGATATATTTATATCTTTCAAGTTGCTTAGAGTTTTGGCTTTTGCTCCATCTTCGTTTCTTCAAAGAGTCCCAATACGCTTACATGATTTAGTTTTTTTGAGATACCTATATGTATCTGAATGGTTTGAGGGTCTTGAGTATGTAGTGTCAACCAATCGAAACTTGCAACACTTGTTGTTTCTAGTAGAGAATCCCTACTTGGAACACCTACTATTCATTTGCCTTCAACAATTTGAGAGTTACCGCAGTTACAACATCTTGAACTTGGCAAATCTTATGTGATTGATCCTCCAAACATGGATAAAGACAATATGCAAACATTATTTTGGGTGTGTCCAACTCATTGCAGAACAGGAGTATATTGCAGGTTTCCAAACATTAAAGATTTGAAAATCTTTGTTTCTGGAGGCAATCCAATTACTTTGGTTAATCTTGAATGTTTGGAACGACTTGAGATGCTAACAATTTCCGTTTTGTTAGGCCATGTTCTAACCCTTCCAAAACCATTTGTGTTTCCTTCACAACTAAGGAAGTTGAGCTTGAATGGTATTAACCTTTCGGAAAGGGATTTAAGGGTAATTGGCATGTTACCTGGGCTTGGAGTTCTCAAGTTGAAAAATGTCTTTTATGGGAAAGTATGGGAAGTAGAAGCAAGTGGATTTCCTAGATTACAATTCTTGCTTCTTGAAGATAAAAAGCTCAAGCAATGGAGAGCTGATAAAACATCATTTCGTTGGCTTGAGCGCTTAGTCCTAAAATTTTGTTATTGTTTGAAAAAAATCCCTCATACTATGGAAGATATTTTGTTTCTTGAAGTCAATTGAGTTCCAACAGTGTTGTCATTCCGCTGTCACTTCTGCAGAGGATATCCGACGTGAAATAACTTACAGAACCCAACCTTTTGAGGTTAGAATTGAAGCTATTTTTAGGTTAGAAGCTGCGTAGTATAATTTTCTACCCTTTACATGTGTTTAGCCTTGTCATCCTTAGCTTCATTAATATCTCATTTCACTTTCTTCATTCCTTAATTTGCATTCTGCTTTTGATATATATAGATCAAAATCGTGGGACCTGAATATGATGAATCACAATGTACAGTAGACACAGAAGAGTCGTCTATACATTTAGATGATGATGAATCAGAGTGTTCAGATGAAGAATCAGAGTGTACACAAACACAAGAGTTCATAGCGATGACAAGCTAATGTATGGATGCATGCTAGAATTGATCCAATCACAAAAATTCTTGGTTACTACACATTCTTAATATTCATTATTACTTTTTCTTTGTTTTTATTACTTTGCAGACACAGAGGATTTTTGGTAACAGATGGACAGAAATCGCGAAGGTGGTTTCAGGCAGGTAATGAAATGTAATGGATCTCAGTTTGCAACAACTTAAAGGCCCTTCAAAGTTGTTTATGATTGTATCAATGTTTGTGGTGGTTTATGTATCAATTTTTGTATTATGTTGCCTATATGTTGTTGTTTGTTCACATGAGAACGGCTCAATCAGTGGATCTTCTGATACGAAAAGAATCTTTTTTAGGTACTTGAAGATTTTCTCAATCATACAAAAGATGGTGATGTGACGAAATGCCAAATTTCGTCATGGAGATATCGTCACGTGCAAACTAAATATGATTTTTTTTATCAAGTTAACAGCAAACACGTAAAAGTGTAATTTTCAAAAAAAAAAAAAAAAAAAAAAAAAGTGCAAAACGACGTCGTTTTGCACTAGGACGCACAATGCAATGCGCACCCTGGTGCACGATATAAATTGCCTGATATTGGCTGGTTGATATAAGTTTTTCTAACAACCATATTTTTTATTTTATTTTTATTTTTAATCACTAATGGTTAGGTTGTTGATGGTGGATAATATTAATTGATTTTTTTATATATATAAATCATCAAAAGTCAACTCGATCAATAAGTAAGTGCATGCACATAATACAACTCAATTGTTTTTTTTTTTCCTCGGACAGTGACAATATTAATGCTTTCATGTGCAGCATCAGGTCAGAGAAATTAAATGAGTTGGACTTGTTCAAGAAATCAAATTAATTATAAATAATCAAATTAAATATAAAAAGTGGTTGGCGTTATTTGGGAGAAATTAATAATATACTTCCATGTGCACCATGCATCCAGACTTTGTATTATAATTAAAATTTAAATTAAATAAGCTAAAAATATTAATATTAAATAACTTGAGATAAGATTCACAAGTTTTTACAATTATATATATACATATATTTTGATAACCTAAATATTACGCAAAAGTGACGGTGGTGGGTGTCCGGCGATGGTGATTAATATTATGCAAGGTGGTGGACAGTGATTATATAAACGGAGTATTTGTTAATTTATTAATAGTTCAATGTGCACCATTGGTGGATGGGTGACAGTTTTACAGATGAGAGAAATTAATTAAAACAATATTTTAAGAAGCAGATGAGACCACCTTCATATTTTTATGCAATGTTTGGAGGGTTGTGGCCTCACCCACTCAATTTGAAAGAGAGAGAGATTAAAAAAAAAAAAAAAAAAAAAAAAAGAAGAAAAACTTGTTATCTGAATACTTTGAATTGAAAGAGAGATCTATTGAGATGGCTTGTGTTGCTTTGACTTCTCTGATGGCAACAATTAAGCTACATGAAGGGTTTATATCAATGGAATCTTTGTATGAAAAGCTTTCATCTTTGCAAGCTTTTGTGCAGGAGAAATCTGCGGCAAGGGGTGGCACTGCAATCAGAGATCTGGAGATACAGATGAGAGACTTTGCACTGGATGCCGAAGACCGCATCGAAATACAACTAAGCAACTTTCTTCTGGCCAACAACGGAGAGGATCAACAAAAAGCTGCAGAGAAACTCCATCAAACCTTGGGAGAAGCAGCAGAAAACGCAGCGGAGTTGCTGGAAAAAAGCAAGGAATTGGAAACTGATGATGAACAAGTGGTGAATGAAAGTGAAGGATCAGTGATGATTCCTTGGTTAAAACATGATTCCGCTTCGGAGCCCAGCAATGTCGTTATGGTGGGTCGTCGCCGTGATCGTGAGCTGATAATGTACAAACTCATTTCGATGTGGTGGTCTAAGAAACTAGAAGTGATCTCAATTGTTGGGATGGCCGGCATTGGGAAAACAACTTTAATTAGTAGTGTCTATAACGATCCATTAGTTGCAGAGCGTTTCGATGTACTAAGTTGGGTTTCTATGCCTGGGGGATACAATAGTGGGAGCCAACTGCTACACATCCTTCTTTGGACACTACAAGCTGCAGGGGCAGAAGAAAGAGAAAAGAGAAGGATTCCTGATCATCTAGCAGCTGAGCAGCTATGCAAATGCTTGAAAGGTAAGAGATATCTAATTGTTTTGGATAACTTATGGAACAATCAAGCTGGGTATGATATCCGACATTGTTTACCAGATGAAACAAATGGAAGTCGCATAGTGATAACCACTACGCATTTTTTAAGGAGGGGGGATAATTATGCTTACTCAAATGACAATATTCATAACATCACTTTGCTAAATCAAGAAGAAAGTTGGGCTTTATTTTGTAATAATCCTTTTCTGAAACTGAAAAAACATATGGAACCACCTAAATTTCAAGAAATTAGGAGCCAAGTTGTAGAGATATGCGAAGGATTGCCATACTCAATTCTTGTAGTTGCAAAACGTCTATCTAAGTGTGACAACATAACACAAGAATGGAAGAAGGTCGAAAAGGAAATAGAGTTGCTTGGAGTTCTAGATAGGAGGGCACTCACCCACACTTACAAACAATTGCCACAACACTTAAAAGTTTGTTTTCTATATTTTGGAGTCTTTCCAAAACGCACTGCAATCAAAGTGAAACTACTTATTAGGTTATGGATAGCTGAAGGATTTATTAATCCACCGGAAGGCAAGGAGTTAGAAAGTCAAGCTTATGAGTATTTACAAGAGTTTATTGATAGAAGTCTTATTCTAATTGACAATTGGAGTTCTTCTGGAAAAGATAAGAACTATAGGATGCATAGTGCCTTGCATAGCTTTTGTGTAAGAGAAGCTCAGAAAGAGGGCATTTTTTGTGCTTTAAATACTCTGCAACTTCCACGAGGGTCATTTAGCATGTTTGCAAATTCATGCCGCTGGTTAAGCTTATACACACATAAATTTGACTATTATGTGTTGTTAAGAACAAACAACCCTCGCTCCATTTTCTTCTTTCAAGAAGATGCTGATGATATATTTATATCTTTCAAGTTGCTTAGAGTTTTGGCTTTTGCTCCATCTTCGTTTCTTCAAAGAGTGCCAGCACGCTTGCATGATTTAGTCTTTTTGAGATACCTATATGTTACAAAGTGGTTTGAGGGTCTTGATTATGTAGTGTCAACCAATCAAAACTTGCAGACACTTGTTGTTTCTAGTAAAGAATCCCAACTTGAAACACCTATTATCCCTTTGCCTTCAACAATTTGGGAGCTACCGCTGTTACGACATCTTGAGCTTGACAAATCTTATGTGATTGATCCTCCAAGCATGATTAAAGATAACATGCGAACGTTATCTTGGGTGTGTTCAACTCATTGTAGAGCAGGAGTATATTGCAGGTTTCCATACATTGAAAAATTGAAAGTCTTTGTATTTTGCAGCAATCCTATTATTTTGGATAATCTTGAATATTTGGAACGTCTTGAGATACTATCAATTTCAATTTCATTTGGTTGCGTTGTTACCCTTCCAAAGCCATCTATGTTTCCTTCACAACTAAAGAAGTTGAGGTTGAACGGTACTAAGCTTTCAGAGAGCGATTTAAAGGCAATTGAAATGTTGCCTCAGCTTGAGGTTCTCAAATTGGAAAATGCCTTTGATGGGAAAGTATGGGAAGTAGAAGGAGGATTTTGTCAATTAAAATTCTTGCTTCTTGAAGATAAAACGCTTGAGCAATGGATGGTCGATGATGAATCTTTCCCAAATCTTGAGCACTTAGTCTTAAGATTTTGTTATTGTTTAGAAGAAATCCCTAAGGCTATAGAATATATTTCGAGATTGAGGTCAATTGAGTTGCAGTGGTGTACTCCGTCCGTTTGCTATTCTACAAAGCGTATTCAAGATTTTCGACACGAAATGGCAGACGATTTGTTTGAGGTTAGAAGCTACCTAGCTAGTACAGTACAACATGATTTATTATTTTTCTATTCAATGGTTACAAAATCATCTCATCTTTCTGCTGCTATTTCTCATATTTCCAATTCTGATCTCATTTCATTCTTATATTAGTTATTATGCATTTATTTTTCTATTCAATAACGCTAATTTTCTTTACAAAATCTATAGCAATTTTCTCTCTCTGATGTCATTTTGCATTCTCTTTTTCATATAGCTCAAAATCATTGGAGAAGAGTCTATACCTGCAGATGATGAATGGCAAGCTAAGGTATGGATGCTAGAATTGAATAACAAAATTTGGTTGCCAACTATATATAATATATATTCTTAATATTTGCATCCTCGATCTTTATTCTTTATACATGTTATATATGTCCTTTCTCATTGCATGTTTCTATCACTTTGTAGTCCCCTATTTTCGAGTTAATTATCAAAATGGTCCTTTGACTATAGCGAAATTACTGATTTGGTTCTTGACTATTTTTTTGACCAATTAAGTCCCTCAACTTTAAAAATCTTAACCAATTTGGTCCTCCGTTTATTTTGCCGTTAGACATCCGTTCACTCGGGACTAAATTGGTAATTTTACTATAGCCAAGGGACCATTTCGGTCATCACATTCACCATTTTCTCCGAAAGTTAATTACTGAAATGATCCCTTGACTATAGCGAAACTACTAATTTGGTCCCAAGGTAACGGATGTCTAACGGCAAAACAAACGGGGGACCAAATTAGTTAAGATTTTCAAAGTTGAAGGACTTAATTGGTCAAGAAAAATAGTCAAGGACCAAATTGATAATTTCGCTATAGTCAATGGACCATTTCGACAATTAACTCCCTATTTTCTGTATGTAATCTTCTATTTTAACAAATTTTGTATGAAGATCGAAGATTATAGCTTTTGATTATCGATTGGAATCTTGAATTTTATGCATGTTATGTATTTGATCCAATATAATTTGATTTTCTCTCCTTATATATGTTCTGCATCTAAGAGGATATTTGGGAAAATATCTCAAGTTGAATCATCAAGTAAAAAATCTTCATCTTAATCTAGTACAGTACGTACAACATGATTCATTCTTACATTTCCACTTAGTTTTCTATCCAATGGTTACAAAATCGTCTCATCTTTCTAATGCTATTTCTCCCTCCTTCAATTATCATCTCATTTCATTCTTATATTAGTTATGCATTATGATAATTTTCTTTACAAAATCTATTGCAATTTTCTCCCTCTACCCTAATATCATTTTGCATTCTCTTTTCCATATAGATCAAAATCATTGGAGAAGACTCAGAAGAATCTTAATATTTGAATGACAAGCTAGCAAAGGTATGGATGCTAGAATTGAATGACAAAATTTGGTTGCCAACTATATATATAAAATCTTAATATTTGCATCCTCGGTCTTTATGCAATCATTATTACATGGACCATGGTCCACACAGCTGTGTGGACCATGAATAAAAAGTATATTTTTAATATACTAAAAGTACATTATTTTTGTACGTAAAGTATAGTTTTTTGAAAGTACATTATTTGAGTTCTGATAGTATCTAAAAACATAATAAGTGTGAATGAATGTTATACCCTTGATTTATGTCTGTTTTTTCCGTTAAATTTTTTTTTATACGCTATGCTATAAAAGTTGTACTTTTAGTATATTAAAAATGTACTTGATATTCATGATCCACACAATAATTTGCCATATTTATGCATGTTATATGTCCTTTCTCATTGCATTTATGTTTTTATTACTTTGTAGTACAGTCCCCTACCTATTTTCTGTATGCATGTAATCTTCTATTTAAACAAATTTTATATGAAGAAGATTATAGCGTTTCATTATCAATTGAAAACTTGAATTTTATGTTATGTATTTGATCCAATATAATTTGATTTTTCTCTCCTTATATATATATGTTCTGCTTCCAAGAGGATATTTGGGAAAAATATCTCAAAGTTGAATCATCAAATACGAGGAAGAATTGAAGAGTTGAAGTTGATGACTACTGTAAAACTAATCTAAATTTGGAACACGTTCCACACATACTAAAAATAGGAAACATCATGAAAATGACTAAAAGTGTCCAAAAATAATAGTATGTGATGTTAAATGACAAAAACGATAGTCTGAGACTAAATTTGAAATTACCACCAAAGATAAATCTCTTGTGAAATTAACTCTTTCTTTAAACTTACTTTTTTCAGGTCTCGACTGATGCAAGTTGAGCGCAAGTTTAGAAGCTGTTACCTTGATAGACTCCCTTGTTTTAGATTGCCGTTAGTCAGTTGATCTCTTGAGACTGGTAGTTTATGATGTTGGGACTTTTAGACACTTGGTTGTAGACTTTGATTAAATGATACTGATGTTATCTCTTGGTTTGTATGATGGTTAGACATCCGAGTCCTTTGAATCCTCGTTTGTTTATCCTGGTATTTTTGTTTTGTTTAGATTAGTACTCTTGCAGTTATTCAAGAATGGATAGTTGCGGCGGTAGCATCCCCATGAATGTTCTAAGGATTTTAATCTTTATCTTAATATGATGATTGGAACTTTCTGATTAACCCTTTTGTTTAAGCTTATAACTGTCCATAGGCTCTAGTGTTAGAATTTGGGGTATTACAATTATATTATAGCTTTGGACTTTTGATTATTATCAATTGAAATCTTGAATTTGAAGTAATGTATTTGGTCCAATATAATTTGATTCTCTCCTTATGTATGCTCTGAATCTAAGAAGATATTTGGGGAAAATCTCTCAAGTTGAATCATCCAATACAAGGATCCGAAAAGCTGAAGTTGATGATTACTATAAAACTAATCCAAAGTTGGAAAATGTTGCACGTATACGAGAGGCGATAGATTCTTCTTGTTTAGAAAATTGCGTATCAATTTTCTCAAGTTGTTGAATTTGGTTGGCGAATTGTACTCTGGAATTGTGATTATATATATAGTTTTTTTTTTCTTTTTTTTTTTTTTTTTTTTTTTTTTTTTTTTGTGTGTGGTGGATATTGTACTTTTTACATACGAAAATATTTTAATTATTTTTCAAGAGTATTGTAATTTCAGTTATATAAGTATGATGAAACTCTATATTAGAGAGGTCAAAATTAATTCTATATGTAAAAAAAAATTATTTCAAACATTTAATTTTCAAAATTAATTCTATATGTAAATAAATTATTTCAATCATTACTTTCAAAAAATTCCACTTAGAGAGGGAAGATGAAAAAGGATGAGCTTCATAATTCTCCCTAAGTATTCTATACCCCAGCTTCACACTGTAATTCCCCCTTAAGTCCCCATTCCAGTACCAACAGTCATCAAAATCAGGGCATATAATATTACATATAGAATTATATTCTATAAAAGAATTTATGCTAGAGGCGAATAAGTTCTAATTATTAGTACTTTTATGTGTATAATTAATATCAAACTCATATGATTTCATGTTAATTGGAAGCTAATTAAGTATGTGTTTATTTGAGTCTTTTATGTAATTTGGATGATTTGGAGGCATTTATTGTAACATCATGTAAATTGAAGCTCAATTGGATGTGTTTTGAAGTCATATTGACATAAAGGCGTGTTCTGGGAGTCATGAGAGGTCATGAAAGTGAAAAAAAAAAAAAAAAAAAAAACTAGTTTGAAGTATCATGACATGACCCGTGGATCCAAAAAAGGAACAAAGGAGATGGAGAAAGATACATTTTAAAGTGAAGAACATGGGTCAGGCTGGTCGTCACGTCGTGACCACCAGCGTGACACCATTCTGCTATGTTTTTCTCTGCCAGCGATATTTCGATATTTTGATCATATCTTGAGTTAGGAGTGTCAAAATGGGGTGATTCAAGTGGTAGTGGAACGGTGATAAAGACGGTTTTCAAACATCCATCAAGCATCAAATCACAGTATAGAGTTAAGATATCGTTCCACTGGAGATGACTCTTGTAATGTTATGAATTGATGAAAACTGGAGTTAAACACAAGCTAAAAATATCACTGTAAAAGCTAGGCCTATCCTTAATGGGTTGGTTTGATAGGATTAAGCTAATAACAAATAAAACAAGTAAAACAAAGGACCGGGACTTGGTTGATTCAAGCTAAGATGTCAAATATTATACTAAGGATTAGGGAGTTAAACAAGGCATAGGGTAAGTGAGATGCACAAAAGTGTTCAAATACCACTCTCGTAGCTATTTAGACTTTTAAAGACTCTCTACGAGTTTAAATTGAATATATCTCCAAATTTTTAAAGTTTTTAAAAGTTTTTAAAAATTTATGAATACACTCATTTAGAACCCACAAAGACAACCTAGATTTTTATATACTTTAGTCTGAACATTTTTTTAATGCTTTCATCATGTGCAGTATCAGTGGAGACAAAAATGATTTGGACCTGTTCAAGATTAATAATAAATTAAATATAAAAAGTGGTTGGAGTTATTTGAATCGGGAGAAATTAATAATATACTTCCATGTGCACCATGCATTCAGACTTGGTATTATAGATCAGATGAGGGATAAATTATGATTTTTTTAAATTAAGTAATTAAGTAGATTATCAGACCATCTAATTACTGGACATACACCTTCATCTTTAGGTGTTTCTTAGAATCAACCTTTTACCTCATCAACTTTTTTAATTTCCCAATGATTCACTGAAACTAATTAAAGCTTAATCTGCATTCAAAAAAAAATTAAAGCTTAATCTTATTTTGACTTTACATGACATCTATCAAAAGCAAAATATATATGAAAGATTTGGGACTCTAAACTATTTAACTTTACAAAAATTAATATTATCATTGTTAATACTTACTAGTATTTGTCCCGTGCGATGCACGGGAAATATGTTATAAAAATATACCCTATATGAGGTTTATTCATATATAAAAGTTTTGTTATTTAATAATTATGTAATGAATTGTTATGATAAAATTATGAACATAAATATATTTACAATTAAAATAAGAATTGATATTTAAGGTGGGTGATTACTACAAATCTTAAACTATATTAAAAATTTAGTACATAGTATTTAATATTACAAATTTTTAAGAACTTAGTAAACTACAATAGTAATTGAATTACAATTTTCAGAGTCACCACGGATCAAAATTTTTAGACCTTTGAGATTTCTAACTCTAGATGCAACAACATACAATTGGCCTTTAAAGACCAAACAATTATTTATAAATATAAATGACTATTAATCATCATCACCATTTTTTAAATAATAATATAGAAGATCCAAAAAATTAAAGAATACAATAATAATAAAGATAGAAATAATAATTGTAACAATAATTGCTCACCAAAATAATAATTATAACAATAATTGTTCACCAAACCATATGGCTATATTATAATTAAGATAAGATAATGAAGGCAAATTATGATGTGGTGCATACGGATGCAAAAACGACGTCGTTTTATTAAAAACGCGCGTCTCCCCTTAAAAAAAAATTCAGGTTCGATTCCCAGCAACAACATATGAACTAAAATTCTAGAATCGATGAACTATAATTCCATAATTGATGAACTAAAATTCCAGGATCTAATTTATGAACTAAAAATTCCAGAATGAATGAACTAAAATTTCAGAATCTATGAACTAAAATTTCAGAATCGATGAACTATAATTCCATAATCAATTAACTAAAATTTCATAATCTATGAACTAAAATTCCAGAATGAATGAACAACATAATGTTGTTGCTGGGAATCGAACCTGAAATTTTTTTTTAAGGGGAGACGCGCGTTTTTAATAAAACGTCGTCGTTTTTGCATCCGTATGCACCATGCATGGTGCATACGAATGCACAGCATAACTACTCGATAATGGGTCGTTATATCGTGCACCGCGGTGCATAATCCATTATGCACCGCGCGTCAGACACTACAGTGTGTCTAAATTGATATTGGCTCACGTATTATTTTTATATTATCAAATAAAACTACAGTTATATTAAAATGATACTGTAGTTGTGGTGAAATGAAACTACAATATATATAAAATGAAACTGAATAATATTTCACATATTTGAGTGTATATTGTACAATGAAGCTGTAATTATATTGCAATGATCATGTAGTTGTGTTTTAATGATATTATAGTGTATATAAAATAAAATTAAATAAAATGTTCACATATTTGAGTGTATAAATATTGAATGAAACTGTAGTTATATCGAAATGAAACTGTAGTTGTGTTGAACTGAAACTGCAGTGTATACAAAATGAAACTGAAGAACAGAGTTATTTTTTGCGAAGATTCTGTTTCTTTTCATTAAATAAAACGACGTCGTTTTGACAATGTCGGTTTAGACACACTGTAGTGTCTGACGCGCGGTGCATAATTAATTATACACCGCGGTGTACGATATAATTTGCCCTCAATAATGAACACCTATTATTTGTAACAGATCTAAAGCCCAATTACAATTAATATTATAATTAGAGACTATACCCAAATGTTTGAAGTCGATCAGCCCAAGACCCGTTGGAGTGGCGCAGGCTGGGAGCCAAAAGTCCTCATTATATTAGCTAGGTAGAGTAGTGCTTTATTTATAGTGAGTGGCAAGGGGACATAATTAATTATTATAAATACTGACATAGCTAACGTGACATTCATCAGTTGGATACTCATGTTGGTCAAGACACTCAAGGGAGTGGCGAATGAGGTGATGACAAAGTTAATGTATCTATTTAACGATGGTTAGTAAGTCTTCTGACACAGAGGGTCGGAAAATCTTTTGACATGAAAGTTCAAAAAGTGCACATGTAGAATCTTCTAGGGTCAAGAATGCACATTTAACCCTCTGTAAACTATGTGGACACAGGAAGTCAGGAAGTAGGCCAAGTATGGTAAGTAGAGTTGTCCTATAACTTTATCAGGTGTGAAGAATATTATATTTTTATAACCTTAATATTATGCAGAAGTGACGGTGGTGGTTGTCCCGCGATGGTGATTAATATTATGCAAGTTAGGTAGGTGGTGGCCTGGACAGAGATTATGTATATTTGTTAATTTAAAAGTTGTTGGCATTATTTGTATATTAATAATAGGGTTAATTCCATCAACGGTCCTCCGACTATTGCGATTTTATAAAATTAGTCATCGTCATTTAATTTGGACAAAATAGACCATTGACTATCAGATTTGTTTCACCATTAGTCCTTTTGTTAGAGTTCAGTTAGTTAGGTGTTAGTGTAAGGGCTTTTATCTGTTTCAGTTTGTCGGCGGTGATAACAAAGATGGCCGGACGTGGAAAGACTCTCGGTTTCGGTGCCGCATAGAAGGCTCAGTCCCGGAGCAGCAAGGCCGGTCTCCAGTTCGCCGCGGTCGTATCGCTCAGTTCCTCAAAGCCGGAAAATACGCCGAGCGTGTTGGTGCCGGAGCTCCGGTATATCTCGCCGCTGTGCTTGAATACCTTGTTGCTGAGGTATTTTGATGTCTATTAAACTCGCCCCGTCGAATTTCCTTCATTTTCCCCAATTCAGTTTCTAGGCTTCCTCAAATTGCCTCAATTTTTCCCATTTCAGTTTCTAGGCTTCCTCAAATTGCCTCATATTCACAACCTTCTTCTTCCCAAGAAGACCGGGCGGCTCGTCCAAGCCCTCCGCCGATGAAGATTAGATGCAGAGAAGAAACTTCCTGTGGCGATCAGGCATTGATATGTGGTTTTTATTTTGGTTCCAGAATAGCAATTTCCTCCCTTGGGTAGATAGAATTTAGTGCTAAGTTCTACTGTTTCTTGTTGTTATTAGTACCATGCATGTTCTCAGCCTGTGTGAATATACATTTGAGGAATGAAATGAAAACTACATTCTTCCAGGTCTCCAAAGCTCTCAGCTTGAAATTAAATCAAGATATATTAAATTTTTTTCCTCATTTTTTCATAATGAATTGAAAGCTCATTTGCGTACCTATATACGCAACTAAGAAGTAAGAAGCCTTGATAATCAAAGAGGTCAGAACTGTGTGAATGTGATAGAGTTGTCCCTTTGTGGCAAATGTTAATGAATGTCTCTCTTCCTATAGATGATGAAGATGTCGTCACTTGGCTGCTTCATCTATTATTGCATGGTGATGAGATGACAAAACTCAGAATTGCTGCTTTATGTTGGAGTATTTGGCATGGGAGAAATGATGCAGTATGGAACAATAAACATTGGAATGCTACTAATGTTCTGCATGAGACGCAACACCTTTAGGAGACCTGGCAACATATGACAGTGTCCATTCCTACTGGTAATATTTTGTCTCCTCCTTCGCATGCAGTGAACAACGTCCCAGTGGATACGATTAAAGTTTTGTTGTAATTCAAATTTGTAAGATCGTAGAGAGAACAAATGCGGGCAGTGGTAAGATCGGAGAAAACCAAGAAGAACAAGGCATATGGGAGAATAAAGCAGTAGCTAAGGAAAAGACAATTTTAGCCCCTATACTAACACCTAACTAACTGATCTCTAACGGAATGCTGGAACAAATATGATAGTCAAGGGTTTATTTTGTCCAAATTAAAAGACGATGACTAATTTGAATTGAAAGAGAGATCTATTGAGATGGCTTGTGTTGCTTTGACTTCTCTGATGTCAACAATTAAGCTAGAGTTTCTGCAACCAAATAATCCAAGCAGAGTTCCTCTTGATGATGAAGGGTTTATATCAATGGAATCTTTGTATGAAAAGCTTTCACCTTTGGAAGGATTTGTGCAGGAGAAATCTGGGGCAAGGGGTGGCACTGCAATCAGAGATTTGGAGATGAAGATCAAAGACTTTGCTCTGGATGCCGAAGACCGCATCGAAATTCAACTAAACAACTTTCTTCTGGCCAACAACGGAGCTTATCAGCAGCAACTCCATCAAACCTTGGGAGAAGCAGCAGAAAAAGCAGCGGAGTTGCTGGAAAAAAGCAAGGAATTGGAAACTGATGATGATGAAGAAAAGGTAGTGGTGAATGAAAGTGAAGGAGCACTGATTCCTTGGTTAAAACATTATTCGGCTTCGGAGCCCAGCAATGGTATGGTCGGTCGTGGCCGTGATCGTGTGCTGATAATGAATCAACTCATGAATCGCTTTAGGGGACTAGAAGCGCTCTCAATTGTTGGGATGGCTGGCATTGGGAAAACAACTTTAATTACTAGTGTCTATCAAGATCCATCAATTGCATCACATTTCAATGTACGAAGATGGGTTTCTATGCCTGGGGGATACAATGAGGTGAGGCAACTGCTACACACCCTTCTTTGGACACTACTACCAGAGGCAGATGATGAAATTAAAAAGGGAATCATTCCTGATGATCTAGCATGGGCTGAGCAGGTATACAAATGCTTGAAAGGTAAGACATATCTAATTGTTTTGGATAACTTATGGAACAATCAAGCTTGGTATGATATCCGGCATTGTTTACCTAATGATAGAAATGGAAGTCGCATAGTGATAACCACGAGGCATTTTTTAAGGACGGGTGATTATGCTTCCTCAAATAGCAATATTCATAACATGACTTTGCTAAATTCAAAAGAAAGTTGGGCTTTATTTTGTAATAATCCTTTTCTGAAACTGAAAAAACATATGGCACCACCTAAATTTCAAGAAATTAGGAATCAAGTTGTAGAGATATGTGAAGGATTGCCATACTCAATTGTTGTAGTTGCAAAACGTCTATCTAAGTGTGACAACATAAGAAAAGAATGGAAGAAGGTTCAAAAAGAAATAGAGTTGCTTGGAGTTCTAGATAGGAAGGCACTAACCAGCACTTACAATCAATTGCCATAACACTTAAAAGTTTGTTTTCTATATTTTGGAGTCTTTCCAAAACGTAGTGCAATCAAAGTCAAACAACTTATTAGATTATGGACTGTCGAGGGATTTGTGAAGCCATTGGAGCACAAGGGGTTAGAAAACCAGGCTTATGAGTATTTACAAGAGCTTATTGATAGAAGTCTTATTTTAATCGACACTCGGAGTTCTTCTGGAAAAATTAAGAGTTGTAGGATGTATAGTGCCTTACATAGATTTTGCGTAAGAGAAGCTCAGAAAGATGGCATTTTTTGCGCTTTAAATACTCTGCAACTTCCACGAGGGTCATTTGGCATGTTTGCAAATTCATGCCGCTGGTTAAGCTTATACACACATAAATTTGACTATTATGTGTTGTTAAGAACAAACAACCCTCGCTCCATTTTTTTCTTTCAAGATGATGCTGATGAAATATATGTATCTTTCAAGTTGCTAAGAGTTTTGGCTTTTGTTCCATCTTCATTTCTTCAAAGAGTGCCAGCACGCTTACATGATTTATTTTTTTTGAGATACCTATATGTTACAGAATGGTTTGAGGGTCTTGATTATGTAGTGTCAACCAATCAAAACTTGCAAACACTTATTGTTTCTAATAAAGAATCCCAAGTTGGAACACCTACTATCCATTTGCCTTCAACAATTTGGAATTCACCACAGTTACAATATCTTGAATTTGACTAATCTTATGTGATTGATCCTCCAAGCATGGATAAAGATAATATGTGGACATTATCTTTGGTGTGTTCACCTCATTGTAGAGCAGGAGTGTATTGCAGGTTTCCAAACATTGAAAAATTAAAAGTTTTTGTATTTAGCAGTAATAATCCTATTATTTTGGATAATCTTGAATGTTTGGAACGTCTTGAGAGACTATCAATCTCGGTTTCGTTTGGTTGCGTTGTAACCCTTCCAGAGCCATCTATGTTTCCTTCACAACTAAAGAAGTTGAGGTTGAACGGTACTAACCTTTCAGAGAGGGATTTAAAGGCAATTGAAATGTTGCCTCAGCTTGAGGTTCTCAAATTGGAAAATGCCTTTCATGGAAAAGTATGGGAAGTAGAAGGACTTTCTGAATTAAAATTCTTGCTTCTTGAAAGTAAAATGCTCGAGCAATGGACGATCTTTGGTTATGACTCCTTCTTATGTCTTGAGCACTTAGTCTTAAGACGTTGTTATTGTTTGAAAAATATCCCTGAGGATATGGAAGATATGTTGACCTTGAAGTCAATTGAGTTGCAGCGGTGTAGTCCGTCAGTTATCACTTCTGCAAAGTGTATTCAAGAATATCAATGCAATGAGTATGGATCTGAATTTTTTGAGGTGAGAAGCTTGCTAGTACAGTACAGTACAACATGATTCATTCTTACATTTCCATTTATTTTTCTATTCAATGCTTACAAAATCTTATCATCTTTCTGCTGCTATTTCTCCTTCCTTCAATTCTCATCTCATTTCATTCTTATATTAGTTATATGCATTTATTTTTCTATTCAATATAATGCTAATAATTTTATTTACAAAATCTATTATATTGCAATCTTCTCCCTCTGATCGATCTCATCTCATTTTGCATTCTCTTTTTCATATAGCTCAAAATCATTGGAGAAGAGTCTATACCTTCAGATAATGAATGACGAGCTAAGCTAAGGTATTGATGCTAGACTTGAATGACAAAATTTGGTTACCAACTATATATAATATATATTCTCAATTAATACTTGCATCCTCCATCTTTATGCATGTTATCTGTCCTTTCTCATTGCATATATATTTTTATTACTTTGTAGTCCCCTGGCCTGTTTTCTGTATGTAATCTTCTATTTAAACAAATTTTAATTTGTATGAATGAAGATCGAAGATTATAGCTTTTGATTATCAATATATTGAAATCTTGAATTTTATGGTATGTTCAATCCCTCTGTCTTTCATAGCATTTTCTTTTTAACACACTTCAAGTCCGTATGTAGCTTGAATCCTAGGGGATTACACAGAGATGACCTGGACCATTTAAGACTCCTATTACAAGTACATGAAAAAGCATAAAAAGTTCAACTTAGGAGGCTTGTTTAACATTGTTTCTAAAAATAATACCATATCTCTCACTTATATGTCCTATTTACCACTCCATCTCTTACATTTTCTTACCATGTTTATCATTATATTCATTGGTTAAACTAACTGTTTCTTCATTGCTTATTTTCTTTAGTAATTTTAAATTATTTTTAAATTTAATTTTTTGTGTTTAATAGTACTTTAATATAGTTTTTAAATATATAAATTTAATATACTAATACTAAACTTAATATTATGAAAAATGAAATTAAAAATAACTTCAGTCAATCCTTATTATCCGAACCAAACAAACAAAATGGGATGGAGGGAGTATTAATTAGTCAAACCAACTCTTTTCTTTAGACTTATTTTCTTTAAGATTTTGTGATTAATTTTAAATTTATTTTTTGTTTAATAGTATTATTTATGTGGTTTCCAAGTGGGGTAGAAAATACAAGGGTGCCTGCCTTTCTTTTGTGTCTTTTTCTACTTTCATTCATTTATTCTTTCATTCTTTACCTTCTGATTATTAGTTTAGTTTTTATTTATTTGAGGTGTGCATGTTTTTTCTTCTTTGTATGCTTCTTTCAATTTCTTTTGGCTTTCTAAGGTATGTTTGGTTTGGGCGCTTTCTTGGTCTGGCCCTTGTGGGCTTTCTTTGAACAGGTCATGCCTCAACGTCGATGCTGGACTTTTCTTTGAACAAGTCATGCCTCAACGTTGGTGCTTGCAGTAAGAAGTTTCACCTTGACAACGGTGATTGGGTAGAAATTCATCAAATCTGTTGATCTGACAAGGCTTGTTGCTAGTCAATAGTAGGTAATCCCCCGTGGGGTGCATGTTGCTGTGATTGGTTGCTAGTTATGTTGAGGCTTGTGTTCTTTTGGGTCTGCGTGCCATATTCTTTTGGGCATAGGTGCCATGTTCTTACTTTCAACCTGCGTGCCATGTTTTTATTCTTTAGATTTTGTGACTGGGTAGCTTGTGTGTCAAATTTTGATGGGAGTATGTGTCCCGTACTAACTTTAGTTTCTTTATGGCAGCCTGTGTGCCTCGTGTGATGTGTGATATATGATTGTTGGCTATCTTAGGAGGGTTGATATGTCCATGTTCTGCCATTATGTTGTTGGATTTAATATATTATTGGTTATCATATAACATGTATATTGTTTTACTTTAAAGAACTTTTGTCCATGTTCATATACCAAAAGAATATGTTGACAAATACAAGAATCAGTTCAAAGAGAGGAAAGTGTATGGCATAAAGAATTTTCTATGTATTACCAACTTTTTAAAGTATAAAACAAGCACACACAGGTACATATCTCTGTATAAAACAAGCACATCTTTTTAAAGTGTATGGCCTTTGTTGAAGATAAATATCTCTGACTTCTCTAAAACTATTGTTTGGACTCCATCTCCATACTTTCGTTTGGAAGTCACTTCAGCTCTTGAGGCCGAAGCTCTAGCTTTGCGGAGAGCTCTTCAATGGTGTGATGCTATGGCTTTGCGGCACTCCCACATTGAAGTAGATTCTATTGATCTAGCTCGTGTGGCCTCCACTCCGGTGGCGAGGATCCCGCGGAAAATTAAAGAAGGGGTTCTCTACATTCGCTCCTGCCTCTCGTTATGGGGCTCCGCGTTAAGGCATGTGTATCGGGAAGCTAACCAGGTAGCCGATGCCCTTGTGGCGGAAGGTCTGGTCGCCAACTCTCCCGCGGTCTTTTGCTCTTTTATTGCTTTGCCAATCAAGGCCAAATTGACTCTTCTCGTGTATGATTTAAGGGGTTTTGCTACCCACTGGGCTATTCGCCATTAATAAAAGTTACTTTTGCTTTAAAAAAAAAAGTACACATTCTCATTTGAATAATATAGTTTATAACTGCAATAAATTCTACATACAAACAAACTTTGGAAGAAGCAGCAGAAAGCGCAGCAGAGTTGCTGAAATAAGCAACAAAGCTGATGATGATGATGATGAAAGTCAACGACAATTGATTCCTTGGATAAAACATGCTTTGGCTTCGGAGCCCAGCAATGTTATGTTGGATAATACATCCTCGTGGCAATCTCCGATGGTCGGCCGTCATCGTGATCTTATGCAGATAGAGGATAAACTCATCCGGGAAGCATGGAATGCATATGGACTAGTGGATCCAAAGTAATCACAGTTCTTGATATGACCGGTATAGGAAAAACAACTTTAGCTAAGCATCTCTACAATCACCCAAAGGTTACATCCCACTTCATGTACGAGGTTGAGTTACTATATCCAGGGAATACAACAAGACCCAAACGCTACATGACCTTCTTTAGACACTAACAAAGAAGGCAAACATTCATAATGACGATGATGCAGCTTGCAACTTCTTGACAGATAAGAGATATCTAATTGTTTTGGATAACTTATGTAATAATCAAGCTTGGGATGATATAGGAAAATGTCTCCCTCGATGTAATAAGGGATATAGCATAGTGATAACCACTACACATTTAAGGAGGGATAGTTATGATTACATCGATGGCTATACCCATAACATGACTTTGCTAAATCAAGAAGAAAGTTGGGATTTATTTTGTAATAACCCTTTTTTGGAGTGACACATGGCTCCTAAATTTGAAAACATTAGGAGCTAAGTTGTGGAGAAATGTGAAGGATTGCCGCACTCGATTCTTGTTGTTGCAAAACGTCTGTCAAAGTGTGACAACATACAACAAGAATGGAAGAAGGTTGAAAAGGAAATAGAGTTGCTTGGAGTTCTAATACCGCTCATACCGCTCATCAACCTCATCATCAAGGAACACAGACAACAAATCTTTCTAACAAAGGGCAAAGAGCATTAGAAAACACATCCAAATGAATGAGGCACATAATACAACATTGGGGACTAAATTAATGTGTGTAACACATGGTATACATATGCTCGTGCACTTAGGGAGATTTGTGTAAGTCATAATGTGCACCCCTAAAAGTAACTAGCATGCCGTGCAATACAGCAGTGTACACGTGGGTCTTTCTAAGTGTGCCAAAACGTTCTTTATTCATTTATGCAAGGGAAAATGAAGAACAAGATGACGTGCCGTTGTGATGGTTTGTGTGTGCCATACTGATGTTCAGAATAGAAAAAATACAAGTGCACACTCACAACAAGAATACAAGATCCCCAATATGAAACAACAACACACACAACAAGGGAGAATCGAAAAAAGGGGGAAAAATGCCATGGCCGCCGACAACGAACACAACCCCAAACCATACACAACTACACACCCACACCTAATAATAGACGAACAACAAAAACAGAACGATAAAAAAAAAATGCAAAATAGCTCGAACCATCACAAACAGCGCAAATGAAAAAAAAAAAAAGCAAAATAAAATATAACCGACCTTGAACGGACGATCTGGTCGCCGGTAGAGGACGCTTGGGATTCCTACCATGAATGCCGGCCATCTACCTGAGAACAGAAGCAGTGAACCGCGAAAGAGGACGACGAAGAAAGTGCAGCGATAGTCGAGTTCGCGAAGGAGTCCAACCAAATTCGAAATTACAGTCTGACAGTGAGCCTAGAAGGATATATCTTGTGTACTTCTTCTCAATAACACTACTACTCCTTTTATTTCTAACACATTTACTCCTCCGGCTTGAAGGATCTTGTACAATGCCACTTGAAGAAGACACAACACCCTCCTCAATATTCACATCCCCAATCTCAGCTTCAACATTTTGCCTTGCATTCTCAACAACTTCGTCACAAAATTGTCTAGCAACACTATTATCTTGACTAGAAACAATCAATCTTTGAAATTTTCTACTAATCTCAACAACCCAATTTACAGGAGGGACACCAACATTATAAAACACAGATGCAATGCCCACATTTCTACCATCAACAACCTTTTTAGTCCATCTTTTCAGAATGTAGTATTTATCGGGAATACTAGAAACATAGTGCACATGAAGTATACATAAACAATGGCAGCAAAGTATTCCCAATTGAGAAAACAACTTGCAACTACAAGATATATCCAAATTGATTGGCTTAAAAATTACTTCATGCCTTATATTGTCTATAGTTGCCACACATGATACTTGCACTTACATCCATCATTGAAAACAATTTCTTGATAACAATAGCTACCTTTCATAAATTGTTCCTCGAACAAAAAGTATATCTCAATAGTATATACCTCTCTAGCATGTGAAAGAAGTTTCACATGATCCATCATCATGGCAGGTACTCTTTGAGAACACCAAAAATCTTCACCATTTTCCTTACTTCTCCATTCGAAAATAACGCTAACAAAGGATGAATAAAAATCACACAACCAGCAGTCTTAGATAGCCTTCTAGAAATTGAATGATTTGTAGTTTCACTCCTTTGAGAAGATAAAATGCCCCTGAAAAATAATTCTTGTTAAATGCTGGACACCACTTCTCCCTACAATCATAAAGCTTCTCTAGCCAAGTATTCTTATGACACTTATACTCTGTCACCATCCTGAAAGTTACAAGACATGTTTACTAAGCTTATATAAAACAAAACAACAATATCAAAAAACATAATACTATATTGTATATTCATAATTTCTGTACTGAATATCCATAATTTCTGTACTGAATATCCATAATTTCTATGTTGTAGATCCATAATATATAAACTGCATATTCATAATTCTTATCCTCTTAAATACACAATATAAATGACTAAAAGTCCAAACAGGATACTATACATTCATAATATCTACATAGAATATCCATAATATCTATGTTGCTGATTCATAACTTCTAAACTGTATATTCATAATTCTTACCCCTCTTAAATACACAATATAAATGACTAAAAGTCCAAAATATGATACTGTACCCAATGAACACAGTAAATAATAACATACCTTGTCCAATAAAATTCAAACTCAGCTTCAGTCTCGGTGTATTTCAACACACAATTGAACATATCCAAAAAATCCTTATGATTCCTTAACAACTTGATATGCTTCTTCGAATTCTCACCAATATGCCATATGCAAAGACGGTGGCGTGATGTAGGGAATACCATAGAAATGGCAGCAGCCATAGCTGAACATTGATCCGCCATGATAGTCTGTGGACACTTGCCATCCATGGATCTTAAAAACGCTCTAAACAACCACGCAAATGGTTTTATCCTCTCGTTCATAAAAAACACACATCCAAACATTACATTCATGCAATGATGATTCATCCCTACAAAAGGACCACAAATCATATCATATTTGTTAGTGCGATATGTTGTATCGTGTACTAACAAATCCCCAAACAACTCATAATCTCGCCTTAGTTGACCATCCCTCCAAAAAAAAAAAAGTACACAGTCTTGCATCCAAATCAACTTCAAAATAAAAAAAGAAATTAGCCTCATTAGACTGCCTCCTCCTAAATATTTCAATCAAAGAATCGAAATTGGTTTAATTCAAACACTTCAAACTCTCACAAGCCATCGAATTGTAAGCATCCCGATTGGTAAAGCCAACCAATGGAGAACCCCCTGACTGATGTTTCAAAAACCTCATACCATTCGCCAATACCCCACTCTTCTTCATATCTTTTAAATATTCAAGATGATTATTTCCCAGTACTCTTCTATGTGAACGGAGTAGATGACTCTTGCCAAAAGAACATAACTCATGATTGTGCTCTTTCACGTGTTCTGTAACTGTCCACATCCCATCCCCCCCATCAAACTGAACAAGTGCACCACAACCGGCCCTTATATCAATTTTTGAATAAACCTTGACACCACTATTTGGTTTCTCCTTATAACCAGCCTTAGCACAGAAGAACCTCTTCATCTGAATTGACTTAGTAGATGCCTTGTAATGTTGTTGACCTTTCCTCACACTAAAACCAACTCTGTATGCATATCCATTATATAACTCACAAGCTTCATCACTATTACTTACTACAACACCAACCAAATCTTCATCAACTGCAATTGAAAAAAAAAAAATATAACCACAACTATAACAACTACTGACTTTTGACCAGCAATATCTGTAGAACAAGTCTGCACATTATGAATGTACAATTCAACTATAATGAATATAATATAGTACAAAATTGAAATGAGTTTGATGAAAATATATTCTTTATTTAAGTAGAGGGGGGATGGGGAATGCTGAATAAATCCAGCCATGCACTATAGAAAAGAATATATTGTCCATCAATAACAGTTCACATAATTCATAATTTCATAACAGAAAATTCATAATCTCATAACAGAACATTCATAATCCCATAACAGAAAATTCATAATCTCATAATAGAAAATTCATAATCTCATAACTGTAAATTCATAACAGAAATAGAGTATTAATAACAATTGCGACATTATGGACCTTCAAACTACATAGATACTGAATAAACACCAGTAAAAACAAACTAAAAATAAAGTACATTGCAAATAATCACCATGAATCAATACCTAACACTGCCAGTAACCACATTCACATTAAAAGCTAAGAAAAATACCTGGACTTAAAGAGGAGCCATCAATGTCAATGTTTACATCTGCTTGATCAGTACTTAGTGAATCACCAACAAAATCTTCATTCACTGAATATATGAAAATAGAGGAACATAGCAGTTAATATGTTATGAATATAGAACTATCAAATTATGAACATTCATACCACATGCAGAAACAGAGTATCAATAACAGTTCACAGAATTCATAATCGCATAACAGAAAATTCATAATTGCATAACAAAAAATACATAATCTCATAATAGAAAATTCATAATCTCATAACAGAAAATTCATAATCTCATAACTGTAAATTCATAATAGAAACATAGTATTAATAACAATTGCGACATTATGAACATCCAAACTGCATAGATACTGAATAAACACCAGTAAAAACAAACTAAAAATAAAGTACATTGCAAATAATCACCATGAATCACAAAATCCTACAAACACATTGAATAAATTATAACGCTCACACCACAATCTCGCAATAACAAACACAAATATACATTCTAATTCAATTTCAAGCTGTTAAAATCTCATAAATCAAACCCAAAAATTGCAAAAATCGATGGCAACAAACCTGGAATCGTAGTCAACCCATCACCAGTTAAATCTTCTCCCCGATCCGCTGTCTCCTCCATCGACGAGTTCAAATCAAGCAATCGCGAATGGAAGAAAAGAATTGTGAATAGCGAATGGAATCAAAGAAGTGAATAGCGAATTGAAACTGCCAAAAACGATAATGGAAATTGCCTGCAAAATCGCGACTAACGCTGTTAATAGCACAGTAATTAATTTTTATATATTTTTTTAATATTACGCCTGTAAAACGACGCTGTTTCGAAACGTGTTCACAAATCATGGTGAACACGTTTCCACGGCATAATTTGCGGGGTGGGGTGGGGGTGGGGGGTTCAAACCAATTGTTAGAGTTAGATTCCAAACACTATATATGTTTTGTAATTAACCAACATACTATTTGGCATTCTTTTGGTTCACTCATCGAGACGATATCCGATGTGACAATATTATCTCACACAAACCTTATCACTAATTTCAAGCTTTCAGCCATAAATGTCTTATGATACATATTATATTTATATAATAAATTCTTACTCAATATTTTAATTGTGGTTGATTGAATTTTTTTTTTTTGACAAAATAAAATTCATGTACAAAACATAATAAAATAGTACAATTAGACCTCCAAACGTTTTTTTTTTTTAAACCACCTAAGCCTCTTAAATTGGTAAAAAAAAAAAAAAAGTGTGATTAATCCCTACGATAACTTCTTCAATAGGGTATTATTGAATGTTGATTTGGCATACATACAGATTTCTTGGACTAACGTATATCATAGGTGTAAAATTTAATATCATTAATGTTTTAATTTTAGGCAAAAATTTGTGTGAGGCCATTTTATCGTGAAACAGGTCGGATCAAGATGAAAATATAATACTTATATGCATAAATGTCATACTTATATGTTCAAATGTATAATACTAATCAGGAATAAAATTTTTGTTACTTATAAGGGTAAATGTAATATTTTTAAGAGAAAATGTAATACGTTTACATTTCGATTTAAAAGTATCACATTTTTCCTCAAAAATATTATATTTTTCCTTATAAGACCGGGACACTTGTCAACAATACTTATTATGGAAAATGTAATATTTTTATGGAAAAATATAATAATTTTACATGAAAATAAAAAAGTATTATATTTTTCCTAAAAAGTATTACATCTTCCTTTATAAGGAATTAGCAAAAATTGTATTCCTAATTAGTATTACATTTGTGCATATAAGTATGACATTTGAATGTTGATGCGCTCTGACTCGACTCGTCTCACGGATAAGGATCCATGATACGGTCTTACACAAGTGTGACCCATATTTTTATTTTTATTTTTAGTTTGCATAAATTTATTAATTGAAAATTTTAAAATTAATATTTTTTGAAGGTAGCTGACAAGCCTCCAATAGTTGTCTTCCATGTTGGATAGTCATAACTAGTGTTGGTTAGCTACAACTATCTAAAAATTGAATAGCTATGACTATCACGAAGACAATCATAATCAACCATAACTACCTTCATCAACATTTGGGACAAATGTACATTATTTTTACTCTTAATATTCATGACGTTGTTTTGAACTGTGGTCCATGTTAATTGTAATTTGCCTATAAATATGCAATAGTTGTGGGTTATTGGCATGTCCACTCATTGATTGAGAGAAAAACTTCTTATCTGAATACTTTGAATTGAAAGAGTGATCTACCTATTGAGATGGCTTGTGTTGCTTTGACTTCTCTGATGGCAACAATTAAGCTTGAGTTTCTGCAACCAAATAATCCAAGCAGAGTTCCTCTTGATGATGAATGGCCGGGGTTTATATCAATGGAATCTTTATATGCAAAGCTTTCATCTTTGCAAGCTTTTGTGCGGGAGAAATCCAGGGCAGGGGGTGGCACTGCAATTAGAGATCTGGAGATACAGATGAGAGACTTTGCACTGGATGCCGAAGACCGCATCGAAATACAGCTAAGCAAGTTTATGTAAATATTAAAGTCAGAATGTGGAACGGGATGAGGTTTCCTAAGGGAATTTGGGATGAGATTTCCTAAGGGAATTTGGGATGAAGTTTGAATAAGACAAATGCATTAAATGCTTGGGGCATAGGTTTGTAAAGGGGAAAAGCATGGGGCATAGGTTTTATTCAAGGGAAAAGCTAGAGATGAGGTTTTTGGGGCATAGGTTTTGCTTGGGGAAATTTGCAGGAGAGGTTTTCTTGCATTGCAAGTTCCTAGGCATTTAATATAATATTAAATGCTTAAGAATTCTCTAGACTTTTTTTGATGTTATAAATAGGCAGCATCCTTCATTCATTTGGATCATCCCATCCGAAAATTTCCAGTAGCATAGCAAATTCTGTAGAGAGAAAATAGAGAGTTATATTTGTAATTCCTATTGTATTATCCTTTTGCCAATACAAAAAAAAATTCTTCTTCAATTTTCTTTCCTCTGTGTATGATTTATTTTAAATCTTACACTATAATTTATTCTCAATATTTCCAGTTCAAGCTGCTATTGTAAATTTGGTGTTGTGAACCCGTTTCGATCCTAACAAGTGGTATCAGAGCCTCAGGTTGGTTCATAGATATATCTTTTTGTATTGTTTATGTTAGAATAAATACTGGTAAATTCTCAAGGCCGATATTATTCTATTATACAATACTATTTAGATATATTGTTAAGGATTTGAATCAAGAACACCACTTATTATGGCGGCCAAGTACGAGATTGAAAAGTTCAAAGGGAACAATTTCTCTTTGTGGAAAATGAGAATGAAAGCAGTTCTCAGGAAAGATAACTGCGTAGCCGCAATTGAAGAAAGACCAGCCGATTTCACTGACGATGCGAAGTAGACAGAAATGGATAGCAACGCTATTGCCAATCTGCACTTAGCACTTGCTGATGAAGTTTTGTCAAGTGTGGCGGAAAAAGGTACGGCAAAAGAGGTATGGGATACTCTCGTAAATTTGTATGAGGCCAAATCACTGCACAACAAGATCTTCTTGAAGAGGAAATTATACACTCTCAGGATGATGGAGACATCCTCAGTAACTAAGCACATCAACACTCTCAACACTCTATTTTCACAACTCTCGGCTTTGAGTTATAAAATAGAAGTGAATGAACGTGCTGAAATCTTACTCCAAAGTCTACCGGATTCATATGATCAACTCATCATCAATTTGGTTAACAACAAGGAGGTACTTGTCTTCGATGGTATTGCAGTTGCGGTTCTTGAAGAAGAAAGTCGGCGCAAAAACAAAGAAGACAAAGTTGGAATTTCACAACAATCTCAGGCGTTGACAGTGACGAGAGGAAGATCAACGGTGCCTGGCTCGAGCGGGAGTCACAACCGAGGTAGATCAAAGTCAAGGGGTAAGAAATGTCAAGTGTTTTCACTATGGCAAAAAGGGGCACTACAAGAATGAGTGTTGGCAACTCAAGAAGGATGAGACCAAAGGCAAAAATCCCGAGACATCAAATGCTCAGGGATGTGTTGTGAGTACATCTGATGAATGCGAAGTTTTATTTGCTGAAGCAGCAACGATTGTTGAAGGAAGGAAAAGTCTAGCTGATGTCTGGCTAATGGTGTAACACCCCGTGTTACGACCCCTAAAACCAATTAATCATTTAATCATTGACCCAAAAGAAAGAATTAAATTCCAGTAATTAATTAGGAAAAGGCCCACCATGGTCCACGGGCCCTCATCCCTAAAACCAATCCCCTAGTCCTATAAGGAATAGAATTAGCAAGCACATAGTATTTGGACCCAAATTGGGACTCTTAGGTATATAAATAGGGGGCATATGAGGCACCTAGAACCCACACCACAATAATCTCTCACCACACAAGAAGTTCCAAGAATTCCCCTAGGAGAAATCAAGAAAGAAGAATCTTAAAGGAAGACCCTTCATAGCCAAGGAAATTAATTAAGGCTAAGAGGTAACCCATGTCTCAACAAAACCTATTTTCCTTGCTATAATTATCTTCTTTGGCCTCCTCTCTATACTTGTGTCTTGATGAATCGTTTGTGATATTGATGATATGTTCTTGATGATTGTGAGATGATTTTATGGGTGATCTTGATGGTCTTGATGATGATAAGAGGTTCTTGATGATTATGTGATGTTCTTGATGAATCTTGATGTTTTGATAATTAAAAGATGAGCTATGGTTTTATTGATTTGAATATGATTAGAGCCCTAGCACTACAAGAAAAATCACAAATCGCAACGGAAAAATCGCGACAAAGCATAATCTGTTGTCAATTCGCGATGGTTGTGGCGACGGAACATGTTTCGTCACGATTTTGCGTCGGAAATGGTGATAGAATTCATTTCTGTAGCGATTTTTGGCGCAAAGTGAGAAAAAAACGTGGGAAACTTTGGCGCCAACATTCTTGTGACGGATTTTGCGAGAGAATTATGTTCTGTCACCACAATGGCGACGGAAAAGGCAACAGTCGTTGATTCCGTTGCGGTTTTGCGACAGAATCGGCGACGAGAATAGATTCCGTTGTGATATTTGGCGCAAAGTGAAAAATATTCCCCCGCAATCTTTGCACCAAGGAATTGACGACGGAGGCTAACGACGGAAATTGCGACGGGTATTTTTTCTGTCGCGAAAATATTTTATTTTTGAAATATCGTTTATTTTTACTACAGAATGAACAACAAAACCAATTCCGTCTCCAATATGTTAACATATTGGCGATAGAAAATGCGACGCCCTACATGTGTGTCGCGCTATGACGACGGAATCAAAAATGAAAATTAATTATGCCGCGATGTTTAGTGCGAAGATAAATTACGTTTGAGGTTGGCGATGGAACTTGCGACGATTGTTCTTTCCGTCACTAAAATATTTAATTTTTTACTAACTTTTAAAAGGTAAAAATTAAAAATTAAAAATGAAACCCAATTCCTAATTCATAAAACCTATTTTAGGATATATATATATATATATATATATATATATATATATATATATATATATATAATATTGTAATTTAAAAAACTAAACCCTTTAAAAATTGAAAATTATAATTATTTTTTAAAAACTAATAGTTTAACAATTAAAAATTAAAAATCAAACCCAATTCCTAATTCGTCAAATCTATATTAGGATATATATAATGTTGTAATCCAAAAAACTAACCCTTTAACAATTAATTAAAACTACTAATAAAAACAAAATGGAATAAGGGTCAAATAGGCCACTCAACTGCACACCAAAGTGCAATTAGGCCATTGAACTAAAAAAGAATGCAATTAAACCATTGAACAACACAAATACATGCAATTTAGCCCAAAATGACTTGTTTACCTAGAGTAGCAAGTTACCAATTTTAAAATTAATTTTTAAAATAATTTTTAATAAATAATTAATTAAAATATTAAAAAAAAAAAAAACATAAAATGGCTGCCGGAGACGAATCGTCTCCGACCGGCTTTGTCTCCATGTCCGTCTCCGGCCAGCAGTTTCTGTTTTTTTTTTTTTTTAATATTTTAATTATTTATTTATTAAAAATTATTTTAAAATCGGTAACTTGCTACACCAAGTAAACAAGTCATTTTGGGCTTAATTGCATTTTTTGTGTTGTTCAATGGCTCAATTGCATTCTTTTTTAGTTCAATGGTCTAATTGCACTTTGGTGTGCAGTTGGGTGGCCTATTTGACTCTTATTCCAAACAAAATTTTACATTTACAACTTCCCTCCTAAACTACCTCCTAAACTATTACTATATAAAATATAATAAGTTTTATGGTAATTAAATTAATAATTACACGAATATTAGTGCAATTGATTAATAATTATTATAGTAATTAAACTAATAATTACCTTAATAATAATAATAATAATAATAATATAATTACATTTAAAAATAAGATGTTGGATTTTTAAATAATTATTACAATTAATTTTTTGATTATATATATATATATATATATATATATATATGTATGTATATATATATATATATATATGTATATATATATATATATGTATATATATATATATATATATATGTATATGTATATATATACATATACATATATATATATATATATACACATATATATATATACATATATATATATATACATATATATATATATATATATATATATATATATATAGAGAGAGAGAGAGAGAGAGAGAGTAATACTATGAGAATAAAATAAATTAGCATTCATATTTTTTCGTGTAAATGCTATATGGTAATTTGTATTTATATATATTTTTTATACTAAATGTATAAAAATATAATTAAACAATATTAGTACAATTACTTAATAATTATTATAATAATTAAGAAATTAATAGCACAGATATTAGTATAATTGACTAACAATATTATATTAATTAAGCTAATAATTAATGAATATTAGCATATTTACAATTAAACATTAGCCGTTGAATTTTCTTAATAATTACAATTAAGGTATAAATTATCATTCTTATCATTCTTAAGGTATAATAATATGAGAAAAAAAATAAATTATCATTCTTATTCTTTCATGTAATTACTATTGTAAGTTTATGCTAATACATCTATATATTTTTTTTATTTAAGGTATAATAGTATAACTGCATAATAGTAGTATATTTACCTAATAATTATTTTGTTAATTAAGGAATTAATTATATAGATATTAGTATAATTGAGTAATAATATTTATGATAATTAAATTAATAATTCCCATAATAATAGTATAATTATAATTAAGCATAAGTCGTTGAATTTTTTTTATAATTATTACAATTAACTTTTTGATTATATATATATATATATATATATATATATATATATTACTGAAGGTATAAAATTATAATTTGCACAATTTTAGTATAATTATCTAATTTAATAATTATTATGATAATTAAGAAATTAATTTCACAAATATTAGTATAATAGACTAATAATTATTATGTTAATTAAGTTAATAATTACGTAAATATTAGTATAATTATAATTAAACATGAGTCGTTTGATTTTTTAATGATAATTACAATTAATTTATTCAGATATGGAGGATTGAGAAAAAAGTAAAGGCTATATGCTGAATAGAAATATACTTAATGTGTGAAAGTATAATTGTACAGATATTAATATAATTGTCAAGTAATAATTGTCTAATAATAATTATGTTAATTAAGCTAACCATGGGTCGGATTTATTTCTATAATAATTACAATTAAATCATTTTTTTTTATATCTAGGCCCTGTTTGGTAAATGACTGTTAGCTGATACTCCCTCCGTCCTATTTTACCTGTCTTACTTTCCTTTTTAGTTTGTCCCAAAATAGTGTCATCTTTCTAAAATTGAACATAACTATCACTCTACATTTCCCAATTTACCTTTTTTACTTTTCAAATTTATAGAGGTAAGTACAATTGTACTTTGTACAAACAACACCTACTTTTTAAGGACAAAATTGAAAAGTTAGTAACAAAACCGTGCAAAAAGCTAGTTAATTAAAAGATATAACTAATTGATAACATTAGCTAATTGTAGAAAGATGTTTGGTAAATTAGCTGATATCTAAGAGCTGTTTGATATAATTTCTTTTATCAAAAAGCTAATTAAAAAAGTTGTTTTGAGTAACTTTTTGAATTTTAGCATTTTGGAGTACAAAAAGCTAATTAACTAAATACTTATATTGATTTTTAAATCAAGTCAACAACTAATAGCGGTCAAATAAAACAAAATTAACCAGCTAATTATTTTACCAAACAAGGCCCTAATATTTGAATACTAAAAGTACATTATATTTTATATAATATATATTCAATACACAAATAATATAATTTTAATTTAATAAAAATATATTTTATTTTATGATCCATATAACACTACGTAGGCTATACAATAATTTGCCCTAATCCCTAAGGACTAATGTCCTAAATCCTATTTTCTAAAGAAGTCGAAGTTGCTGCTCCTCCAATCTACGATGCCGCCGCTCCTCCAACAGTACACACCGACGACAGTTCTGTGGTCGACGACGTCGCCGATCCTCCAAAGCCGACGCCGACACCGACACCTTGCGAATCGGCAGTCGATGATGAAGCCAAGCCCTCCCCTGTGATTCTGCGACGTATTATCGTCCCCTGCCGGCAACGAAGCAAGCAGAAGCCAAGACCGCCGCCGCCTCCTGTCCTCTCTTGCCGACGACGAAACAAGCATAATTAGGTATTTCTTTGATCCAAATCTTTGGTATTCCTAATTTCATAATTTGCAAACAACTTATGCCCTATTGGTCAGTTAGTTGTATTGAAATTTTCTTAAAAAATGCTTTGCAGGATGATCACACGAGTTATGTATCTTCCTGCATTTATTGGGCTAGCCATCTCTAGTGCAAGTGATTGGGTATGAATTTTGTTTCTCTTGCTTTTCTTACTTAAATTTAAGTCCCTTCCTAAGGTTCTATTTCCCACTGCAGCTTGATGGGCATGTGGCCAGGAAGATTATGATAAATTCTTTGGTTGGTTCCTACCTTGATCCACGGGCACGTGGCCAGGAAGATTATGATAAGTTCTTTTGTTGGTTCCTACCTTGATCCACTTGCTGAGTACTGAGAAGGTAATAATTGAATTCTGATCCTTGTATCAGTTATTTCCACTCTATGAATTTGGCTCATCAATTAACCTATACTTCTGTATGAAACTCCTATTCTATATTTCTTTGTTTTTATTTTATTCTAATGTTTTAGTGATGCAGTAGAGAAAGTTGTAAGAGTAGCAATGCATGATGTTTGTCATCTTTTTAAGCTTAATAGTTATAAGTGTGGAATAAATTATATTATAATAGTTCATTGATGCTCAATATCTTCTATTTCTTTGTAACTTGTACTTTAAACCTTTAGGTGCTCAATTTATACTTGCGCATCCTGCAATCCTAATAATATTTGCAGTTTGAATCTTCAGGAGCTTGATGAGTAAAATGCACTATGATTTATTACCCAAACTTTTGTAAGAGCAAGTGCAACGGGAGGTATTAACACATAATGGAGAGGAAGTAGATGAGAGTCAATCGTACTATGATGCGGTTGGCGGGCATGATAAGAAAAGAAGAGTTTATGGACTTGACTCATATGGTAGCTTCCTTCGTGGTCCAATAAATGCTAATACATATATAACATCAACATCGCGGTCATTAGACAATGTTAATTCTGCAAATATACAAGACGAGATTGAGAATTTGAAGGCTTCTATACTTCTTATGCATCAAAGATTAGATGCTCTTGAGAGTAAGAGGGCTTGTACTTCATCATCACCTTTATCACAACTGGATTAAACTTGATATTGTTTTTTTTTCTTTATGAATTATTATGTTGTTGTTAAGACATAGATTTGGTATTAAGTACAACATTCAATTTTTTGAACTATAAAGTAGTATTACTTTTATATTACAAGTTATATTAAGATTTTAGTTTTAATATTGTTTTTATTTATAAATACAATTGTATATTAAGATTTTACATACAAACGCTAGAATTTTAACAAACTTTGCGACGGAATATAAGTGATGGAGTTGCGATGGAGATTTGTTCCGTCATTTTATTACGATGGAATGTTGAGATGGAATACGGAATTTGCAACGGAAATGTTAGCGACGGAATCACGACGATAATTATTTTCGTCGTTATATTTCACGACGGCAATATGCAACGGAAGATTGAGTTTCGCGATGGAATATTTTTTCATACGATGGCGATGGAAGGAAACATTTCTGTTGCCAAAATCGTAACGGACTCGCGACGGAATGATTTTCATCGCCAACTTCGCGACGAAAAATTCCGTTGCTTTTTTTCGTCGCCACTGCTCGCGACGGATTATTTCCGTTGCAAAATGAAATACGACAAGCCTAGAGACTACGGAATGAATTCCGTCATAAAAATGTAAATTTCTGTCGCAAAACGTGATTTGCGACGGAATTTCGCGTTTTCGCAACGGAAAAATTCCGTCGCGAATCGCGATTTTTCTTGTAGTGTAGGTTAAAATTGGGAATTTCGTATTGTGTTGTTCTTGATATAATTGGGTGGGATTTCGCATGTTCGGGTGTTGATTATGTTTAGAAGTCATGATAGGATATGTGCTATATGATTCTTGCTTTTGGTCCGTTAATTGTCTACGTGGTGTCATCAATTGCGTTTAAAAGTGTCTAAACATGGTTTCGGGTTCCACAACGGACCCCGGGATGTTTATTTGATAAAGAGTCAGTGGGGGGTAGGTGGGGGTGGGGAGACCCACCACCTACCCGCTACCCGAGAAAGACGTCGCCGGCAGCGGGCAGGCGGCGGGCAGGCGACTGCCCGCCGGGCACCCGCTGCCCGGAGACCTGACGCCGGCGGGTGGTCCACCACCCACCGGCTACCCGCTGGAAATTGTCCCAACGTGGGACTCTGGCTTCCCCGTTTGATGATTCCCCGACCCTCGTGGTGTCCCAACGGACTCCGTTTATCGTGCCTAAGTCTAGTTTGATGTTTCGGGTACCGTTCGTAGGATAAATGAGTCTTATATATACGCATGCTAGTTGAATTGGTATCCCGTTGGCCTAAGTGAAAGAAGTATGAACCCCTTAGGATTATTCCTAGTATGTGGATGACCACGCATAGGTTTCGTTATACGTTTTCGCCCCTTTCCCAATGTGTTAATGTGGGTTGCATGTGCTTGCTATGTGTTATGTGTGCATGATACCCCAATTTGGTTGCGATCAAATTGGTTATTCCTGAGCTGCGGTTCAGAAGCTGGCTGCGGTCAGAATTACACTTTTGGGCTGCGGTCCACCATTTGGTTGCGATCAAACGTTTCACATGAGCTGCGGTTCATATTCCTTGCTGCGGTCAGATGATCACTTTTGGTGCTGCGGTCCACCGTTTGGTTGCGATCAAACGTTTACATGAGCTGCGGTTCATATTCCTGGCTGCGGTCAGATGACTACTCTTGGGCTGCGGTCCACTGTTTGGTTGCGATCAAACATTATGATGAGCTGCGGTTCATCGGTCGGTTGCGATCGACCCCTTCGTATTGCGATACGAGGCAGGGTGCTGCGGGGCCGTGTCAGAGCTATATGCGCTGACCCTCATGTATGGGCATGCGATTGGTCCTGTGGCGCCACCAAAGTGTGCTTGTGTGTGATGAGATACGAATTGGAATGATGATATGAATAAGATGAAGTGAATCTGTGACCATAGGATATATGCTAGTATCTTTATATGCTTGATTATAACTGTTAAATGTGCTTATCCCTATCTGTCGAGTTTATTCTTGGTTTTAAAACTAGTGTCTCTTAAGTATATATCTTCCTGCTTCAAAATGGTTTCGTATATCTATATATAAATATCTATCTATAATGTATTTCAACGCGTTGGAGTGGGTTACCAGCATCTCTCGCTGAACAGATATATTTGGCTTTCAGGCACAGAAGAGTAGACACTGGAGCGCGCTAGAGACTTGAAGCGTAGAGTAGATAGTTCCCCTTTCGGCCTGCGTGCCGTGCTTATGTATTTACATTATTGAGGATATTAGTTAGTAGCCTGTGCACCGGAGTTCTCCAGCTCAGGTGTGGCATAGCACCCCGTACTCTATTATATTATACTTTGGGATTTAACGAGAATTTACCTTTATTATATAAGTCTTAAAAGTTGAAAAATTTCGGGGTGTTACAAATGGACTCAGGAGCAACATGGCATATGACCTCACAGAAAGAATGGTTTCATGAATATAAACCTGTCTCTAGAGGATTTGTGTTCATGGGAGACGACCATGCCTTAGAGATTGCTGGCTTAGGTACTATCAAACTAAAAATGTTTGATGGTACGGTTCGCATTATCTGAGAGGTACGACACGTGAAGGGCCTAAAGAAAAATCTATTGTCTTTAGGACAATTAGATAGCCATGAATGTAAAATTCACATTCAGGATGGGATCATCAAAGTTATCAAGGGCGCGCTTGTTGTTATGAAAGCTGAAAAGATAGCAGCCAATCTATACATGCTTAAAGGAGAAACACAACTACAAGGAGAAGCAGTCGTTGTAGCAAACAATCTTATAGAGGAATCAACGATGATGTGACATCAAAAACATGGCCACATGTCGGAACGAGGTCTAAAGATTCTTGCTGATCAACATCTTCTTCCAGGGCTAACAAAGGTATCATTACCCTTTTGTGAGCATTGTGTTACAAGTAAGCAGCATAGATTGAAGTTCGAGAGCTCTAAAGTAAGCAGCATAGATTGGAACTGATCCACTCTGATGTTTGGCAAGCACCAGTTATATCCTTGGGATGTGCAAAATATTTTGTATCCTTCATCGACGACTACTCGAGGAGATGTTGGGTGTATCCGATCAAACAGAAGGCGGATGTATTTGAAGTTTTCAAATTCTTCAAAGCCCGTGTGGAACTTGAATCCGAGAAATGGATCAAGAGTTTGAGGTCGGACAATGGAGGAGAATACACTAGTGATGAATTTGGTAAATTCTGTTTGCAAGAAGGTATCAAACGACAGTTCACAGTGGCGTATACTCCACAACAAAATGGAGTGGCAGAGCAGATGAACAGAACCTTGCTGGAAAGAACAAGGGCAATGTTGAGGACTGCAAATTTGGCAAATTCATTTTGGGCTGAAGCAGTCAAGACCGCCTGTTATGTGATCAATCGGTCACCATCAACCGCAATTGATCTGAAAACGCCAATGGAGATGTGGACGGGTAAGCCATCTAGTTATTCTCACTTACATACATTTGGGAGTCCGGCATATGTGATATACAACGCCCAAGAAACATCAAAACTTGATCCAAAATCAAGAAGATGTGTTTTCTTGGGGTATGCTGATGGAGTTAAGGGGTATCGCCTGTGGGACCCCACTGCCCACAAGGTTATCATCAGCAAGGATGTTCTATTTGTAGAAGGGAAGGTACAAGAAGGTGAAAGCACTGGGAATGAGAAACCAGTGACAGCTACAGTACTAGTTGAGGGAAGGAAGGAAGAAGAAATTCCAGTTTCCCCTGAGGCAACAATAGAGCATGATGAACAAGAGTAAGCTGAGTCTTCAACTTCAGAAGTTCGATGATCGACTCGGGAGAGGAAGCAACCAGCTTGGCACTCAGATTATTCTATGGAGGGAAATGTTGCATACTGTCTACTAACAGAAGATGGTGAGCCTTTAACTTACCAAGAGGCTATTAAAGGTCCAGATGCATCTATGTGGAAGACAGCAATGCAAGAAGAAATCGAAGCTCTCCATAAGAATAAAACATGTGAACTTGTCCTGTTACCACGAGGAAGGAAGGCTATTGGAAAAAAATGGGTCTATAAGATCAAACGAGATAGCAACAATCAAGTGGAACGGTATCGTGCTCGATTAGTTGTGAAAGGATTTGCTCAGAAAGAAGGAGTCGACTTCAACGAGATATTTTCTCCTGTTGTACGACTTAAAACAATTCGGGCAGTCTTGGCGATGTGTGCTGTGTTTGACTTGTATCTTGAGCAGTTGGCTGTGAAAACTGCGTTTCTACATGGAGAACTTGAAGAAGAAATTTTTATACTCCAACCAGAAGGTTTTGAAGAAAAAGAAAAAGGGAACTTGGTTTGCAGGTTGACCAAATCTCTATACGGTCTCAAACAGGCACCGAGATGTTGGTATAAGAGATTTGATTCATTCATTCTGAGCCTTGGATACAACAAGTTTAATTCCGATCCTTGCGCATATTGCAAGAGATTTGATGATAATCAGTTTATCATCTTGTTGTTGTATGTTGACGACATGTTGGTAGTAGGCCCCAACAATGATCGTATCACGGAGATGGAAGCTCAACTGGATAGGGAATTTGAAATGAAGGACTTGGGACCAGCAAACAAGATTCTAGGGATGCAAATTCACAGAGACAGAAATAATAGGAAGATTTGGCTTTCTCAGCAGAATTATCTGAAGAAAATCTTGCTGCGCTTCAACATGCAAGATTGTAAGCCAATTTCTACCCCTCTTTCTATTAATTTCAAGTTATCCTCAAGTATGAGTCTTAGCAACGAAGCAAAGAGGATGGAGATGTCTCGAGTACCGTATGCATCAGTAGTGGGCAGTTTAATGTTTGCTATGATCTGCACTAGACCAGACATTGCACAGGCAGTGGGAGCGGTCAGTCGATACATGGCGAATCCTGGTAGAGAGCATTAGAGTGCTGTGAAGAGGATCCTCAGATATATCAAGGGTACCTCAGATATTGCATTGTGTTATGGAGGATTAGACTTCGTCATTAAAGGCTATGTTGACTCAGATTATGCAGGTAATCTTGATTGTAGTAAATCCACCACGGGTTATGTGTTTACTATTGCTGGCGGAGCAGTAAGCTGGGTCTCGAAGTTGCAATCAGTTGTGGCAACTTCAACGACGGAAGCAGAATATATAGCGGCTACTCAAGCTAGTAAAGAGGCAATATGGTTGCAAATGCTATTGGAGGAGCTCGGGCACAAGTTAGAGAAAATGACTCTATTTTGTGACAGTCAGAGCGCTTTGTACCTGACAAAGAATCCAGCATTTCATTCCAAGACGAAACACATACGTGTTCAGTATCACTTTGTTCGTGAGAAGGTGGAAGAAGGAAGAGTGGATATGTAAAAAATCCATACTAAAGATAACCTAGCAGATATGTTAACAAAGCCTATTACCAACGATAAATTCGTATTGTGTAGATCCTCAATTGGCCTAACAGGAATGCAAGCAGCAGGGGATTGGCAAAAAGGATGAAGACCCACATTATGACTTTAAGTGGGAGATTTGTAAATATGAAAGTCAGGATGTGGAATGGGATGAGGTTTCCTAAGGGAATTTGGGATGAGATTTCCTAAGGGAATTTGGGATGAAGTTTGAATAAGACAAATGCATTAAATGCTTGGGGCATAGGTTTGTAAAGGGGAAAAGCATGGGGCATAGGTTTTATTCAAGGGAAAAGATAGAGATGAGGTTTTTGGGGCATAGGTTTCGCTTGGGGAAATTTGCAGGAGAGGTTTTCTTGCATTGCAAGTTCCTAGGCATTTAATATAATATTAAATGCTTAGGAATTCTCTAGACTTTTTTGATGTTATAAATAGGCAGCATCCTTCATTCATTTGGATCATCCCATCCAAAAATTTCCAGTAGCATAGCAAATTCTGTAGAGAGAAAATAGAGAGTTATATTTGTAATTCCTATTGTATTATCCTTTTGCCAATACAGAAAAAATTCTTCTTCAACTTTCTTTGCTCTGTGTATGATTTATTTTAAATCTTACACTAGAATTTATTCTCAATTTTTTTCCAGTTCAAGCTGCTATTGTAAATTTGGTGTTGTGAACCCGTTTCGATCCTAACAGTTTCTTCTGGCCAAGGGCACACAGTGTTAAATGATATGGATGCTTGCACAAGAAGTAGTTAGCTACAAGTAATAGTTAGTTGGTTATTTTCATAACCTCTTTTCCCTCCTTCATCTTTCACCCATCTTCCATATGTATATAAGCAATGTAACAGTAGCAACAAAACAAGTTTTTCCAGTTTTACTTCTTCATCTTCTTAATTCTCTTCAGCTCTCTTTCTCTTCTTTTATTCATGTTTATCAACATGGTATCAGAGCTCTAAGAAATGGCTTGGCGATCAACCTCCAACGCAAATATGGCTGGTTCATCTGCAAATGCTACTGCGATCCCTACTCCGGCAAATCAGAATCCTGCTCCAATTCCGGTTGTTTTTTTATCCCAATGATCGCGTAAATCCTCTCTGCTTACATCCAAACGAGAGTCCATCTCTTCAGCTGGTCACGATACACTTAGAAGGCAGGTCGAATTACCATGCCTGGGCAAGGGCTATAGAGATGGCCCTAAAATCGAAGAACAAACTGGCTCTGGTGAATGGAACTCTGCAGATTCGAAACGTGAATGATCCTAGATATTTTTACTGGGATCAGTGCAATACAATGGTATTGTCATGGATCCTCAAGTCTGTGTCTCCTACGATTGGAAGGAGTGTTCTATGGATTAACACTGCTGAGGGAGTCTGGAAAGATCTGAGGAAACGATTTAGTCAGCAAGACATCTTCCGGATAGCTGAAATTCAGGCTGAGATCCATCAAACAAAACAAGGTAACTCATCTATTAATGAGTTCTTCACTCAATTGAAGTTGTTATGGGATGAACTAGCTGTTTTGAGACCAATTCCTTCCTGTGAATGTATTCCTAGCTGTAAATGTGGAACTGATATGTCTGAGAAGGTTAGAACACATGTGGAAAATGACATGTTAATTGCTTTTTTGCTTGGATTAAATGAGAATTACATCAACACCAAGAGACAGATTATGATGATGAAGCCCCTTCCGGATGTTGGGGAAGCCTTTGCTATGGTATCTCAGCAAGAGAGGCAAGTGGAGATTATCCCAAACAGCTTACCAGACAACTTAACAGGAGCAAGTGTATTCTTTACAAAGTCAGACAATAACAACAAGAAGTTCTTCTCTAATCAGAAGCCAAAAGTTGTGTGTAGTTATTGTGGATACACAGGGCACACTGTTGAGAAGTGCTACAAGAAACATGGCTACCCCCCTGGTTGGAAGCCAAGAACCAAGAACCTAGGGACTGCTAACCAAGTCCAGTCTACTTTGCAAGGAGCTGATCTCACAGAATCTGTCTCTGCTAGTTCTGTGAATGAGGAAGATTATAGAAGGTTCTTGGACTTCATGAGACAAGAAGGATACAGGAGCACCAATCCTCACGCCAATACCATATCAGCTAACTTCATACCTGATGCAAAATTAGAAGGTAAAACAGTTAGTTCTGACTTGGTTAATTCTGATTTTATGTGGATAATTGATAGTGGTGCTACACATCACATTGTTTGCAATAAAAACCTGCTACAAATGGCCAAGGAAGTGCAGGGTTTATATGTAGATTTTCCAAATGGACACCAAGCTCAAGTGTCTCACATTGGAACCACTCAATTGTCTGATGATCTTCTTCTACACAATGTTTTATGTGTGCATGTTTTTCAATATAACTTGATATCTCTGGGAGAACTCATAAGAGGGTCAAACTGCCACATATGGTTTCATTCTAACCAATGTGTCATACAGGATCAACACCCTGGGAGGATGATTGGTATGGCTGAGCTGAGGAAAGGACTCTATCAACTCATTTTTCCTGTTTTTAAACATTGTAAACCTACTGTTAATGCTTGTAGCTTCTGGCATGCTAGGTTGGGGCATGTTTCAGAGGGCAAAATAAAGGTTCTCCATGCTTTGGATAATACCATTTGTAATGACAAGCCTACTGCTTGTGAATGTTGTCATTTAGCTAAACAAAGAAGACTTTCTTTTCAGCCTAGCTTCTCTATTACTGCTAACTGTTTTGACCTTATACATGCTGACATTTGGGGGCCATATCACATTGCTACACTCTATGGGCATCAATATTTTTTGACTTTAGTGGATGATCACAGTAGGGCAACTTGGGTGTATCTTATGAGGCAGAAGAGTGAGGTCAAACAACTCATGCAGAATTTCTGTGAGTTAATTAACACACAGTTTGGGAAAAGTATCAAGTGTGTAAGATCAGACAATGGGAAGGAGTTCTTAATGCAAGATTATTATCAAAGTAAGGGAATCATTCATCAAACCTCCTGTGTTTACACCCCACAACAAAACATCATTGTTGAGAGAAAGCATGGCCACATCCTGTCTGTAGCAAGAGCTTTAAGGTTCCAGGCTAGCCTACCTGAGACTTTTTGGGGTGACTGTATTCTTCATGCAGTGTACCTGATTAATAGACTTCCATCAGCAGCATTAAATGGTCAAATACCTTACCAAATCTTGTTCAAGAAGATACCACAATATCAGCACCTTAGAGTGTTTGGTTGCTTAACATTTGCTGTCATTCCTAGTTGCCAGAGATCAAAATTCTCACCAAGGGCTAGGAAGTGCATTTTTATAGGATATGCCAATGGAGTAAAAGGGTACAAGCTTTTTGATGTCAACACAAGAGAGGTTTTCATATCCAGAGATGTTTCATTCTATGAAAACATATTTCCCTTCAAAAGGCCACATAAAGCACAAGATGATGATTTGGTGTTACCTTCTGAAAATATGCCACCTCTAGATATTGAACAAGTCCAGCCTGGCAACCCTCTACAGATGCAATCTGAAGTGCAGCCTATGGAAACAGATCAAATAATGGATGATTCCAGTAATCAGCACATTCCCTCTAAGAATGAAACACATCCAAGAAGATCAACTAGGAAAAGAACTACACCAGGCTACCTTAATGATTATAGCTGTCAAAATACTAAGATGACATCTCCTCACAGTATTTCTAAGTTTCTGTGTTATGACAGGTTGTCACATGAGTATAAGGCTTTTGCTGTGAACATGTTGGATGCAAAAGAACCAAAGAATTACAATGAGGCCATAAAGAAACAGTGTTGGAGAAAAGCAATGGAAGATGAGTTTAATGCATTGCAAGCCAACAACACATGGATCATCACAGATCTTCCTCCCAACAAAGAGCCAATAGGATGTAGGTGGGTCTATAAGACTAAACTTAAGGCTGATGGAACCATTGAAAGACACAAGGCTAGGCTGGTGGCAAAAGGGTACACTCAAACACATGGACTGGATTACCTAGACACTTTTAGTCCTGTTGCAAAGATCACAACCATCAGAATGCTTCTAGCTGTTGCTGCTGTTAAGGGTTGGGCTTTGCATCAATTAGATGTCAACAATGCTTTCTTACATGGAGAATTAAATGAAGAAGTCTTTATGAAACTGCCCCTGGTCTTATTTCAAACAAACCTGGTCAAGTTTGCAAGTTAGTTAAGTCCTTGTATGGTCTTAAACAAGCAAGTAGGCAATGGAACATCAAGCTGACTCATGAGCTGGTGGGAATGGGGTTCAAACAAGCAGTTTCTGATCCTTCCTTGTTTACTAGAGGACAAGATGATGATTTTGTGGCTTTACTTGTTTATGTTGATGATGTGGTACTTGCCAGTCCTAATCTAAACAAGGTGGTACAAATCAAGGAACATTTGGATCAAGTGTTCACATTAAAGACTTAGGCCCTTTAAGATTTTTTCTGGGATTAGAAGTTGCAAGAAATAGCAAAGGCATCTCAATGACTCAAAGAAAGTATGCTATGGAATTGCTTAAAGAAACAAATTTTCTGGAATGCAAACCTGCTTGTACACCCATGGTTACCTCAATCAAATACAGTAGATCAAATGGCAATGCTATTCAAGATGCTACTCAATACAGAAAACTAGTGGGAAAACTTCTATATCTCACTATAACTAGACCTGATATTAGCTATGCTGTTCAACAACTATCTCAATTTTTGGACTGCCCCACTGATGTACATATGCAGGCGGCACATAGGATCTTAAGGTATATCAAATCTGCCCCAGGACAAGGCTTGTTCTTCGCAGCAAAGTCCTCTTTACAAATCAAAGGCTTCAGTGATTCAGACTGGGCTGCATGTCCAGACACCAGGAAGTCTGTCACTGGTTTCTGCATCTTCCTTGGCAACACTTTGGTGTCTTGGAAGTCCAAAAAGCAAGTAACAATTTCAAGAAGTTCACCTGAAGCAGAGTACAGAGCTCTTGCCACAGCAGCACGTGAGATCCAATGGTTGATCTATCTATTGCAGGACTTGAAGATAGATGAAAATCCTGCAGCTATGTTGTATTGTGATAGTAAATCTGCTATTGCAATAGCTGAAAACCCTGTTTTTCATGAAAGAACAAAGCATATTGAGATTGATTGCCATCTAGTAAGGGAGAAGATACAAAAAGGAGTTCTAAGGCTTCTACATGTTACCACCACAAATCAACTTGCAGATGTGTTTACCAAGCCACATACAGCAGCCACTTTTCATGGTCTGATCTCCAAGCTGTGTCTACATAATTTGTATACTCCAGCTTGCGGGGGGGGGGGGGGGGGGTGCTAAATGATATGGATGCTTGCACAAGAAGTAGTTAGCTACAAGTAATAGTTAGTTGGTTATTTTCATAACCTCTTTTCCCTCCTTCATCTTTCACCCATCTTCCATATGTATATAAGCAATGTAACAGTAGCAACAGAACAAGTTTTTCCAGTTTTACTTCTTCATCTTCTTAATTCTCTTCAGCTCTCTTTCTCTTCTGTTATTCATGTTTATCAACACACAGGATCGACAAAAAGCTTATCAGTAACTCCATCAAACCTTGGGAGAAGCAGCAGAAAATGCAGCGGAGTTGCTGGAGAAAAGCAAGGAAACTGAAGTGGTGAATGAAAGTGAAGGAGCACTGATTCCTTGGTTAAAACATGGTTTGGCTTCGGAGCCCAGCAATGTTATGGTCGGTCGTGGCCGTGATCTTGTGCTGATAATGGAGAAACTCATCAGGGGCCCTGAGAGACTAGAAGTGGTCTCAATTGTTGGGATGGCGGGCATTGGGAAAACAACTTTAATTAGTAGTGTCTATAATGATCCATTAGTTGCATTGCATTTCGATATACAAAGATGGGTTTCTATGCCTGGGGGATACAATAACGTGAACCAAATGCTACAGACCCTTCTTTGGACAGTGCTAGCAGGGGCAGAAGAAATAAAAAGGGGAAGGATTCCTGATGATCTAGCAGCTGAGCAGCTACGCAAATGCTTGACTGGTAAGAGATATCTAATTGTTTTGGATAACGTTTGGAGCAATCAAGCTTTGTATGATATCCGGCTATGTTTACCTAATGATAGAAATGGAAGTCGCATAGTGATAACCACTACGCATTTTTTAAAGAGGGTTGATAATGCTTACTAAAATAGGAATGTTCATAACATGACTTTGCTAAATCCAAAAGAAAGTTGGGCTTTATTTTGTAATAACCGTTTTCTGAAACTGAATAAACATATGGCACCACCAAAATTTCAAAAAATTAGAAGCCAAGTTGTAGAGACATGCGAAGGATTGGCATACTCAATTCTTGTAGTTGCAAAACGTCTAAGTGTGACAACATAAAACAAGAATGGAAAAAGGTTTAAAAGGAAATAGAGTTGCTTGGAGTTCTAGATAGGAGGGCACTGACCCACACTTACAATCAATTGCCACAACACTTAAAAGTTTGTTTTCTATATTTTGGGATCTCCCAAAACACAGTGCAATCAAAGTGAAACTACTTATTAGGTTATGGATTGTTGAAGGATTTATTAATCCATCGGAGGGCAAGGAGTTAGAAAGTCAAACTTATGAGTATTTACAAGAGTTCATTGATAGAAGTCTTATTCTAATTGACAATTTGAGTTCTTCTGGAAAAGTTAAGAATTGTAGGATGCATAGTGTCTTGCATAGCTTTTGCGTAAGAGAAGCTCAGAAAGAGGGCATTTTTTGTGCTTTAAATACTTTGCAACTTCCACAAGAGTCATTTAGCATGTTTGCAAATTCATGCCGCTGGTTAAGCTTATACACACATAAATTTGACTATTATGTGTTGTTAAGAACAAACAACCCTCGCTCCATTTTCTTCTTTCAAGAAGATGCTGAATTATATGTATCTTTCAAGTTGCTAAGAGTTTTGGCTTTTGCTCCATCTTCATTTCTTCAAAGAGTGCCAGTATGCTTACAGGATTTAGTTTGTTTGAGATACCTATCTGTTACAGGATGGTTTGAGGGTCTTGATTATGTAGTGTCAACCAATCAAAACTTGCAAACGCTTGTCGTTTCTAATAATGAATCCCAACGTGGAACACCTACTATCCATTTGCCTTCAACAATTTGGAAGTTACCGCAGTTACAACATCTTGAACTTGACAAATCTTATGTGATTGATCCGCTAAGCATGGATAAAGATAAAATGCAAACATTATCTTGGGTGTGTCCAACTCATTGCAGAACAGGAGTATATTGCAGGTTTCCAAACATTGAAAAATTGAAAGTCTTTGTATTTGGCAACAATCCTATTATTTTGAATAATCTTTAATATTTGGAACATCTTGAGAAACTATCAATTTCAGTTTTGTTTGGTTGCATTGAAATCCTTCCAAAGGCATCTATGTTTCCTTCACAACTAAAGAAGTTGAGGTTGAACAGTACTAACCTTTCAGAGAAGGATTTAAAGGCAATTGAAATGTTGCCTTGAGGTTCTCAAATTGAAAAATGCCTTTGATGGAAAAGTATGGAAATTAGAAGAAGGATTTCGTCAATTAAAATTCTTGTTTCTTGAAAATAAAATGCTCGAGCAATGGATGGTCGGTGACAGGGACGGATGGACATGGTATATAAAGGGGGCCTTCCCCCCCCCCCCACCCCCACCCCCAAAGAATTTTTTTTTTATTAACACTAGTAGTGGCAGCGGACTTAGAGAAATATGGTAATTGGGGCTTTGGGCCCTTGGCCCCCCTCCCCCCTCCAAAAAAAAAAAATTATTAGTAGTTTATTATTATTTTTTGTAGCCCCTCACCAAAGTTTTTTTACTCTCCAAACAACAATTTTCAAGTTAAGATTTCAAAATCTTATTTGATTCCAATCGTTATGTTGTGGACACGGTTCTATGTTCATAATTACTGAATTATATGTTCATAATTTTAAAGCTATATATTCATAATTTTTGAACTTCATATTCATAATTATTAAATTCTATATTCACAATTACAGAACTCTATGTTCATATTTACAGAACTATATGTTCATAAATATAAAGTTATATATTCATAATTTTTTAACTTCGCATTCACAATTATTGAATCTCTATATTCATAATTACAGAATTATATGTTCATAATTATGTTCACAACTCTATGTTCATAATTTTTGAACTATATATTGATAACTATGAACATTTTTGGAACTGTGTCCACCTTACAAGGTGGACATGGTTCCACAACATAATTTGCCATTTGATTCTCATCTGGCCTTGCCAAAATATGATTTCTTCTTCTTGAACATACACACAATCACATATTGTCTAAGAGGCTCCATAGTTTTTATTCTTTTTTGTTTTCCAGATTCATTTTTCTAAAATTAATGATTTTTTTTTTCTTATTGATCCACACTTTTGATTTGAATTTGTTTAAAGGGTTTTAAGTCTTTTGACAATGTTTATATGTGAACTACTCATATTTAAGAAATGTTTACTCTTTGGTGAATGGTGATTCCTTGTGGACTGACGGCTCACGGCTCTTGACCATTTAGAATTGATGACATTTGCAAGTTGGTAGAGAAGTTTTACCCTCAAGACTTTGTAATATAATGATGTATTTTGGACTATGTTAAATAAATAGTAATGTATTTAATTATTCGAATGGCCCCCCGCACCAACAAATCCTGGCTCCGTCCCTGGTCGGTGATGATTCCTTCCCATGTCTTAAGCACTTGGTCTTAAGATTTTGTTATTGTTTGGAAGAAATTCCTTATGTTATGGGAGATATTTTTACCTTGAAGTCAATTGAGTTGCAACAGTGTTGTCCATCCGTCGTCAGGTCTGCAAAGTGTATTCGAGAATCTCGACTATGGAATGGACTTTTTAGAGGTTAGAAGCTACAGTACCAAGCTAGTACAGTACAACATGATTCATTCTTAAATTTCCATTTATTTTTCTATTCAATGGTTACAAAATCATGTCATCTTTCTGCTGCTATTTCCTTCAATTCTGATCTCATTTCATTCTTATATTAGTTATGCATTTATTTTTCTATTCATTCATGCTAATTTTCTTTACAAAATCTATTGCAATTTTCTCCCTCTGATCTCATCTCATTTTGCATTCTCTTTTTCATATAGATCAAAATCAATGGAGAAGACTCAGAAGAGTCTATACCTTCAGATGAGGAATAATAACAAGCTAAGGTATGGATGCTAGAATTGAATAACAAAATTAGGTTGGCAACTATATATATATATAATCTTAATATTTGCATCATCTTGCAATCATTATTTCTTGAATCTTCAGTACACAAATAATGTACTTTTAGTATATTAAAAATGTACCTGATATTCATGGTCCACACGATAATTTGCCCCTTATATATGTTCGATAAAATATCTCAAGTTGAATCATCAAATACAAGGAAGAGTTGAAGAGCTGAAGCTGATGACTACTATAAAACTAATCCAAATTTGGAACACGTTGCACTTCCATACATACTAAAAATAGAAAAAATCATGGAAATGATCAAAAGTGAACAAAAAATAATAGTCTGTGATGTTAAATGACAAAAACAATAGTTTAGGACTAAATTTAAAATTGCCACTTAAGACAAGGGACCTCTGGTGGAATTAACTCTTTCTTTAAACTTACCTTTTTCAGGTCTGGACTGATGCATGTTGAGCGCACGTTTAGAAGCTGTTACCTTGATAGACTCCCTTGTTTTAGATTGCCTTTAGTTAGTTGATCTCTTGATGTTATCTCTTGGTTTGTATGATGCTTAGACATTCGGATCCTTTGAACCCTCGTTTGTTTATCTTGGTATTTTTGTTTTGTTTAGATTAGTCTTGCAGTTATCGAGGAGTGGATATATAGTTGTGGCGGTAGCATCCCCATGGATATTCTAAGGATTTTAACCTTTATCTTAATATGATGATTGGAACTTTCTGATTAATCCTTTTGTTTAAGCTTATAACGGTCCATAGGCTCTAGTGTGTTAGAATTTGGGGTATTACAATTATATTAGCTTTTGATTATCAATTGAAATATTGAATTTTATGTTATGTATTCATCCAATATAATTTGATTTTCTCTCCTTATATATGTTCTGCATCTAAGAGGATATTTTGAAAAATATCTCAAGTTAAATAATCAAATGCAAGGATCGGAAGAGCTGATGAAGTTGATAACTACTATAAAACTAATCTGAAGTTGGAACATGTTATGTTGAATAATCATCAAATACAAGCATCCGAAGAGCTAAAGTTGATGACTACTATAAAACAAATCGAAAGTGGGAACTCGTTGCACACATACGAGAGGCGATAGATTCTCTTTGTTTAGAAAATTGCGTATCAATTTTCTTAAGTTGTTGAATTGGGTTGGAGAACTTTACTTTTGAATTGTGATTATATGTTTTTTTGTGGATATTGCACTTTTTACATATGAAAATATTTCAATTAGTTTTCAAGACTCTTGTAATTCATTTATATATTTATATAAGTATATATGATGAAACTCTTGTTGGGTAATAAGGTTAAAAAACCCCAAAATAATAATCCTATGGAAAGATTATTATTATATGGGAAAAACAGAAAAATATAGGGAAGGAAAAGGTGAAAGAATCTGGGTAAGGGTTAACACGAGTTGAACAGATTGTTCTTTTCCTTAAAACCTTATTTGGTACCTCCCACAAGTGCTAGGAGCGTTGTAGCCTAGGTTTCCCAGGATAAAACGTGCTACGATTCTTTGTTTAAGCACCTAAACAAAGAACCCGGCAAACAAAGCAAAGCAAGAACACAGTTTGCTAAAGAAGAGAGTAGAAGCAGAGTGTTTGGAAGCAAAACTGTACTGGAATTCCTTAGTTTCTTGTTGTGTGTGAAAAGCTACTGCTCTACCTCTCTTTATATAGGATTTTTGGAGTGATAGCAATTAACATGGCCACTAAATTGGTATTAAAATCAATTGTGTAACACCTGTAACAGTCACCCACTAAGTAGGATTAAACTCATATTTAATATTGGAATTAAAGTAGTATTAATTCCGTAACAGATGAGTTTAATATACACAACAGGCTGAACTTTCGGGTTTCAGACCATTGGGGTGTACCTGTTCAGGACACGAGAGTACAACCCGAGAGTGCATCTCTCGTGCTGTGGTGCAACACGAGAGTGCACCTCTCGTGTTCACCGTTGCACGAGAGTTGTGCTCTCGGTGCACCACAACCTCTCATGCTCTCTGTAGCACGAGAGTGGTGCTCTCGATTTCGGCCGAACCAAGTGACTATATCGGTGGTCTTGGTGCACCACAACCTCTCGTGCTCTCTGTAGCACGAGAGTCGTGCTCTCGGTTTCGGCCGAACCAAGTGACTATATCGGTTGGAAAATGATACCGAAGTTTGGCATAACTTAACCCGCAAGGCCAGCCAATTTCCGGAGGACATTCGTGCCCGCAGGTGCCGGCGCACACGAGCTCTCGGTTTCGGCCGAACCAAGTGACTATATCGGTGGTCTCGGTGCACCACAACCTCTCGTGCTCTCTGTAGCACGAGAGTGGTGCTCTCGGTTTCGGCCTGACTATATCGGTTGAAAAATGATACCGAAGTTTGGCATAACTTAGCCCGCAAGGCCAGCCAATTTTCGGACGACATTCGTACCCACAGGTGCCGGTGCACACGAGCTCTCGGTTTCGGCCGAACCAAATAACTATATCGGTGGTCTCGGTGCACCACAACCTCTCTTGCTCTCTGTCGGTTGGAAAATGATACCGAAGTTTGGCATAACTTAGCCCGCAAGGCCAGCCAATTTCCGGACGATATTCGTGGCCGCAGGTGTCGGCCCACCCCTGGCCTTGTGATTGCAAAATATCAGAAAACTACAATGAATGAAACCAAAAAATAACAAAACAAAAGATAAAAACAGTAAAAAGAAGTATTATACATTGCAAGTTGACAATGATTTACATATACATTAGTTAATACAAATACACCCAAAAAAATTAAATAACCAACTGGTTTACTGTCACAGGCATAGGTTTTTTGTTATGTGTAAGTTGAAACCTATTGGCAAAACAGGTAAAATGGTATAACTGGTTGAATAATTTATCTACTTTTTTTTTTTTTTGAGTACTATATCATCTACTGTATTTAAATGCATACCTCTTGTGTCATGGAAGACACACTCATTACACTTTATCATTTCACTTCCTCTTCTATCTCGGATTTCATATGTATGCACTCAACAATCTTTAATCGCTTAGATTGTTTCCGAAGGACAGAGATTGTTTCCAAAGACTTATTCTGAAGGATAGAGATTGTATATGAATTGTAAACAATCACTATAATCCCTGTTATATAGAGTGTTTGTGATGTATTGGAATTGATATAAACTGAGCTCTTTATATAACTTGTAAGAAAGAGTTGTATAGATATGGTCATTAATGCTAATTGTTCGGATACCAAAGAGACTCGACGGCTAATTACGGCAAATGTTTCGGATACCTATGTTTCTTTATCGAAATATGAAAGGTCGTAATTAATTAATATCGTATGCAGATCATGTTCAATTATCTTCTAACCAGCCAAATACTCTAAAATGCGTATCAACCTTTCGTATCTCATCTTTAAATACACAACTGCTTTATATATTCTTTAACACTAAAAACGACGGCGTTTTGTTTGGGCCGGATTTTTGGTTCTATTGTGAATTCCTAGGCTTGTGGCTTTTTTATATAGTAAGATTTTCCTAATTTTGGGATATTATTATATAGTTATTAAAATTTTAACTTATGAAATTTATTTATATTTATAATTTGTATTTTTAAATTTAATTTGTAACTTCGTGATTTTTTTTTACCTTTCTATAATTATAGTGAGATTTATAATATAGATTGATTTGTGATTCATATCAAATTTTGAATCTATTTCTATTCGAGTAATTTACTACTTATATTTAAAATATGTGTTATTTTGTGAACATTATAATGAGTTATGTATATGTAATATATTTTGTGATTTAGTTATGAAAAATATTTTAAAAGATAATTTAATTTTTCTATGAATTATCTAGTCAATGTAATTTAGAAGTCCTATTTGTCCTATTGTGCGTCATTATATTCAAATTAATTTATAGAATTTTGAAATTAATCTAACAAAAAGAAAAAGTATTTATAAATATGATATCAATATAGAAGATATGTGATTTATTATGTGTTTTTCATTTGAACTATTTTATTCAATTAATTGTGTTTCATATTTTATTATGAATATATATCTATCTTTTATCACGTTTAAAGTATTTTGATTTATTGCTCCCAATAATTAAGATTTTATGCTATGCTCTCGTTTGTGAGTTTTGTATTACAAATTTTTATTAAAAATAACTTCATTATTTATTATAATTATAATGTGATTTTCTATAAACGTTTAGAATATTTCGATTTATTGCTCCCAATAATTAAGTTTTATTCGTTTCTATAAACTATAATTCTTTATTTATGAAAGCACTGATGCAGTTATTGATTATTTTGGATTTAAGAATGCATCTAGAAATGATTTCATGTGTATGCATAATTGTTAAAAACTTGAGAATCTTATTTCAAGTTATTTAATATTGGTATTTTTCTATTATTTAATTTAAAATTTAATTATAAAAACATATATTAATTTACTATACAACCCATTTTGTTACTACGCCCCAGACCTATAAAATGATAGGGCCGGGCCTGATCATGTTATACTAAGCAGCTTAATTAATTCTAACCTCAAAATTTTCATTTCCAATCTCGCGTTTATATTCTAGAAAACCCTCTGCAGAAGCAATGAGGGCACGACAACATTGCTGCAACTCAATTGACTTCAAGAAAACAGTATCTTCCAAGACATAAGGGATTTCTTCCAAACAATAACAAGATCTTAACACTAAGCGCTTAAGACAAAGACATGGGAACGATCCTTCACTGACCAACCGGCCAGCGCCTGAGTGTTTTATTTTCAAGAAGCAAGAATTTTAATGGACTGAATCTTCCTTCATCTACATCCCAAATTTCCTCATGAAAAGTATTTTCCAACTTGAGAACCTCAAGTTGAGGCAACATGCCAATTACCATTAAATCCCTCTCAGAAAGGTTAGTACCATTCAATCTCAACTTCTTTAGTTGTGAAGGAAACATAGATGGTTTTGGAAGGGTTACAATGCAACCAACCCAAACTGAAATTGATAGCTTCTCAAGTCGTTCCAAATATTCAAGAGTATCCAAAACAATGGGATTGCTTCCAAATACAAAAAATTTCAATTTTTTAATGTTTGGAAACCTGCAATACATTTCTTTTGTTCTGCAATGAGTTGGACACACCCAAGATAATGTCTGCATAATATCTTTATCCATGCTTGGCGGATCAATTTCATAAGATTTGTCAAGTTCAAGATGCTGTAAGTGCGGTGACTCCCAAATTGTACAAGGCAAACAGAGAGTAGATGCTCCAAGTTGGGATTCTTTACCAGAAATAACTAGTGTCTGCAAGTTTCGATTAGTTGAAACTACATAATCAAGACCCTCAAACCATTCTGACACATATAGGTATCTCAAAAAAAACTAATTCCCGTAAGCGTGTTGGTTCTTTGTGAAGAAATGAAGATGGAACGAAAGCTAAAACTCTTAGCAACTTGAAAGATATTTCAGCATCTTTGTGGAAGAAGAAAATGGACCCAGGGCGGTTTGTTCTCAACAACACATAATAGTCAAAACTATGTGTGTATAAACTTAACCAGCGGCATGAATTTGCAAACATGCTAAGCGACCCTCGTGGAAGTTGCTGAGTATTTAAAGCACAAAAAATGTTACGTTCTCTTTTTGAGCTTCTCTCACACAAAAGCTATGCAAGGCACTATGCATCCTACAAGTCTTAATTTTTCCATTACAACTCCAAGTGTCAATTAAAATAAGACTTCTATCAATAAACTCTTGCAAATACTCATAAGCTTGATTTTCTTACTCCTTGCCCTCAAATTGCTTAATAAATCCCTCAGCTATTCATAACCTAATAAGTAGTTTCACTTTGATTGCACGTTTTGGAAAGACTCCAAAATATAGAAAATAAACTTTCAAATGTTGCTTTAACTAATGATAAGTGAAGGTGAGAGGTTTGTTATCTAGAACACCAAACAATTCAATTTCCTTTTCAACCTTCTTCCATTCTTGTTGTATGTTGTCACACATTGACAGACATTTTGCAACAACAAGAATCGAGTGCGGCAATCCTTCACATTTCTCCACAACTTGGCTCCTAATTTTTTAAAATTTAGGTGTCATGTGTCGCTCCAAAAAAGGGTTATTACAAAATAAATCCCAACTTTCTTCTTGATTTAGCAAAGCCATGTTATGGATATATCTATCGATGTAATCATAACTATCCCTCCTGTAATGCGTAGTGGTTATCACTATGCGATGTCCCTTATTATCTCGAGGGAGACATTTTCCTATATCATCCCAAGCTTGATTGTTACATAAGTTGTCCAAAACAATTAGATATCTCTTACCTCTCAAGAAGTTGTAGACCTGCTGGGCTGCTGCATCATCGTCATTATGAATGTTTGCCTCCATTGTTAGTGTCCAAAGAAGGTCGTATAGCGTTTGGGTCTTGTTGTATTCCCCAGATATAGTAACCCAACCTCGTATATCAAAATGGGATGTAACGTTTGGATGATTATAGAGATGCTTAGCTAAAGTAGTTGTTTTTCCTATACCAATCATGTTAGACTAAAATATCACATGCATAATTACAATATGTGATAATAGGATCGACTAACCTCCAGCCATAGTTCTTGATACGGTTGAGCGATCCGGACTGCTGCAGAGATAACGAGTATTTTGTCTCTCACTTTACTCAGCTCTCTCTAGATGGTGTATGAGGTATGTAGTGTGAGCAGTGAGAGGACTAGTGACCTTATAAACCACTGGCCATCATTGTGGTTGATTGTCTTTAGGTTTCCTAAACCCTAACTAGACTCCTAATCATAATGGTAGTCTAGCTATTAGGTTATTAGTGTTGCACCACATATAAAATACTGAATATTATCATAACTTATGGTAATGTTATAATAATAGTAATGGATAAACGTTACATTCTCCCACTTGGTGCAAGCACTACCACTCAATAACAGAAAAACACCAACCATAATGATATGTTCTCATTAGCGCGAGTAGTATCCATTATGATCAAATGCAAACTGCCATTGAGCACTTAATTAGGAAACAAAACCCAACGAAATAAACCCTATGTTTATTCCAAGTCCCTGAAGTACATTTTCTCATCAATATAAAGCAAATGAAGGTGTACACACTTAATTGAGAAAATGTCTGAATGCCAAAGAATTTTATTAAAACTGAATGTATATATACAAATTACAAATTGGGCTAAAGTCCCATTTTATGAATCAGATCCTTGAACTTAAATGGTGGCATGCCTTTAGTCAAGAGATCTGCTAACATCAACTCAGTATGAATGTGTTCAATACATACAACTTTATTTTTGACAGATTCCCTAATTGCTAAGAACTTAATGTCGATGTGCTTAGTTCGACTTCCACTTTTGTCGTTTTTAGGTAGGAAGACTGCAGCTGAGTTGTCACAGTAGACTTTCAATGGCTTAGATATAGAATCCATAACTCTAAGCCCAGAGATAAAATTCTTTAGCCAAACACCCTGTGAAGTAGCCTTGAAACAGGAAACGAACTCAGCTTCCATGGTAGAAGTAGCTATTAAGGACTGTTTAACACTTCTCCATGAGATAGCCCCACCGGCCATAATGAAGACGCACCCAGAAGTTGATTTTTGAGAATCAACACAGCCAGCGAAGTCCGCGTCTGAATAACCGACAAGATCTAAATTGTCCGTCTTCCTAAACCCAAGCTTGTAACCTTTGGTTCCTTTGAGATACCTTAGAACCTTCTTTACAGCTCTCCAATGGTCTAACCCCGGATTGTGTTAGTAACGCCCTAGCATTTTAATCGCAAAAGAAATATCCGGCCTCGTACAGACTTGAATATATCCAAGACATCCAACTGCTGCAGCATAAGGGATGTTCTCCATGGATTCCTTCTCCAAATCATTTTTCAGACATTGGTCCAAACTGAATTTATCCCCCTTAGATATGGGAGCAGCGTTTGGTGAACAATTTTGCATATGAAATCTCTCTAAAACCTTGTTTATATAGGTTTCTTGAGATAAACCCAGTATACCACGGGACCTATCTCTCTGAATTTTAATGCCAATAACATAAGAGGCATCACCTATATCCTTCATATCAAAGTTCTTAGAAAGAAATTGTTTCACATCACGAAGCATCCCCTTATCATTGGTGGCAAGTAAGATGTCATCCACATATAAAACAAGAAAGCAAATTTTACTCCCACTCACCTTTTGGTATATACAGTTATCTGAGGGATTTTCAACAAAACCAAATGAAGAAATTACCCCATCGAACTTGATATACCATTGACGGGAGGCGTGTTTTAAACCGTATATGGATTTCTTAAGCTTACATACTAAATGCTCACCACCCCTAGAAGAGAAACCTTCAGGTTGTTTCATATAAACCTCATCTTCTAGATCACCATTTAGGAAAGCGGTTTTCACATCCATTTGTTGCAACTCAAGATTTAAATGTGCAACTAATGCCAGAATGACCCGGAGTGAATCTTTCTTTGATACAGGAGAAAATGTCTCCTTGTAATCGATTCCTTCTTTTTGAGTAAATCCCTTGGCAACAAGCCGGGCCTTGTATCTCTCAATGTTGCCTAATGAGTTTCTTTTAGTCTTAAAAACCCATTTACAGCCAATGGCCTTGGCCCCATTAGGCAACTCAACAAGATCCCAAACTCCATTGTTCTTCATGGAATTCATTTCATGCTTCATGGCTTCTAACCATAAGTCAGACTGTGCACAATTTGTGGCTTGAGAGAATGTTTCAGGATCATTTTCAACCCCTATGTCAGATTCTTGTAGATACGAAACATAATAACTAGGAACTGCTGATCGCCTTACCCGAGTAGACCGTCTTAAAGTTCGACCCTCATCACCTTGTACAGGCTGTGGGGAAACTACCTCTTCAGGAACTGGTGGCAGTTCTTGAATCGGTTCAGTCTGCATCGGCTCAGAATCTTGTTGTATATCCTGAGTTGGTTCAACCATTGGTTCGAAATCTAGTTCAGGCGGTTGCTGTAAGTCCTGAACTGGTTCTTCCAAAGGTTGATCCTCAACAGTTTGTGGAATCTCAACGGTAGGTGGTATATCTGCAGGCAGAACTAAAGGAGCACTGCGAATAAGTACAACCCCACCAGATGACGTAGAAGGTCGAGAGTCAATATGATCGAAGGAAGGAACTAAGTCCTTAAACCGATCACTCCCACTAATCGAGTCATCTTCAAGAAATTTAGCATTCCTTAATTCCACTATCCTAGTAGTAAGAGATGGACAATAGAACCTATAACCCTTAGGGACAGCCTTGGTTGGAACATGGTTTAATATATACGTTGTCGTCTTAAGTGCTTCATCCCACAACGACTTCGGAAGCTTAGAGTTGCTAAGCATACTCCGCACCATATCTAGAAGGGTCCGGTTTCTTCTTTCAGCTACACCATTTTGGTCCAGAGAACCAGGCATGGTGTATTGGGCAACAATCCCATGCTCTTGAAGAAACTTAGCAAAGGGACCAGGTGCTTGTCCATTCTCAGTATATCTACCATAATATTCACCACCCCTATCAGACCTAACTATGTGTATTTTCCTGTTACATTGGTTTTCGACTTCAGCTTTAAATGATTTAAAGGCATCCAATACTTCATGTTTATGATGAAGTAAATACACATAGGAAAATCTTGAGAAGTCATCAATAAAAGTGATGAAATATTTCTGACCAGGTATTGTCATATCAGGACAACATATGTCAGTATGAATAATTTCCAACAACGTTGAACTTCTATTGGCACCTTTCTTTGACTTGTTTGTCTGCTTACCCTTAATGCAGTCAATGCAAGTCTCAAAGTCAGTATAGTCTAGAGTAGAAAGTACTCCATCCTTTACCAACCTTTTAATACGCTCAAGGGAGATATGACCTAATCTCCGATGCCACAACATTGAGGAATTGTCGTTAATACTACACCGTTTGGTGCCGTTTTGAACATGTAAAGAATTGTAAACTGAATCATTCTTTAATTTAAGACGGAAAAGACCATCAGACATTGTACCAGTACCAACACAAGTAGAATAACGAAATAACTTGAAATCATTGGTATTAAATTCAAAAGAATATCCGAAGGGTACAAGTCTAGATACTGAAACTAAGTTACTAGAAAAACTAGGAACATAAAAAGTATTTTCTAACGTCAATACAAAGCCATTGTCCAAAACTAAATTGCAAACTCCGACAGCTTCTACTGGTGACGCAATCTTGTTTCCAGAGAAGATGCTACACTCAGTTCCCGACGGCTGTCTTAGTTTTGTCATATCCTGCAAAGAGTTTGCAATGTGGATTGTTGAACCAGAGTCAACCCACCTGGAATTAGTATTAACTTCTGACATGTTAGATTCGAAACAAACAAAAGAAGATGAAATGTTACCTTTTTGGGACATCCATTTCTGAAACTTGATACAATCTTCTTCATGCGTCCCTTCTTTTTGCAAAAGAAACACTTTTGTATCTTCTTAATGTCTGCTTTAGGGGTTAGTTTCCCCTTCGTAGCCATGGTAAGTCCCTTAGGCTTTCCAGACATTCTTTTAGGCCTTGTTGTGGCCATTAAAGCACTTTCCCCAAGCTCAATTAAAAGCCGTGTTTCCTCTTGAGTACACATGGTAATCAATTTATTGATAGACCATTCATCCTTATGTGTATTATAGGAAATTTTAAATGCATTATAGTCCTAAGATAGGGTATTTAGCGCAAAGTGCACCACAAAGGCATCTGGAAGAATAATCTTCAACTTCTTCAATTGAGCCGCAATGTCCCTGAACTGTATGATGTGTTTCCGCGTTCCCTTGACAGTGGAAAGACGCATATTGATAAACTGCATTATCAGGGTACTTGCCAGAGATTTGTTCGCGTCAACAAATTGATCATTGATGGCCTTGAGTAATGGTTTAATGTCCTCAATATCATCGACGGGACCACGAATCTCTTTGGCAATTTTGGACTTAATGAGGAATACGCCCAAGCGATTGGCTGTTGCCCATCGCTCGTATAGAGTTTTTTGTTCCTCAGTGCTTTCCGCAGTAAGCTCAGCAGGCTTCTCATTGCGAAGAGCATAATCAAACCCTAATATTCCTAAATTCAATAAAACAGCGTCTTTCCACTCTTTGTGATTATCATAATTAAGGATAGGAATATCAATTGTTATTGATTGAGTAATTGGAAGAGTGACTGTAAAAAGAAAATTGAAAGCTTGGTTAGAATTTTTCGAGGCACAAAATTAGAGCTGAGAGAGATACTGAAGTACATAATATTACCAATGTAAAATTATGCAAAAGATAAATTCGGATGCCATAAAAATTGCCTGTGGGCTAAATTTTTACGCATAATGAATTTACCAAAACTGAATGGTGGAAACGGAATGGGTGCAATTTTAATTTTTCCACCCTTAATGACAAAACTACCAAAACTATATGCCGATACATAATCCCTGTGGGCAAATTATGATCATAGTATGGTATTTCATCCTAATTAACCCTACAAATATAACAAAATTGCCTGTGGGCTAAATTTTGCCATATCACGCAGAGTGAATTACAATATTCTTGCATTAACTTTATGTAAGTAAAACTTAATATGTAATTTTGGAAAAAATTAAAGATGCTGTGGCTACTCTTTAATTAACCAAAGAACATAATCACATTAGCAAGAAAACCTAATAAACAAACAGATTAAACCAAAATATGATAGACAATCCTTAGGTATACTCCCAGGAAAGTTGGTCGAGATGAAGCTCGGTTAAAAACCAACTCCTTAGACAGATTAGCGTCGCAAGGGGACTAGTAGCAACAAGGCTTTTAAGCCAGGGCCATAGAACTAGTATTCCTCCCCAAGAAACTTCCCTAATTCATGTGTTCTCATTTTTGAAGTAAAATCGTTTGAGAAATCTAAAGAGTAGTTTCACATATGGATAAGGCTTTGAATAGGGTAAACTACGAAGAATTGTTTATGTACTTTATGTGCTTTAGAAACTTTATAAAACACGAGTGGAGTAATAACTAAAGATTGAGTAATAATATGCATAATCTAACCTGAAAGTCACTAATTCACCTAATAGGCACTAAATCATGCATAGTATAGAATTCAGACCTAAAGGCTCTAAATTTTTCTTAATGAACATGCTTTTCTACAGGCATAATTATAACAGTCAAATAATTATTGCAATAAAGAGATAAATAGCATGCTCAAATTATGCATATTACTCACAAAATACTCCACAAATAAATAGCAACACTTAATACAATTTAAAGTGAAAAACATTATTAAATTAAAATTCAACTGAAAAATTAAAAACTGAATAATTATTCAAAGTTGAATAATAATTTAATAATAGACTTAATAAAAAAAATTCAATTGGATAATTTAATTAGAAGAAGTCTAAATATGATGAAGATGTTAATCTGAATGAATTGATGTAGTCCAAATATCAATTCAGATTTGACCCAAAACCAAAACAGCCCAGTAATAATAATAATAATAATAATAATAATAATAATAATAATAATAATAATAATAATAATAATAATAATAATAATAATAATATTATTATTATTATTATTATTAATTTTTTTTTATATATATGAGCCCAAGTCTGGCCCAATTGGGCCAGACCTGGCCCATTTAGCTTAGACATCTTCATTCATCATCTTCTTCGTCTAGCCTAGAGCAGCGCAGACAGGAAACCACCGATGGACGGCCATGGAGGACAAACGGCAGTTTGGTCGCCGGCAGGAGAGGAAAGACGGCAGAAGTATCGTAACTGAGAAAAAACCCCAGCTCCACCACCGCCACCCAGCCTCGTCGCAACGCTAGCGCCGCTGCCATCCGCCCGCCGACGCTGCATCGTGACCCGGCTGAAGCCTTCGCGCCACCGTCGTCCTGCCTACTGCACCGGAATGCCATTGTTGAAGGTAGCTGAAGGGAGAACGACTTTGATCTAAATCAGTCGTCTCCTCCAACAACAACGGCCGCCGGCGACCGGAATTCCAAGAAAAACCGGCGAAGCAGAGGAAAAATATCCAATTTGATTTTTTTTCACATATGTAATTCCCAGACCATATAATTGCCAGACCATATAATTGCATACTAAAAAAACATTCACATATGTAAACTCAAACAACAAAGTATATAACATATGCAAATATTTAGCAATTAAACAAACTAGGCAGAGATTATTTATGGCGACTGATACCAACTATTAGACTAAAATATCACATGCATAATCACAATATGTGATAATAGGATCGACTAACCTCCAGCCATAGTTCTTGATACGGTTGAGCGATCCGGACTGCTGCAGAGATAACGAGTATTTTGTCTCTCACTTTACTCAGCTCTCTCTAGATGGTGTATGAGGTATGTAGTGTGAGCAGTGAGAGGACTAGTGACCTTATATAACCACTGGCCATCATTGTGGTTGATTGTCTTTAGATCTCCTAAACCCTAACTAGACTCCTAAACATAATGGCAGTCTAGCTATTAGGTTATTAGTGTTGCACCACATATAAAATACTGAATATTATCATAACTTATCCTAATGTTATAATAATAGTAACGGATAAACGTTACAAGTCATGCCAAGAATTGTGATCACTTTGGGTCCATATGCGTTCCGGACGAGTTTATCCTCTATCTGCATAAGATCACGATGACGCCCGACCATCAGAGAATGCATAACATTGCTGGGCTCAGAAGCCAAAGAATGTTTTATCCAGGGAATCAATTGTCGTTGACTTTCATCATCATCAGCGCTAGCTTCGTTGCTTATTTTCAGCAAATCTGCTGCGTTTTCTGCTGCTTCTCCCAAAGTTTGATTGAGTTGCTGAGAAGCTTTTTGTTGATCCTCTCCCTTCTTGGCCAGAAGAAAGTTGCTTAGTTGTATTTTGATGTGATCTTCGGCTTCCAGTGCAAAGTATCTGATCTTGACTTCCAAATCTCTGATTGCAGCAGCTCCGGATTTCTTCTGCAGAAAAGCTTGCAAAGATGAAAGGTTTTCAAACAAAGAATTGATTGATATGGATGCTTCATCATCAAGAGAAACCCTTGGATTATTGGGTTGTAGAAACTCCAACTTCATTGTTGCAATGAGAGAAGTCAAAGCAACAGAAGCCATATCTCTCTCTCTCTCAAGTTTTCTGGATGAATGAGTGGATGTGCCAATCAATGAACTGAGCGAATGTGGCAACAACCCTCCAAACATTGCATAATAATATGATGATGATGATGGTCTGCTAGCTAGTTTATTACAAAATTCTTTTAATATTCATTGTTAATTTGATTCTGTGAATACACTACAGGAAATTATGCAATTTCCGACCACCTGAAAGTGATCTTAAATCAAGTCGAAAGCCTTGTTCCGACCACTTTTGGTATCCGGAAAAACCTTTGTTGTTATTTCCGACCACTTTTTGGTATCAATTTGATTTAAGATCACTTTCATGTGGTCAAAAATTCTATAATTTCCAGTAGTGATATGACCAAATCTTTTAAATTAACAAATATTTGGTATATCGTTGGCCACTTGCTCAAAGTGTCAATATGGTTCAGACTAGCTCGTTAGTATCTACGATTATTTGGTGCGCCGCTACTTACTTGCTCAAAGTGGTGATTATAGTTTAGACTACCTTGCAATTGTTGGTGCAATGTTTGCAATAGCCTAGTCCAGTTGTGCTGGTGACCGGTAAAGATCATAATTATATTTCTACACCCGCTGGTCACTTGCTCAAAGTGGCAATGGCGATAGAGATCGTCCCTTTTGTGTCAACTGTTACTTTGTGCATTGCTGGCTACTGGTTCATAGTGGTGTTGATGGTATAGACCATTACTCTTCTTGACTTGGTATTTTTGCCTCATATCTTTGGCTTTGGCCCATGTGCCTTTTGCTTTATTTTAAGCATATGTGTCATGGTGTTTACTTTAGGCATGTGTGTCATTGTTTGTGCTTTGGGCGTGTGTGCCACTCAATTCTTCTACTTATGTCATTTTGTCATACCTCGAGAACTGTCATTATACTCTTGAAAATTTTGAAAAAATTGAGGCATTTTTGGTTTATTTCACCTGGAGGTGTGGTTGGTCTTGTGTTGCTGACTATTTTATGATTGCAGCTTGGGCATGATCCTTTTCTTGGTATTCTATGTTATATATGTTTACCTTAAGCTTATGGGTTTATGCTTATTTTGGCTAAGTGTTGATAGTGTCGTGCTTACTTAGACACTCGTTGGTTTTAAATGGGCTTCTCTTGAGCTCGTAGTCTACTCCCCTTAACTTTGTACATACTTGTTTTTGGATTAATAAGCACTATACGTTCATAAACTCAAAGCGCAATGTTCATAACAAATTAGACACACCAATGTTAACATTCGCTATTTTACATGTTCATAACATGCCTTACCCATGTTCAAAAATACAAAACTTAATGTTCAAAAACTAAAACTTATATGTTCATAAATTCAAAGCTTAATATTTATAAATTATTATGTTCAGAAACTTAAAGCTAATGTTTAGAAATACGTTGAGTGCGGTGAAATGCTGTTGTTTTATACTAAAGTCCACGGTATAACAACTGATTTCTCTGTGTACATTTGCTAGAATCAATGGTTATGTTGTGCAACTGTGTGCACCATGCATGGTGCACACGGTTGCAAAAACGACTTCGTTTTGACTAAAAATGCGGGTCCCACTTATAAAAAAAAAAATTCAGTTTCGATCCCCCTCAACAGTATTATGTTGTTATTTCATTATGGATTTTTAGTTCATTCATTCTGGATCTTTAGTTCATTCATTCTGGATATTTAGACATTTAGTTCATTTATTCTGGATATTTAGACGGAAATTGAAACTGTTTTTTTTTTTCATTCATGCTGGATATTTAGTTCATTGATTCTGGATTTTTAGTTCATTCATTCTGGATATATAGTTCAAATTATGCACACATAATGTTGTTGTCGAGAATCGAAATCGAAACCGAAACCAAACGCTATTCACTGGAGCATTATCATATAAACTTAAGCACACTAAACGAATTTCACCTTTGCTTCTTAAGGGGCACTGCAGATTCTGAAATGCTATCACTACTGTTGAGCCAACTTGGAAAGATAACCCTCCGATCCTATTAATGGATGAATTACTGTTTTCTTTTGCTAATACCTCGTTCTTCGCTCTCTTTTTGCAGAGGGTCGTGAACCGATTCTTCACAGCATTATCAGTTCTCACGAACAGACAAGCTTGGATTTAAAGCGCCATTAAACACACTAACTTGACAGGGGACAAGAGGGGAAGCTTGGATTTAAAGCGCCATTAAAAACACTAACTTCACAGCATTATCAGTTCTCACGACCGCCTGATGGATATGGAGATGGAGGAACGCCCGAGTTTTCAATGGCGAGGAGATACAACTGCAAGATAAGATTGCCTGGCTAAAGACGCAATTCAGGGACATTGAGAAAGCCTTTGAGATGAGTTCGAATCCAGGAGTTTCGAAGGAGGTAGAAGCAAGGAGATGCAACCCATGGTCTGTGCCACCTGGAGGATGGATAAAGGTCAACACTGATGGGAGCAGTAACAAGAGAAGTAGAGCAGCTACATGCAGAGGAGTCATCAGGAATGACAAAGCTGAGTTCATGGTGGCTTTCTCAAAGAATCTTGGAACGTGTGACCCTCTAGAAGCGAAGCTATGGGGTGTTTATCTCGGCATCAACCAAGCATGGAGATTGGGATTCAGGCGTGTCATCCTTGAGACAGATAATGCCAAAGCAATCGAGCTAATAAATAAAGATGAAGATTATGTTGGTGCAGGAAGGAATATGGTCGATCTTTGCAAAGCAGCCAAATCCTGGCACTGGGAAATTATATTAGGGCATATTTAATTCCAAGGGAACAAAATAGAGTAGCCGATCTTATTGCCAGTCTGGCTTTCGGCGATGCAAGAGAGGAATGCTTTTATGATTATGCTACGGAAAACATGCAAAGATACCTCCGTCAAGATGAACTTGGTATTCTGGGTAGTAATAATACTGTAAGCGTCAGATATTGACGTGGGTTTCAACCCTCCTTTTCTTTCAAAAAAAAAAATATCTCATTTCACTTTCATCATTCATTGCATTGTGTTTTTCATATATATATATATATATATATATATATATATATATATATATATATATATATATATATATATATATATATATATATATATATATATATAGGTATGTATTCAAATGAGGACTGGGGTATTATAGAGGATTGTGAGGACGATTTCGGTGTGTTGGATCATCTTAATGGGTGGTGTAGATTAAGTGAGTTTTTAAAAATTAATTGGGTATTTTGGGGGGGGGGTGCGGTTTTTTTTATTTAATTGTAAGGGTAGTTAAGTAATTGGATTTTCTTTTATTTTAATCTTCCCTTTTTATTCGGAACGTGGTGTCCTAATCGTCTTCGCACTCTCTCTCAAGAAGCATCCGTGGTCCCCTTCCCCCATTCGAACAGCGGTCCCCTCTCAACTCCTGAGTTGCAGTTGTTTGTCACCGTGATGGCCGGCGTTGGCGGTCATGGACGGGCGAAGCGGACGGCGGCGAGTGGTGGCGGTCGGCGTTCGAAGCGTACGGTGCGGTCTCCGGCGGCGACTAGACCTGGTGAGTTTATTAAGCTCTAGGGTTTTTTTTTCCCCTTCTTCTCCGTCCGGTGTTTTTTTGTTGCATTTGTGTGTGGTTTTGCGGTGTGTGGGGGTGGGTCTCCGGCCGTGAGTAGACGCGGTGCATCCATTAAACCCTAGGGTTTTTTTTCCCCTTCTCGGCTGGCGTTTTTTTTTTTTTTTTTTTTTTTTTTTTCTTGTTGCAATTGTGCGTGGGTTTGCATTTTGTGGGGGTGGGTCGACTTGCATTAGGCTTGAACCTGGTTGAATTTTGGTGTGGCTGAATGTGTACTATGCTTGAATGTGTACTGTGGAACTTCTCTGTTAGTTGTTATGTGCATCTTGCGGGGTTTTTGTGTTTCGTATACAATTTTAACAATATCCAGATCAAATCTCTTTGTTTTGCACCCAACCAATCTTTATAATATTACAAATTTTCATTCTTAAATCTCTATGCTTAATTTTAACAGATTATACAGGGATGAATTACTAAGAATTTAGATGTGTATTGTAATTACGGCTGGCTCGTATTCTAAATTGATGAATGGATATGCAACATGGTGTGTGCAGTGGTGTGTGTTTCTGTGTTCCCTTGTGCATTTTGGTGGAGCTTTTATTGGGTAGTTTTTTGATTATGTCCTTTAAACTATTTTGCAGTTGATTCTCCCGGTTGCTTTATCTTTGTATATTATAATTATTCAAAGTGTTATAAGTAAGAATTGATTGTATACTAGTTTCATAATATTTTTAGACTGGTGTGCTGTGGAAGTTCTCTGTTAGTTGTTATGTGCATCTTGCGGGGTTTTTGTGTTTCGTATACAATTTTAACAATATCCAGATCAAATCTCTTTGTTTTGCACCCAACCAATCTTTATAATATTACAAATTTTCATTCTTAAATCTCTATGCTTAATTTAAACAGATTATACAGGGATGAATTACTAAGAATTTAGATGTGTATTGTAATTACGGCTGGCTCGTATTCTAAATTGATGAATGGATATGCAACGTGGTGTGTGCAGTGGTGTGTGTTTCTATGTTCCCTTGTGCATTTTGGTGGAGCTTTTATTGGGTAGTTTTTTGATTATGTCCTTTAAACTATTTTGCAGTTGATTCTCCCGGTTGCTTTATCTTTGTATATTATAATTATTCAAAGTGTTATAAGTAAGAATTGATTGTATACTAGTTTCATAATATTTTTAGACTGGTGTGTTTGTGGGCGTTGGTTGCCTTTTTTGTGTGCAGTGGGTCGTGTTTCTGTGTTCCCTTGTGGATTTTGGTGTGTGCTGGGGTGGTGTGTGGTGTGTCGTTCGCTTGGCATTTTGTTTTTTATTAACTTTGTCTATCTGTGTTGGTGGGTGGCAGCTAAGAAGGCAAATGATGGACCTCTGCAGGCTTGTTCATCTGGGGGGTTTATTGATGATGATGATTTTGTTGACCCTCCGCCGGTTCCTGTGATTCCCGTGCCTCTAGAGCCTATTGTTGATGCCCCGGAGGGGGATTCTGCTGATCGTGTGCAGCCAAAGGTTGTCGTTGATGCCCCAGAGGCTGTTGGTGATGGCGCGGAGGCTGATGTTGTGGATCCCGTGGACCACGAGCCTGTCGTTGCTGCTCCGCGGTCTGAATGTACTCCGGAGGAGAGTTTGCGGTTTCCTTGTGCCAAAATTAGGGTCCCTCCAGTCCAGTTAGTTGAGGCGTTGGCGGATCTCACCTCTCTACAGAAGAAAGATATTCGTGATCTCGGGTTTGGTTCGTTGCTGGAGCTCAAGATTAAGGAGATGCCTCTTCGGTTGGGCCGATGGTTACTCTTAAATTTTGACCCCCAAGCTCGGTCTATTCGATTAGGTGAGGGTGAGTTTCTAGAGGTCCAGGAGGAGGATGTTGCAGCTATCATGGGGTTCCCATGTGGGGAAGTGGTGGTTACACGCCGCGCTCGGCATGCGAAGAGTAAGTTATTGACTGCGTGGCGTGGGACGTTTGAGAAGGCTCGTTATGATGTTAAACCAATGGAGGTAGCCCAGTGGATTCGGGACGATCTTGAGGGTGGGGACTGGTTTAAGCGGCATTTTATGGTGTTGGTCATTAGCTCCCTCATATCTTGCATGAATAATGGGTATTGTAACCAGATGGTATTTCACCACTTGGATGATGTTTCTGCGATTGGTAGTTTGAATTGGTGTCGGTTTGTTATTGAGGAGCTTCTTTCTACGCACGCATTATGGCGTGTAGCTAACAACGACCACCGGTTTACTGGCCCCATTCTTTTCTTGATTGTAAGTTTGTTTCAGTTTTAAGCCCTCTACCTTGTTTTTATAGGTTTCATTCTATGCTTCGTTGTTGGCTGATGTGTTTGCCTTGTTTTTATTTTTCTTTTTGTGTTCATTTTTAGTTGTTGTACTTTGATCGGGTTCGGCATGGTCCCCGTGTTGTTCCTCGTTCTATTCCAGCATTTCGAGGGTGGACTTCCAAGTTGTTGCGTGAGCGGGAGTTGTCGGAGATTCGTGCTGGGGGTTTTGGGGTCGGTGAGTTGGAACCTGTCCAGGGTGTGGATGCTGATGTGGTTCATGCTCAGGCTGCACATCGCGATGATCCGGGTGTGGAAGCACCGGTTAATCTAGGGGGTTCGCCTGGTCCTTCTATGCCTCCTGTTTGCCTGCGTAAGGTAAATTTTGGTTCTTTCGTATTAGGGTAGTGTTATATGCTCGGGTCCTTTTTTGTGTGTGCACTTTTTGTGATTCAGTGTTTTTGATTATCTGTTACTTTGTTTCTTGTTTGTTTTCATTGTAGTCTTTGGTTGAGCGCTATGCTCATGAGATTGGGGTGATTTCTCGGAGCATACTTACCCTTGTGGAGTTGGGACGGGAGGCAGCCGTTTCTTCTGCTCCCGATGCAAATTTATGCCAGTTGGTTGAGGTTGGTCAGATGCTTACTGGTCTAAAACCCCAGCCCTCTATACCTTTGGACTCCGATGGCACTGCCTCGCAGCCCACGTTGTCTCAGTTTGATGATGCTTTCTAGGCTAATCCTGATAATGTTCGTGAGTTGGCTGAGGTTGAGCGTGCCCTTATGGCGAGGCTTCTATTGAATGAGATGCCATCGTTTAGCCTTGGGCTTACGCAACAGTTTGGTGGTGGTGCTGTGGATTCTGGTGCTGATATTGGTATGGGATGTAATCAACAAAGTAGTGGTCTTGGTGTGGGTGCTGACCCTCCGGAGCAGGTAGTTTGCTTCTTTGTTGGTCGTTCACTGTTTGTGTGCCGTAGGCGATTTCTGTTTGTGCCCTTTTGATTTTTAGTGTGTGCTCATCTCTGGTTGCTTAGTTTGTTTTTGTAATAAGTTTTCATTGCTCTCGCGGGCCATTTGAATTGTGTGCAGGAAGTTTGTCGTGAGCACGTACAGGTGGATCGTCCTTTGGGTACGGGTGGCGATGTCCCGGTGGTAGTAGACCGGGGGGATCATGTGTCAGTTGCCTCTCCAGCGGAGGGTTCAGATGAGGGAGCTCCGGGCCATAGTAATTTGGTTGAGGGTGGTGTTGGGCATGTGTTTGATACCCCTGCTGAGGTAAATGGGTGCTTTTGGTTGGTATTTATATTCGTATTCTTTCTTCTTTTTTTTTTTTAATTTCTATTTAATCTATTTGCAAATTAATAGCAACTCGTTCCATGTCGTGATTCTTCCCCGGTCTGTGTTGCCCCGTTGAAGCGTGCTAGGCCGGTTCGACCTGTGCCGGAGTCTATTCGTGCAGGGGATCTATATAGTGATGTGCCCTTGCCTTCAGTTGATGTGGTTGACGATGGTGTGTTCAGCAAGTGGGTGTTGGAGTGTGGTAGCGACGCATTGTAAGTATTTGTTTAATTGTTAGTCATTCGGCAGTTCCTTTGTGTTCTCTTTCCCCCCTTTTGTTGAGTTATGGTGATTGCTTAGGGATGAGGTGCTGTTTTCTCACGGTGGTTGCATGGTATGTCGAGGCGATTTACGGTCGTTGGCTCCAGGGTCAGCTGTTAGTGTTGCAGTGCTTGATGCTTGGTCTGTAATCTTGAATTGTCGTGAGTTTGGCAAGAGTCCTGGTGCACCATCGCGGGTTTTTGCCTCGGCTTCCTCCACTGTAAGTTTGTATGTTAGTGGTCTCTTGTTTTTCTCTTCCGATTTCCTAGATTGTTTTTGGTGGCATTTAACTCTATGGTTTTTGTTGTCGGGTTTTCAGCTTGATATTGGTGGGGTTGCTACGGATTCACAGTCCGAGGCCGTGCGGTTGTTTTCTCATGCTTTGTCCTCTCATCTCGCCCTCACCCCTTATAAGCAATCGGAGGAGGTGAATCTGGTGAGCATTTCTGACCACTGTCATCTATCTTGAACGTGTGTTAGGGGTATTTGGTTGGAAGTGTGCATGGTTTTTGTAGTTGTGTGCTGCTTGCATTGTTCTTGTGTGCCCTTATAAGCCATGGTGGTAGGGGAATTTTGTTAGTGTGCACTGTTGGTAGTTGTTGTCTTCCTCTTGGGGGGGTTTTGTGTTCGTACATATTTTTGTTCTCGTTTACTTGCTTTTTTGGGTTATTTGTTGATTATGTCTTGTAAACTATTCTGCAGTTGTTTTTGCCGGTTATGCAAAACAATCTTTTCTATGTTGTGTGCGTGGACTTTGTGAATGAACGCGTTGACATTATTGATAGTTCTGCTTCGCCGGAGGCCACTTCGAGGAAGTATGGTGACACTCCTGATAATCTGGTAGGTTGTGTTTCTATTTTTTTCGTTTTCTGGGGTTTTTCATTGTGCGTTGCTTTTGGGGTGGTAGTTGATGATCATTTGTTTTTTTTTTTTGTAGCTATCATTGTTGTTCGAGTTTTTCAAAGCTGCTGGCCTGGGGTATAAACAGGGTTTGTGCCTTCATTTAGTGCCCAAGAGGATGCAGATGAAGTGGCGTGACTCGCGTAACAAAGTTGACAGTGGCGTTTATGCTATGCGCCATATGGAGTCTTATGGTGGTGAAGGGGTGTCGAGATGGGAGTGTGGTCTAGTCAAAGGCGACGTAGCTGGTCTTGAGCGCTTGCGGTTTCAGTACTTGAAGGCGATTTGCGTTGCAGATATCAATGCCAACCGTGCAAGCAATTTGGCAAATGCAGTGCGATATCTTTCCGGAAGGGGGAGTAGGGCTGTAGTGTAGTTATATAGTGTAGTATGGGGTTTAGTATTTTGTGCAGTGCCACGATCTTTGTATTTTGTAGGCTTTTTTACCCTTAAACTCTGTGTATATCTTAGTTGCTGGGGTTTTTTTGGAGTATTAATCTATGGCCTTCAGTTGGTCTTTTCTATGTGTTTCTTTGTGTACTGTCATGTTCCCTTCGAGGATTACTTGTGTGCACTGTATTTTTGAATGTGTGCCCTTGTTTGTAGTTTCATCTCGGTGGACTCCCGGTCGTTTTGGTTTGTGTTTTTCTATTATGCAGCAGGTGCTCCATTTTTGGTGTAACTTTTCTTGTGGTTTTTTTTTTTTTTTTTTTTTTTTTGGTTTTAACTACGTGTGTAATTTTCCTCGGGTGGTTTGATTTATTATTCTTGTTTTTTTTTTTATTTAATAAAGTGGGTTAGTATTTTTGGATTATGCGTATTATGATGTTGAATTCAACTGTATGTTCAAACATGGCTCTTATCTATTGGTAATGTGGCCTACGCGGTTCTGGTTGTGCACTAGTTAATAATGTGTGTGCCCCTGGTGTGTAGGTTCATCTCTTTGGACTCCCGTTGTGTTCGGCCCGTGCTTTTTTTAGTCTTTCGCAGTCGCGGCGTTTTGGGTGTAATATTTTTAGGGTGCAGACTGTCATACTGTTTCAAAACTTTGTAATTGCGTATTCATATTTGCCCTCTTTTTTTTTGTTTTTTTTTTTTAAACGGTGTGGTGTCTTCCTAGTGTAATGCATAGTCGGGTGTTGAATACGGGATTTTTGAACAGAAGTGTTAGGTTGGAGTCACTTGGTCGGTTGGGGTCTTTAGCAACGTGTGTAATTACTATGGGTTAATGCGTAATATGTTGTTGAATAAAACTGAATGTTCAAACAGGAATCTTAGCTAATAGTAATGTGCCCTACTAGGATATATTTTGTGCACTAGTTAATAAAGTGTGTGCCCCCTTTCCTGTAGTTTCAATTCTCTGGGTCTTCGCTCTTTTTGGTCTTTGTTTTTTTTCCCGTTGTTGGCTTTAGCGGGCAGTTCCGGCTGTCATGGCGCGCTTCTTCGTCGCAGTAATGGCATGTGCGTCCACCTTTTCTTTTCTTTGCTTTTGTTTTCTCCCGTGTGCTCTTTAATCGTTTTCCACTGCCTTTGTTCTTTGATACATGTGGTGGTTTCACTTGTACAGTTGTTGTTGCCTGTGTGCCATAAAATGTCTCCAGTAATTCATTTTGGTTATATGTATCATGTCTCTTCTCTTTAGTCTTCAATAATTTACTTTTGTGCTCTAGTATCAAGTCCAGCATTTCCCGCATTTCTATTGTGTTTGGCTGTGATATTGCTATGCAAGAGTAAAACTCACTCCATAGTTTAGCTGTTAGTCTCTTCACCTCTATTTCTGCATTGTCTGGTCCTCCTTGTTGAATGGTGCCGTTGGCCCGGGTGTATGCACATGCATTCCGTGTCCACCTTGGTAGTATGTATTGTGCCGGTATCACTTCTGCATCATTATCCTTTAATACTACGAACGCATGCTTGCATAATATTCCCACCCTAGTGAATTGCCCACATGAACATCTCATTGTCTCATTCTCTTTATAATATTGTACTGTGAAGGTCTTCGTTTTGCCCTCTTTGATTGTATATTGTACGTGATCAGTTGCTTGTTCCTTTCTAGATATTTTGCATGAGAAACTTCCTTCTAATATCTCTTTTTGGATGTCGTAGAAAACTGTATTGGTGTATAGGGAAGATGCATGTTTCTCCATTTGTAGTGGTGTCTTCATGGGTGGGTAAGATGTTTCGCACTCTGCGACTAATCGGTCTTGATTGTGCCGTTGCATCTCGATTGTGCTTTCAAACTGGGTGAAGAATTCTAACAACGTCCCATGTGTGTTGATGCAGTCCCCAAATAGTCCATTTCCTGACTCCGATCTAGATGTCGTTCGCATTAACCCCCCCATGAACACGTCGTTGTAGTAGGCCTCTATCCAACTCGATCTTATGTCGTACATTTGTTTGAACCACTTGTGCTCTTCGAGGCTGTACGTTGTCATTACTGCGTTCCACTGTATTTCAAACTCCTCACGTCCCAAGGTTTTGTTCCACACGATTGCATTTAACTCCTTTCTGAACTTTTCGTCCTTTGCTAATTTCCCACCAACTTTCTCCCCCACTTTGGTCATTATGTGCCACATGCAGAATCGGTGCCTGGTTTCTGGAAACACTTGCGGCATTGCTTCCTTCATAGCCGGGACTTGGTCTGTTATGATACATGTTGGTGTGTGCCCTATACATCGTTTAAAAGCATTTAGTAGCCACACGTAAGATGCTATGTCTTCCTTTGCTATAAGGCCTGCCCCAAAAGTTACGCACTTCTTGTGGTTGTCTATCCCGGTGAATGGCACAAATACCAGTTTGTACCTGCATATATTTATTAGTGTTAGGCCGCTGTTATGAATTTACAGTCGTTCAACGTTTATTCTAGGCGATATTCGATGCAGTTTGCCGTCCAGGGGTAGGGGCACGCAACGTAGTGAGTATTGGCACAGTATATAGACTGAGGTGCACACATGAGTTCAGTCAGTGTACTGCACCGCAAGACTCTCATCTCGGTTTTTATTCAGGTTTCATACTCTCTTTAAACTGGTATATGTAATTTTAATAATTTATAACTAACCTGTTTGTTCGGTATGTTGCATCGATTGACACCATATCTCCGAAGCTTTTGTATTGTGTTTTTGCCGTTTGGTCCGCCCAGAACACCCTGCTTAGGTGGTTCTCCTCATCCACATCATACTCAAATGTGAAACTTGGATACAATGCCTGTTTCTTTGTGTACTTGTCTATCACTGCTTGTGCATCTGCTTCATCCAGATTTGCATTTACGTCTCTCTTGCAATTTCTGAACTCTACGCATGTAGGACCGATATTTGCAGCTCCCCCCATCTCATTGAATATCTTGTATGCTGTTGTTGCTCCTATGTTTACTTTTCCACAGTTTGCTATAAATACTTTATGTCCAATATCAAGCTTTCGATTTATCTTTAAGAATGGTCTTGCTGTGGGTGAGCATAGGCAGTGGTTGTGGCGCTCTTCTAATACGGTCAGTTCGTAGTAACCCTCCTTCTGTAGCCGAATTCCACATTTTGCCTTACACCCCACTCGGTTTGACACACGTCGCCGTGTTTGTTTTTTGCCTCTGTTGTCATTATTTGTGTCTTTGTTCCCTTCAGTTTGTGTGGTTGGGTATCCTTCTCGTGAGCATAGCAAATACTTCGATTCAATTTGTCCGTGTCTATTCCTTTTCGCCGAGGTGCATCTAACATCGAAACCTACCTCTTGTGCGTACTTTTTGTAAAACTTAACGGCTTGCTCTACGTCCTCAAAACGTTGACCACGGTAAGGCTTTAATGACTCTTCACATTCTGGGATGGTTTCTTCTGTTATTCCAAGATATGTTCCGTGATCGGGCTGTGTTCCCTCATCCGCTGCAATTTCTGTTGCAGTTTACAATGTCAGTGGGATTATTTCGCTATGTATGTTGGAAGTCAGGGGAACACGACATTTGACTAGAGTGCACAGTAAATAAGTAATTATGGCACACAGAATGCAGAGAAATGTAACTGATCAGCATTCAACGAATCTATGCTCTATTTCATTCCACAGAACCCCACCACCCCGCCATGGATCGCTGAATCATATTATCATGGACACGTCTTACCATTACCCTAGTTCCAGGCATTACTCTACTTTCATTATACCATAATAGTTTTTATTCTTGTTTAAATTCGTGGAGGCCTTACCGTCGATCGTGTCGTCCTCATTACCTCTACGGTCTTCCTCATCAATTGCTACCTCCGGGAATACGTAGTCGTCGTGGTTTGTGGATGTTCCCTTACTACTTGTTTCACCGGCGTCCATGGCTGCGCGTAGAGCAGTTCTCCCTTCTCGCCCTTTTCTGGTCTCTCGCCAGTTGAGGGTGGCAGATTGTATGTAGTGTTTGATTCCCTTCCGTGTTCGAATTCTTGCTGCTGTCATATTTCACGTGGATGAATCCTTGTGTAACTAAGCATGTTGTCAAATCTCTTATTTGTCCTTTCTAATTATTTTGGGCGTTAATAACATTTGTATATGGGCATCATCTTAGCCATTAAATCTCTTGGATTGGATGGACATGATTTGTCCTCACAGTCCTCTATATATTGTAGTCCTCATGTGAACGCGACCCTATATATATATATATATATATATATATATATATATATATATATATATATATATATATATATATATATATATATATATATATATATATATATATATATAGAGGTTTAAGTTCCAGTGCGGGTGAATGTTTTCCGTGCGATTCTGCGGGTGATTAATGTGCATGAGTTTTATACTTAATGTGAGTGAGTCTTATGCTTAAGGTGCGTTAGGTTTGTGCTTAATGTGCGTGAGTTTTATACTTAAGGTGTGTGAGTCTTGTGCCTAAGGTGTTTGAGTTGTGTGTTTAATGTGCGTGAGTGTGTACTTAATGTGAGTTGTTGTATGTTGAAATTTTAACGTGCATGAGTTTTGTGCGTAATGTGCGTGAGTTTTGTGCTTAGGGTGCGTGGGTCTTGTACTTAACATGCGTGAGTTTCGTGCTTAAAGTGCGTGAGTTTATGCTTAATGTGAGTAGTTGTTGAAACTTAAAAGGTTCCTGAGCTCTGTGCAATGTGCGTGAGGCTTGTGCTTAACATGCGTGAGGCTTGTGCTTAACGTGCGTGGGGTTGTGTTCTTGAGGTGTTGTGTTTGTGTGTTTAATGTGCGTGTGTTTGTACTTTAAGTGCGTCAGATTAATGCTTAACGTGCGTCTACCCGCACAACTGCACGGAAAGACTCACCCGCACTTGATCCCTTCCCTATATATATATATATATATATATATATATATATATATATATATATAAATTGTGGGACCTGAATATGATGAATCACAATGTACAGACATAGTAGAGTCTATATATATATATATATATATATATATATATATATATATATATATATAAATTGTGGGACCTGAATATGATGAATCACAATGTACAGACATAGAAGAGTCTATACTTTGAGATGATGGATCAGAGTGTACACAAACACAAGAGTTTATAGCTTCAAGCTAATGTATGGATGCAAGCTAGAATTGATCGAATCACAAAAATGGCAGTAATTAGATGGTCTGATCAGCTTACTTAATTAATTTAAAAAATTCGTAATTTCTCCCTCATCTCATCTATAATACCAAGTCTGGATGCATGGTGCACATGTAAGTATATCATTAATTTCTCCCAAATAATGCCAACCACTTTTTATATTTAATTTATTATTAATTTGATTTCTTGAACATTTCTTTGACCTGTAAAATTCTGTCTCCACTGATGCTGCACATGAAAGCATTAATATTGTCACTGTCCGAAGGAAAAAACATAATCAATTGATGAGTTGACTTTTGATGATTTATAAAAAAAAAATCAATTAATATTATCCACCATCAACATTAACAGTTAGAGAGATTGCCAGATGAGTAGCTAAATTTCTAACCATTAGTGATTAAAATTTAAAAATAAAAAATAATTATGGCTGTTAGAAAAATTTAAGTCAACCAGTATCATCGTCCCAAGTAAGAATGGATGTTTATGCCGATTTTGGCCTCCTCCACTTCATTAGTTCCATTCTTCATTATCCATAGGAAAAATTGTTTTAAAAAAAAAAAAAAAAATTGTTCGATATCATAGTACACAAAAAATTAGGTTTTTTTTTTGTGTGTGTGTGTGTGTGTGTGTCATAAGGGTTCAAAATTTTCCAACTACCCGTGATGAGTGATTGAAAGTTTTCATCTACTACTTAATACAATTATAACAATTCTAGACTCATGGTCATGGTCACCCTCCCGATTGAAAGGTTGACCATGACCAAGATGATTAGCTACGGCTTTCCAGCCATCTTGGCCACGGTCATGGCCAGGGTTGTGGTTGTGACTTGCGAGGCAAACTTGTAGATCCTTGAGGTCTCGTTGTCGTGACCAGCAGCGGGATCCCAAAGATCCGCAAGCTGGATTAGCACATCTAGCTAGTCATCCCGATCTAGAAGAGTAGTAGGAAGTACATCGAGATCCAGCTTGCGGGTTCCTAGCCTCTCGTTGCTTAATTATCTCGGTCGAGATGAGCAGTGGGAGCCCAGGGATCCGCAAGCTAGGCTTGTAGGTCACTGTCATAGTCACGATAGTGATTGTGACCTGGACCTCCTCTTTGACTTCCAACTCGCTCCACTCTTTCCTATGCACTCTCGTGCCTTCGTTGTGCACCTCCTTGACTCGTTTTCTCTTGCAATTGGCTTCCTTTCTTGCTCGTTCATGCCCTTGCCCAATATTCCTTGCCTACAATCACTACAAACACTTCCATTAGAAGTTATTCTCACTACGTACAATCACCTTAAAATCCATGCAAAATTAGAATAAATGAAGCACACTTATAAGCCAAATTATGGTTTATTAGTTATTATGTCTTGGGGATACAATAAGTATTTACAAGAGCTTATTAATAGAAGTCTTATTTTAATTGACACTCCGAGGTTCTGATGAAAAAATTAAACTTAATGCATGGTGCGTTGCATAGTTTTTGGGTAAGAGAAGGTAAAAAAGAGAGCATTTTTTGGGCAGAAAATACTTGGTAACATCCACCGAGGTCACTTAAAATATTTACAAATTCATGTTGTTGATTAAGTTTATACACACATAGTTTTGACTATTATGCATTCAGAACAAACAACCTTGGCTTCATTTTCTTCTTCCATGAAGATGTTGAAGTATGTGTTTATTCCATCTTCATTTCTTCAAAGAGTGCCAACACACTTACATGATTATTTAGTTTTTTTAAGGCCACGTATAGTAAGTAGAGTTGTCCTATAACCTTATCATGTATTTTGATAACCGTAATATTATGGTGGTGGGAGTCCAGTAGGGATGGCAATGGGCGGGTTGGGTGCGGGGGATATATCCCCCGCACCCGCACCCGCATTCCCAACTCACACCCGACACCCGCACCCGCACCCGCACCCGCGCGGGTAATAAAATTCCTACCCCATACACGCCCCCGCAGGGATTTTGCGGGTGCGGGTAATACCACTCACAACTCTAATTATTAGTATTACACTTAAATCTAATAAAAATTTTATACTACAATTCTAATTATGACAGATTTTTTTATAAGTTTGAACATAACTCTAAAATTTAATAAGAGCCAATGAAGTTAATAATTAATTGGAACTAAAATTGTGTTGGTAGTATAAATTGTATTAAATGTTTACTCATTATGTTATTTGTGTTGTTCATAATTTCCTATTCAAATTTCATTAACAAAAAACTAAAAAGTTTAATTCATTATTCATTTTTAATTATAAAATATACATAAACTTATATAATAAATAAATACTAATAACAATATATATAAGTGCGGGTGCGGGTGCGGAGCGGGATACCTCTCCCCGCACTCGCCCCATACCCGTGCGGGTATACAAAATTCCCCCATACTCGCACCCATTACCCAAATTGTGCCAGTATTTTAAAGCCCTAGGGGCGGGGATGCGGGAAACCCATTGGGTGCCAGTAGAATTGACATCCCTAGAGTCCAGTGATGGTGATTAATATTATGCAAGCTAGCTAGGTGGTGAACATTGATATTGGTGCCCTGGACGGTGATTATATATTACGTAGTAATTTAAAAGTTGTTGGCATTATTGATTTATTTATACTTTAATGTGCACCATTGGTGGATCGGAGACAGTTTCACAGATGAGAGAGAAATTAAAACAATTTTTTAACAAGTTAAGCAGATCAGACCACCTTCATCTTCTTTTTATATGCAATGTTTGAAGGGTTGTAGCCACACCCACTCATTCATTGACAGAACTAAACGAGAGAGAGAGAGAAAAAAAGTTGTTATATCTGAATAATTTGAATTGAAAGAGAGATCTATCGAGATGGCTTGTGTTGCTTTGGCCTCTCTGATGGCAACAATTAAGCTTGAGTTTCTACAACCAAATAATCCAAGCAGGGTTCCTCTTGATGATGAAGGGCCCGGGTTTATATCAATGGAATCTTTGTATGAAAAGCTTTCATCTTTGCAAGCTTTTGTGCAGGAGAAATCTGGGGCAAGGGGTGGCACTGCAATCAGAGATTTGGAGATGAAGATCAGAGACTTTGCACTGGATGCTGAAGACCGCATCGAAATGCAACTAAGCAACTTTCTTCTGGCCAAAAACGGAGAGGACCAACAAAAAGCTTATTATCAGCAGCAACTCCATCAAACCTTGGGAGAAGTTGCAGAAAACGCAGCGGAGTTGCTGGAAAAAAGCAAGGAAACTGATGATAAACAAGTGGTGAATGAAAGTGAAGGACCACTGATTCCTTGGTTAGAACTAGGGATGTCAAATGGGCCAACCCGTTGGGTTTTGGACTAGCCCTACAGGGTTGGTGGACTTGTTGGCTTGGGCTAAAATGGTTTTTTATTTTTTCTTTTTGAGTTGGGTTGGCCCTAACCCTAAACAACGGGTTGTTGGTTAATCCAACGGGCTAAATCACTAAACAAATTTTTTATTACAAATAGAGTAGGTTCATAACTATATATATATATATATATATATATATACACTACACGCACTATATATATATATATATATACACACACTACACACACACAATATATATATATATATATATATATATATATATATATATATATATATATATATACACTACACACAGTGTGTGTTTATATGGAGTATATATATATAGTGTGTTTATATATACTACACACGCAGTGTGTGTGTACTGTGTGCGTAGTATATATATATATATATATAGAGTGTGTGTGTGTGTACAGTGTGTGTGTATATATATATAGTGCGTGTGTAGTGTGTGTGTGTATATATATAGAGTGTGTACAGTGTGTGTGTATATATATATAGTGCGTGTGTAGTGTGTGTGTGTGTGTATATACATATACATATATATATATATATATATATATATAGTGTGTGTGTGTGTGTGTACAGTGTGTATATATATATATATATAGTGTGTGTAGTATATATATTGTGTGTACAGTGTGTGTGTGTATATATAGTGTGTGTGTGGTATATATATTGTGTGTACAGTGTGTGTGTGTACAGTGTGTATATATATATATATATAGTGTGTGTGTGTGTAGTATATATATATATAGTGTGTGTGTGTGTGTACAGTTTGTGTGTAGTGTACATATAATGTGTGTAGTGTATAAAAGTACATTATTTCATATATATACTATCAAATAATGTACCTTCAATATACAAATAATGTACAATTAATATATTAAAAATGTACCTTATATTCATGGTACACACAAGTTGTATAGACTATGGTCCATCCAATAATCATTGAATATTACACGGGCCAGCTCAACAATCCATGAGTTGGCCCAACTCAATCCAATAACCCAACAGGGCCAACCCAATGAGCTTACTTTCTTATTGGATTGATCTTTCTGGATTTTAGCCCTGCAATTTTTAGGGCTTAATGGGCTAGCCCATTGGTTCAGGGCTAAATTGACATCCCTAGTTAGAACATGCATCCATTTCGGAGCCCAGCAATTTTATGGTCGGTCGTCGCCGTGATCATGTGCAGATAATGGACAAACTCATCAGGGGCTCTGAGAAACTAGAAGTGGTCACAATTGTTGGGATGGCCGGCATTGGGAAAACAACTTTAATTAGTAGTGTCTATAATGATCCATCAGTTGCATCGCATTTCGATGTACGAGGTTGGGTTTCTATGCCTGGGGCTGCAGGGGGATACAACCGGATCCAAATGCTACACACCCTTCTTTGGACATTACTAGCAGGGACAGAAGAAATAAAAAAGGGAAGGATTCCTGATCGTGTAGTACCTGTGAGGCTACGCAAACGCTTGCAAGGTAAGAAATATCTAATTGTTTTAGATAACTTATGGAACAATCAAGCTTGGCATGATATAAGAAGATGTCTTCCTGCTAAGAGTTATAATTTTAAAAGAAGTCGCATAGTGATAACCACTACGCATTTCAGATCTGATTATACTAACTCAAGTAGAAATATTCATAACATGACTTTGCTAAATCCAGAAGAAAGTTGGACTTTGTTTTGCAATAACCCTTTTCTCAAACTGGAGAAACATAAGGCACCACCTATATTTCAAAAAATTAGGAGCCAAGTTGTAGAGATATGCGATGGATTGCCATACACAATTCTTGTAATTGCAAAACGTCTATCTAAGTGTGACAACATAAGACAAGAATGGAATAAGGTTGAAAAGGAAATAGAGTTGCTTGGAGTTCTAGATAGGAGGGCACTGACTCACACTTACAATCAATTGTCACAACACTTAAAAGTTTGTTTTCTATATTTTGGAGTCTTCCCAAAACGCAGTGCAATCAGAGTCAAACAACTTATTAGACTATGGACTGTCGAGGGATTTGTGAATCCATTGGAGCACGAGGGGTTAGAAAATCAAGCTTATGAGTATTTACAAGAGCTTATTGATAGAAGTCTTATTTTAATCGAAACTCGGAGTTCTTTTGGAAAAATTCAGAATTGTAGGATGCATAGTGCCTTGCATAGCTTTTGTGTCAGAGAAGCTCAGAAAGAGGGCATTTTTTGTGCTTTAAATACTCTACAACTTCCACGAGGGTCATTTGACATGTTTGCAAATTCATGTCGCTGGCTAAGCTTATACACGCATAAATTTGACTATTATGTGTTGTTAAGAACAAACAACCCTCGCTCCATTTTCTTCTTTCAAGAAGATAATACCGATGAAATATATGTATCTTTCAAGTTGCTAAGAGTTTTGGCTTTTGTTCCATCTTCATTTCTTCAAAGAGTGCCAGCACGCTTACATGAATTAGTTTTCTTGAGATACCTATCTGTTACAGAATGGTTTGAGGGCCTTGATTATGTAGTGTCAACCAATCGAAACTTGCAGACACTTGTTGTTTCTGGTAAAGAATCCCAATTTGGAGCACCTACTCTCCACTTGCCTTGTACAATTTGGGAGTTACCGCAGTTACGACATCTTGAGCTTGACAAATCTTATGTGATTGATCCTCCAAGCATGGTTAAAGATAATATGCGAACATTATCTTGGGTGTGTTCAACTCATTGTAGAGAAGGAGTATATTACAGGTTTCCAAACATTGAAAAATTGAAAGTTTTTGTATTTAGCAGCAATAATCTTATTTTTTTGGATAATCTTGAATATTTGGAACGACTTGAGAGGCTATCAATTTCAGTACGGTTTGGTTGTGTTGTAACTCTTCCAAAGCCACCTATGTTTCCTTCACACCTAAAGAAGTTGAGGTTGAATGGTACAAACCTTTCAGAGAGGGATTTAAAGACAATTGAAATGTTGCCTCAGCTTGAGGTTCTCAAATTGGAAAATGCCTTTCATGGAAAAGTATGGGAAGTAGAAGGATTTTTTCAATTAAAATTCTTGCTTCTTGAAAATAAAATGCTGGAGCAATGGATGGTGGGTGATGTATCCTTCCCACGTCTTGAGCACTTAGTCTTAAGGTTTTGTTATTGTTTAGAAAAAATCCCTGAGGATATAGGAAGCATTTTCTTGAAGTCAATTGAGTTGCAGCGGTGTTGTCCGTCCGTTGTCACTTCTGCAAAGCGTATTCCAGAATATCAACGCGATGAGTATGGAATCGAATTTGTTGAGGTGAGAAGCTAGCTAGCTAGTACAGTACAACATGATTCATTCTTACATTTCCATTTATTTTTCTATTCATTATAAGTTATAACGCTAATTTTCATTACAAAATCGATTGCAATTTTCTCCATCTGATCGATCTCATCTCATTTTGCATTATCTTTTTCATATAGATCAAAATCAATGGAGAAGAGTCTATACCTTAAGATGATGAATAACAAGCTAAGCTAAGGTATGGATGCTAGAATTGAATGACAAAATTTGGTTGCCAACTATATATATATTCTTAATTTTTTGCATCCTCAATCTTTATGTTATCTGTCCTTTCTCATTATATTGCATATATGTTTTTATTACTTTGTAGTCCCCTGGCCTGTTTTCTGTATGTAATCTTCTATTTAAACAAATTTTAAATTGTATGAAGATCGAAGATTATAGCTTTTGATTATCAATTGAAATCTTGAATTTTATGTTATGTTCAATCTCTCTGTCTTTCTGTTCAATAACCGTCTTTCGTAGCATTTTCTTTTTAACACACTTCAAGTCAATATGTAGATTGAATCTTAAGGGACTTGTTACACAAACAATTGCACAGGACATACGATCACAGTCAGAGAAAAAATCAGAGGAATATCAACTAGTAGATCAGCAAGATGATGGAGCAGAATTAATAAGGAAAGGAAATAATTTGAGGAGGTCATTACGGAATAAGAAGACAATTCAACACCAAGATTATGCCTATTATTAGTCTTTTATTTATTTTTTGCCTTTTATTAATTTATTACCATTGCTATAATTATGGTCTTAGGAAGCTATTTAAGATTGGTCTTTGTACTGCAAAAGGATAGCGGAATAACAGAGTTCTTTTTTTCCTTCCTTCTCGTTTTCTTATCGGAGTTACCGTAACTCGAATACAGTGTGGAACTTGAAACTTGTTCGAAAAGTTTCTTTGCTTGCGTACTAAAAATCCAGTATGTAACATGACTGGACAGAGATGACTGGACCGTACCGTTTGAGGCTCCTATTAAAAGTACATGAAAAAGCATTAACAAGCTCAACTTAGGAGGCATATTTAACATTTTTTCTAATAATAATAATACCATATCTAGGGGTGTTAGCGAACAGAGCTTTCGGCAAACTACTCGTGTTCGTGTTCGGTAAGCGTTCGTTTGTTAAGGTAAATGAACATTAACAAACAAAATTTAGAGCTCGGTTAATGAACGAACAGAGCTTGAACAGTTTTAAACTCGTTTGCTAAGAGATCGTGAACAAGCTCGTTTGTGTTCGTTTACTAATGTTCGTGAACAAGCTCGTTTATGTTTGTTTAATAATGTTCGTGAACAAGCTCGTTTGTGTTCGTTTAATAATGTTCGCGAACATGTTCACAAACATATATATTATATTATATTATATTATATTAGTTTTGTAGTTGTGTTGTTTGTTTGATTATTGTTCGTGAACGTAGATTATTTATTGTTCACGAACGAATTGTGATCATGAACATGTGCATGTGTTTGTTTATTAAGTGTTCATGAACGTAAATGAATATGTTCGTGAACGTGCTTGTTAATGAACATGTTTGTTAACGTTAACGAACACGTATGCGAACGTGTTCACGAACACGTTCGCGAACATGTTCGTTAACGTTAACGAACACGTTCGTGAACATGTTCGCGAACGTTAACGAACACTAACAAACGCTTAACAAACGAACACGAACAAGATTTTCAAAAACCTTAACAAACGAACACAAACACAAACACTCCAAATTCCTTAACAAACGAACACGAACAACCCCCGTTCGTTTATGTTCGGCTCGTTAACAGCCCTAACCATATCTCTCACTTACATGTCGTATTTACCCCTCCATCTGTTACATTTTGCTTATCATGTTTATTTTTCATTGGTTAAACTAACTCTTTCTTCATTACTTATTTTCTTTAGTAATTTGTAATTATTTTTAAGTTTAATTTTTTGTGTTTAATAGTACTTTAATATAGTTTTTAAATATATAAATTTAATATACTAATTTTAAACTTAATATTACGAAAAATGAAATTAAAAGTAACTTCAGCCAATCCTCGTTATCGAACCAAACAAATAAAATGGGATGGGCGTAAGAGAAGCTCAGAAATAGGGCATTTTTTGTGCTTTAAATACTCTGCTACTTCCACGAGGGTCATTTGGCATGTTTGCATAGCCAAAGCATGTTTTATCCAAGGAATCTGTTGAGATTAATAAGAACAAGAAAAATAATAATGGCAGTAAAGGATAAAGAAGACAAGATTTACGTGGTTCGGCAATGTGCCTACATCCACGGGAGTGAAAGTATTCTCTTATTATTTGTGATGGTGTACAAGGTGATGAGATACATTGATTATATTTATAGGCATATAATCTCCCTTTCACTCCTATTCCTTATATGAGACAAACTCATATTCCTAATCCTTATATGAGACAAACACAACAAATCTCCACCTTGGCGAATATGCTCTCTAGGAGAAAAAGATAACTCAACAAATCTCCACCTTGGCGAATAAGCCCTTTAGGAGAAAATACTTATCTAACCATCTCCACCTTCGCAAATAAGCCCTTTAGGAGAAAAAAACTCATCTCATAGTCTCCCTGGATTAGGACCACCATGTTCATTTAACATCTGGAAACACCCGACAAGTCCAAACAATGTTTGAACTTGTCACTAGTAACTGCCTTTGTCAACATGTCTGCTGCATTCTCACTTGTATGAATTTTCTGCAACAAAATCTCACCAGAAGCAATCAACTCTCTGACCTTATGAAACCTTACATCAATATGTTTGGTTCTGGCATGGTATACTTGATTTTTAGCTAAGAAAATGGCACTTTGATTGTCACAGTGTAATTGAACTCCATCTTGCTCAATACCCAACTCCTTAATCAAACCTGAAAGCCACAAAGCCTCTTTAGCTGCCTCAGTCACAGCCATGTATTCTGCTTCAGTTGTAGACAAAGCTACAATAGACTGAACTGATGATCTCCAGCAAATAGGACCACCCCCAAGAGTAAAAACATACCCTGTTGTAGAACGTCTATTATCCATGTCACCAGCATAATCAGAATCCACATATCCCATGAGTACATGCTCATTCTGTTGACTTCCAAATACAATACCATGCTCCATAGTGCCCCTTAAGTACCGGAGAATCCATTTAACTGCTTCCCAATGCTGCTTCCCAGGTTTAGACATGTACTTACTAACTTGGCTAACAGCATGAGCCAAATCAGGTCGAGTACAAACCATTGCATACATTAAACAGCCAACTGCACTAGCATAAGGAACCTTTGCCATATTTTCAATCTCACTAACTGTTTGGGGACACTGACTGGATGAGAGTTTAAAATGATTAGCCAAAGGGGTACTAACCGGTTTAGACTTACTCATCCCAAACCTGTCAAGAATTTTCTCTATATAACTCTGTTGAGTTAGCCACAACTTTCTTGCACCTCTATCCCTGTGAATTTCCATGCCAAGAATTTTCTGTGCAACTCCTAAGTCTTTCATATCAAATTCCTGACCCAACAACACTTTCAATGCAGTAATATCATTCATACTCTTAGCAGCAATCAACATATCATCCACATACAGTAACAGAAAAGTAAAAGAACCATCACCAAGGCTTTTAACATAGACACAACAATCATACTCACAACGAGTATAGCCAATTTGAATCATGTAAGCATCGAACCGCTTGTACCACTGCCGTGGAGCCTGTTTCAGCCCATACAAAGACCTCTTGAGTCGACAAACCAGATGCTCACCTCCGGTTTTAACAAACCCTTCAGGTTGCTTCATGTAAATTTGCTCATCTAGATCACCATGTAGAAAAGCAGTTTTCACATCCATTTGTTCCAAATGCAAATCCCAAATGGCTACCAAAGCAAGTACTAATCTGATAGAAGTATGTCTAACAACAGGAGAGAAAACCTCATCATAATCTATCCCCTTCTGTTGAGAAAACCCCTTCGCAACTAACCTAGCCTTAAACCTTTCCCCTTCTTTTTCTGATACTGGTGGCTTCTTTCTATAGACCCACTTGCACCCTATAGCCTTCTTTCCTTGAGGAAGTTGAGCTAACTCCCAAGTATGATTATGATGTAAAGACTCCATCTCCTCAATCATACCTGCCATCCATTTATCTTTCTCCTGGCTAGAAATAGCATCTTGAAAGGTAACTGGATCATTATTAGAAACAAGAAGTGCAAAAGAAACCATATCCTCAAACCCATACCTACTAGGTGGTTTGACATTGGTGCGTCTCGGTATATCTCTAGCCAAACTGTAATCTTGTAAATTTTCTGAACCCGAACCTGCTGCAGATGTAGAATCTGCAACTTCTTGAGTCTCAACCGTAGGTGGATTAACTACTTTCTCACTCAAAGGTACACGATCCATATCCACTTCTACTGTGCTAGAACCATCAACTAGTGTATCTTCTTTCTTTGACTGGAACATGAAATTCTCATCAAACACTGCATCTCTGCTAATCACCACCTTTTTGGTTGCAGGATCCCAAAACTTATATCCTTTTACACCTTTCTTATAACCCAAAAAGATGCACTTCTTCGACTTGGGATCTAACTTTGATCTCTCATCACCTGGAATAAGAACATAGCTAGGACAACCAAAAACTCGTAAGTGATCAAAACTTACAGGATTACCTAAGCAAACCTCCTCAGGAACCTTGCCACCAAGTGATGTCCGTGGTGATCTATTGATCAAGTAACATGCCATGTTCACTGCTTCTGCCCAAAAACACTTAGAGAGCCCAGCATTCAATCTGAGACACCTTGCTCTCTCAGCAATGGTTCTATTCAGCCGCTCAGCAACACCATTCTGTTGTGGTGTCTTACGCACTGTATAGTGCCTTTGAATTCCATGTTCTGCACAGAATTTCTGAAATTCTTTCTCAGTATATTCTGTCCCGTTGTCAGACCTCAGGTACTTGATTTTTCTTCCAGTCTGGTTCTCAACCTCGGCTTTCCACAACTTAAATTTCTCAAACACTTCAGATTTATGTTTCAAGAAATACACCCAGACTTTCCTAGAAAAATCGTCAGTAAATGTAACATAATATCGAGAGCCACCCATTGAAGGTTCCCTGGTAGGTCCCCAAACATCAGAATGCACATAATCCAGAATCCCTTTAGTTTTATGCTGCCCAGTAGAAAAACTGACTCTAGTCTGTTTCCCAAGGACACAGAACTCACAGAAATCTAGCTTACAACATTTAACTCCTTTTAACAAATTCCTTTTGTGCAAATCAAACAGACCACGTTCACCAAGGTGACCCAAACGTAAATGCCACAACCTAGTAGTATCATCACTAGACTCAACTGAATGTGCTCCACCTACAACAGTACTACCCAACAACCTATAAATGTTCCCTGTGGTCCTTTTCCCTTTCATCACAGTTAAAGCACCCTTACTAATTTTAATGGTTTCCTTATCACTCTCAGACTTATGAATAAAACCATTAGCATGCAAACTGCCAAGAGAAATCAGGTTCTTAGTTAATCCCGGTATATGTCTGACATCATGCAAAGTTCTGACAATACCATCATACATCTGGATGTTAACATCACCAATACCTATGATATTATGACATCTATCATCACCCAGAAAAACAGAACCGAAAGTACCTGACTTATAGGTTGTGAACCACTCCCTGTTAGGTGTAATATGATAAGAGCATCCTGAGTCTAGAATCCAAACATCTGACAACTTACTCGATGAAACTGCTAGAACATCACCTTCACTATAATCTGAGTCATCAGCATGCACCACGTTCGCCGCCTCTTGTTGTTTTTTCAACTTTGGACAATCTCTCTTTATGTGCCCAATCTCATAACACTTGTAGCACCGGATTTTCCTGCTATTTCTGGACTTAGACCTAGAGTTTCTCCTCCCAGAATTACCCTTCTCTTGTTTCCTTCCACGATCCTGGCCCTCTTTGGCATACAAACTTTCACCAACAGACGATCCATCTCCTACACTCTGCAAGCGCTTATTATGAGCCTGCAGGGCCGCAGAGATCTCGCTGTATTTAACCGTGCTTTTCCCGTATGTTAGAGTAGTCACCAGATGTTCAAAGGAAAAAGGTAATGAACATAGCAAGATCATCGCCTTGTCTTCATCTTCAATCTTGACATCAAGCCTGGCCAGATCTGAGATTATCTGATTGAAGACATTAATATGATGCACCAAGTCTGAACCCTCCTGCATCTTAAGCCCATAAAGCCTTTGCTTTAGATACAGTTTGTTCGTTAGAGATTTTTCCATGAACTGAGTTTCCAATTTATCCCAAATTTCTTTTGGGGCTTCCAGGGCCATAACGTGATACACAATTCCATCGTCTAGGCATAACCGAATGGTTCCTGCCGCACGCTCCTTCAAATCTTCCCAATCATCCTCTTCCAGATTAGCTGGCTTATCCGCCTTCAAAGTTTTCAGAAGACCCTGTTGTGCCAACAAATCCTTTACCCTAGATTGCCATAACCCAAAATTCCCTGTACCATCAAATTTTGATACCTCGAATTTTGTGCTTGAACTGGTCATCTCAACAGTGCTCTGATACCAATTTGTTGAGATTAATAAGAACAAGAAAAATAATAATGGCAGTAAAGGATAAAGAAGACAAGATTTACGTGGTTCGGCAATGTGCCTACATCCACGGGAGTGAAAGTATTCTCTTATTATTTGTGATGGTGTACAAGGTGATGAGATACATTGATTATATTTATAAGCATATAATCTCCCTTTCACTCCTATTCCTTATATGAGACAAACTCATATTCCTAATCCTTATATGAGACAAACACAACAAATCTCCACCTTGGCGAATATGCTCTCTAGGAGAAAAAGATAACTCAACAGAATCAATTGTCGTTGACTTTCATCATCATCAGTGCTAGCTTCGTTGCTTATTTTCAGCAACTCTGCTGTGTTTTCTGCTGCTTCTCCCAAAGTTTGATTGAGTTGCTGAGATGCTTTTTGTTGATCCTCTCCGTTCTTGGCCAGAAGAAAGTTGCTTAGTTGTATTTCGATGTGATCTTCCGCTTCCAGTGCATAGTCTCTGATCTTGAGTTCCAAATCTCTGATTGCAGCAGCTCCGGATTTCTTCTGCAGAAAAGCTTGCAAAGATGAAAGGTTTTCAAACAAAGAATTGATTGATATGGATGCTTCATCATCAAGAGAAACCCTTGGATTATTGGGTTGTAGAAACTCCAACTTCATTGTTGCAATATGAGAGAAGTCAAAGCAACAGAAGCCATCTCTCTCTCTCTCTCTCTCTCAAATTATTCAGATGTCTCAAGTTTTCTGGATGAATGAGTGGATGTGCCAATCAATGAGCTGAGCGAATGTGGCAACAACCCTCCAAACATTGCATAATAAGATGATGATGATGATGGTCTGCTAGCTAGCTTATTACAAAATTCTTTTAATATCCATTGTTAATTTGATTCTGTGAATATGACCAAATTTTTTAAATTAACAAATATTTGGTATATCGTTGGCCACTTGCTCAAAGTGTTAATGTGCTTCAGACTAACTCCTTAGTATCTATGATTATTTGGAGCACCGCTACTTACTTGGTCAAAGTGGTGATTATAGTTTAGACTACCTTGCAATTGTTGGTGCATTGTTTGCAATAGCCTAGTCCAGTCGTGCTGGTGACCGATAAAGACCATAATTATATTCCTGCACCCACTGGTCACTTGCTCAAAAGTGGTGATGGTGATAGAGATCGTCCGGTTTGTACCAACAGTTACTTTGTGATGCATTGCTGGCCACTGGCTCATAGTGGTGTTGATGGTATAGACCATTACCCTTCTTGACTTGACATTTTTGCCTCATATCTTTGGTTTTGGCCTGTGTGAGGCATTTTTGGTTTATTTCACCTGGTGGTGTGGTTGGCCTTGTGTTGCTGACTATTTTATGATTGCAGCTTGGGCATGATCCTTTTCTTGTTATTCTATGTTATGTTTACCTTAAGCCTAGGGGTTTATACTTATTTTGGCTTAGTATTGGCAGTGCCGTGCTTACTTAGACACTCGTTACGTTGGTTTTAAATGCGCTTCTCTTGAGCTTGTAGCTAGACTACACCCCTTAACTTTGTACATACTTGTTTTTGGATTAATAAGCACTATATGTTCATAAACTCAAAGCGCAGTGTTCATAATAAATTAGACACACCAATGTTAACATTCGCTATTTTACATGTTCATAACATGCCTTATCCATGTTCAAAAACTAAAACCTATATGTTCATAAATTCAAAGCTTAATGTTTATAAATTTGTATGTTCAGAAATTTAAAGCTAATGTTTAGAAACACGTTGAGTGCGGTGAAATGTTGTTGTTTTATACCAAAGTCCACGGTATAACAACTGATTTCTCTGTGTACATTTGCTAGAATCAATGGTTATGCTGTGCAACCGTGTGCATCATGGTTACAAAAACGACGTCGTTTTGACTAAAAACGCGCCTCCCACTTAAATAAAAAATAATAATCAGTTTCGATTCCCCTCAACAGCATTATGTTGTTCATTCATTATGGATTTTTAGTTCATTCATTCTGGATATTTAGACGGAAATCGAAACTGATTTTTTTTTTTCATTCATGTTGGATATTTAGTTCATTCATTCTGGATATATAATTCAAATTATGCACACACAATGTTGTTGTCGGGAATCGAAATCGAAACCAAACGTTATTCACTGGAGCATTATCATATAGAGTTGAAGCACACTAAACGAATTTCACCTTTGCTTCTTAAGGGGCACTGCATATTCTGAAATGCTATCACTACTGTTGAGCCAACTTGGAAAGATAACTCCGATCCGATGAATTACTGTTTTCTTTTGCTAATACCTCGTTCTTCGCTCTCTTTTTGCAGAGGGTCGTGAACCGATTCTTCACAGCATTATCAGTTCACGAACAGACAAGCTTGGATTTAAAGCGTCGTTAAAAGCATCCAGTACTTTTCATTACCTGCCTGAAACCACATTTGCGATTTCTGTCCATCTGTTACCAAATATCCTCTGTGCCTGCAGACAATGCTTATTTATAAGATCACCAAAACGATAATAGATTGATATGGAAATTCCATGCCATCAGAATTCAGAAAGGTGACAATAGGGCATATCGATCATATGCAAGAGTGCAAGACCAAGAAAGCAAGAAAAACTAATGTACGAGAAACAAAAAAAAAAAAACTAGCACAAGTTCAAACATAAAACTAAATACACAACATAAGTCTAGCGCTAAACTTTGTTTTTCGGATGCTAACTCAAAATCTGGGGAGACAGTAACATGGAGTTCAAAAGATGATGCTTTTCAGTATCGATTTTTACCTCACATAAGAGCATATCTTCTTCAGGAGACCATCCCCCCCTTTTGATATCGGAGTTCAAATAAGTAAACCATCTGGAGAAACATTGTCACAACATCCATCCAAATGAGACTACACTCAACTTAATTTGGGAAAAATATGGAGAAACAAAAAAAAAAAACAAAACAAAAACAGAAGAATCAAACCATAGGTACATTCAACATATATTCACAACTCAAAAGGTACATTCGACAAATTTGATGAATAAGTCTCATTCTTATTCCATACAAAAATATTTGAAATATTTTCACAAGTAAACAAAAAGTGCATGATAACATATATTATTCAAAACTCAAAAGTGTACCATTATTTAAAAAAAAAAAAAAAAAAAAAAAAAAAAAAAAAAAAAAAAAAGTCATCTATCATCTTCAACTTGATCTTCCTTAGCTTGTAATTCACCATTGGACTGGATACTTTGAGATATTCCTCCCAGTAACTTCTATGCGTATGCGCACTATGATTCATCATATTCACATCCTTCAATTTTGATCTATTACAAAATAAGAAAATAAAATGGGATCGGAAAGTGAAATATAAATAATTCAGTACAAAATTAATTAGGGATGAATCATATATATATATATATGGAGTAGCTTCTAACCTTCAAATTACCGTTTCGGCTTAAGTACTTGGATTCTTGAATATCCTTGGCAGAAGCGACGACAGAACGGCCACATTGTTGCAACTCAATTGATTTCACGGTGCCAATATATGGAATCTCCATAGGGATATTCTTCAAATGATAACAAAATTTTAGAACTAAACGCTCAAGATATAGGAACGAATCCTATTGACTATCCACTGCTCAAGCTGTTTTGCTTCAAGGAGCAAGAATTTTAGCTGACGAAATCCTCCTTCATCTACTTTCCATATTTTCTCATGGAAAGCATTTTCTAACTTGAGGACCTCAAGTTGAGGCAACATTCCAATTAAAGCTAAATCCCTCTTGCAAAAATTAGTGCCATTCAGCCTCAACTTCTTAAATTGTAAAGGAAATATGGGTTGTTCTGGACGAGTAACAGCACAGCCTGCTGAAACTAAAATTGATAACGTCTCTAGCCTTACCAAATAGTCAAGATTATCCAGAATAATGGGATTGTTGCAAGATCTACCAGTCTCATGACTAGGTTCCAAGTCTTCTTTGCAGAAAATTTTTAATTTTTTAATGTTTGGAAATCTGTAATACACTTCCTTTCTGCAATGAGATGGATTCACCCAAGACAATGTTTGCATGTTATCTTTAACCACACTTGGAGGATCAATCACATACGAATTGCCAAGTTCAAGATGTTGTAACCGTGGCGACTCCCAAATTGTACAAGGCAAATGGAGAGTGGGTGCTCCAGGTTGGGATTCTTTACTTGAAACAACAAGTGTCTGCAAGTCTCTATTGGTTGACACTACACAATCAAGACCCTCAAACCATTCTGTTACAAATAGATATCTCAAAAACATTAAATCCTTTAAGTGTGTTGGCACTCTTTGAAGAAATGAAGATGGAACAAAAGCCAAAACTCTTAGCAACTTGAACGGCACCGATATTTCAACATCTTCTTGAAAGAAGAAAATGGAGCGAGGGTTGTTTGTTCTAAACAACACATAATAGTCAAAACTATGTGTGTAGAAACTTAACCAGCGGCATGAATTTGCAAACATGCTAAATGCCCCTCGTGGAAGTTGTTAAGTATTTAAAGCACAAAAAAAGCTCTCTTTCTGAGCTTCCATTACGCAAAAGAACCCATCTCTGATCTCTCTCTCTCTCAATTATTCAGATCCCAATCAATGAGTGGAAGTGCCAATAAGTCAACAACCCTCCAAACATTGCATAATTATATGCTGGAAGAAATGTTTACAGCAGGGTAAAAATAAAAGCACACCGAGTATCATTTCATATATGTAGAGAGAGAGAAAGTTTCTGCCTCCTATTTTTTTTTTTGGTGAGGCTTTCTGCCTCCTATTAGAATCACCTTCACAGTCAAAACTGTGGACAAATTTATATTGTGCATCTAGTCTAGTAAATATAATGGTTAAAAATAAAGAAAAATAAAAATATATATAAAAAATGGGATCAATTTTAAATATAGTATTTGTCTATACATACTTTTCAATTTTCATGACCTCACATTTGGGAGGATCACAGAGGTACCATTGAACTATAAATTACTAAGCAGTTTCATAAATATTATAAACTCAAAATTTCTCTCGCCTTATTATAAAAAATGGGATCAATTTTAAATATATTTTTTTTTAAACAAATATATTACTCTTTGACTTTTTCTCTCACCGTATTCGCGAGCGTTTTCTAGGGTTTCTGCAAGTTTACCGCCGTGCGACCGACGTCGACGACAAACTCCATTGCTAGTATCGACTATGCAGATGGATGCTCAGGAGGTTACTGATCAGTGTGCAAGCCTGACGTTAGCAGATGTGGATGATGAAGAGGTCGCGGTACAGGTCCCTTTTGAGCCGGGAGAGCGTGAGGAGGAGGAGGAGATGTTCCATGCGGTTGGAAGGCTGTTAACGAATCGATCGGTCCGTTTTGCATATTTTCAGGACACCATGGCAGGAGTGTGGTAGGCGGCCATGGGAGTGAATATGCGAGAGCTTCAGCCTCGGAGGTTTCTCTTTCATTTTTACCACGAAGCTGATCTCCAACGTATTCTTTCCGACGGACCTTGGGCGTATGAACAAAGCTTGTTAATTATGAAGAAGCTAGAACCTGGGGAGGATCCGGAAATAGTGCCGTTGGATTTTGCGGACTTTTGGGTTCAGATACATGCTCTGTCGGTCGGTTTTCGCTCGGAGTCGGTGATCAAGGTTGTGGGTTCGTTTCTAGGAGCTGTAGTACAGTCTGATGAGAGGAATTTCGATGGCTCCATGAGGGTGTTTTATCGTGTTCAGGTGTCTCTGGATATTACCAAACCACTCAAGAAACAAATGAAGCTCAAGAAGGGTGTTGGGAGTTGGTCTGTCATAGATTTTCGGTATGAACGGTTGCCGACCTTCTGTTTCTTATGTGGGTTGATAGGGCATGGGGATAGACATTGCAAGCTCGCATTGCAGCGCACTGATCCTAAGGCGGAGAAGCCGTACGGAGCCTAGTTACGTGCTATTACTCGCCGGGGACTGCCAGCGACGAACCAAGGCTGGATTCCCCCTGAAACTGCTGCCGAGCGGAAGCTTTGGAGGTCACCTGCTATGGGTTTTGTTGAGGAATTTCGTAATAGTGAGGGGAGGGAGAAGGGCAGTGTGGTTGGGACTGATTTGGGTAAGGGGGGTACGGGCAGTGTTGTTGGGGAAGTGCATGGGGGAGTTGGCAGTGTTGTGGGGGGAATGAATGGGGGTGTGGGCAGTGTTGTTCGTGGGGTTGTTATTGGGGAGCAAAAAAGAAGGAGGGTGGAGGAGGGGGATGCCGAGGGGGGTGAGGGTGGTGAGGGTGGTGGTGCGATGGATTGTGGAGCAATGGTGTCAAAAAACGGATTGGGGGCGGGACTTGCGGAGCAAGCCCGCCGGGAATTATGAGTCTCATCTCCTGGAATTGTCGGGGGCTTGGCAACCTGACGGCAGTTCGTGTTTTAGCGGACCTAGTTCGCACAAAGAGGCCGATTGTGGTGTATTTGATTGAGACTTTCGTGGGTAAGCAACGTATGGAGGACATCCGTGTGCAGTTGGGTTTCGATTGTGTTTTTACGGTGGAGGCGGATGGGCATAGCGGTGGCTTAACTCTGTTGTGGATGAATAGTGTGGACTTGAGGGTTTCGGGTTATTCTGCGAATCATATTGATTGTGACCTGCAGTTGGATGTTGGAAGCCCATCCTGGCGTTTTACTGGTTTTTATGGGTACCCGGAGAGGCACCGAAGGCGGGAGACATGGCAGTTGTTGCGCACCTTGTCGTCTCAGTCTTCTCTTCCATGGCTGCTGATGGGGGATTTTAACGAGCTACTAGATCAGGCGGAGAAGGTGGGTCGGGTCCCACATCCGCAATGGTTAATTAATGGTTTTAGGGCGGCTATTGCTGACTGTGGTTTGCAGGATGTCCCTTTTGAGGGGCCCTAGTTCACTTGGGTGAAGTCGCGAGGAACGGGTCATATGATTGAGGAAAAATTGGATCGTATTCTGGCATGCGACGATTGGTTGAATTTGTTTCAGGGAGCTCAGGCGCATTCACTGGTTGTTCCATATAGTGATCATTTGCCCCTAATTTTAACTCCGGTTTCACTCCCTCGGGTTCAGAAGCGAGCCAAGTTTTGTTTTGATAATGTGGCTGCGGGAGGAAACGTGCAGGGAAATTGTTTCCTACAGCTGGGACAGAACGGTAGGCCAAAGCACGTTGGCAAGGGTGGAGGCGTGTGCTCATGACATATGGAGGTGGGGGCGGAATTATAACAGGGAGTTCCAGAGAAAGATTGAGTATAATAAGCGTCGTTTAGCTTGGCTAAGAGGGCGTCGTGATGTGCCAAGTATGCGTGAGTATGATGAGGTAGAAAGGGAGTTGCTTTATTTATTGGAGCAACAACATTATTTTTGGAAACAACGGGCCAAGGAGTTCTGGTATCAAGGTGGGGACGTGAATAGCAAGTTTTTTCACAATTCTGTGAAAACTAGACGTCGTAAGAACACTATTAGAAGGCTCCGGGATGAGAACGGAACTTGGGTAGAGGATGAGGAGGGGTTGGACAATGTTATGCTGAATTATTATAATGGTCTTTTCACCCCGGACTATGGTGAGATGGAGGAGGTAATTGATGCTATATCAGGGAAGGTGACTGAGCATGATAATGCAATGTTATTGCGCCCACTGAGTATGGAGGAGGTTAGGGAAGCGGTGTTTCAGATGCATCCTGACAAGTCCCCGGGTCCTGATGGTTTTGGGCCGGGGTTTTTTCAGTTTTTCTGGGACATTGTGGGGGGGGGGGGGGGGGTTACAGCTTCTGCAGGGGCTTCTTGGATTCGGCTAAGCTCCCGGGTGGGGCTAATGATACCCTTGTTGTTCTGATTCCGAAGAAGGCTAGGCCGGAGTCTATGAAGGATCTGCGCCCGATAGCATTGTGTAATGTCATCTATAAGATTGTGGCTAAGGTGTGTCCTAATCGTTTAAAGCCTTTGTTGCAGAAGCTGATTTCGAATGCGCAGAGTGCCTTTGTTCTGGGCCGCCTAATTACTGATAATATCATGTTTGCCTACGAGGTTCACCATTACTTGAAACGGAAGACCCAGGGCCGTGAGGGGGTGGTGGCTTTGAAACTTGACATGTCCAAAGCCTATGATCGGGTGGAGTGGGAGTTTCTTCGGGCAGTGATGCTTAAGTTGGGGTTTGGTGATCGATGGGTCAATATTCTGCTTGAAACAGTAACTTCTGTACGGTATCATATCTTACATGACCAGTGGCGATTGGGACCGATTATAACTGGTAGGGGTCTTCGTCAGGGGGACCCGTTGTCCCCATATTTATTCCTCTTTGTCGCAGAAGGGTTGAGTTCCATGATTGAAAGAAGTATGGCTGCGGGCCGATTGCATGGTGTTTCGTTTGCGAGGGGTGCGCCTTCTGTCTCTCTCTTCTTTTTGCAGATGACTCCTTCATGTTCCTTCGGGCTAACGAGGAAGAAAGCGTTCAAATGAGGTATGTGCTGGACACTTATGCTAGGGCTTCTGGCCAGCATGTTAATTATGATAAATCTGCTGCATGTTTTAGTGCTAATGTGCCACAGAATATAAGGAATGAAGTGGTTGATGTTCTGGGCGTGGAGGAGGGAGAGACTAGTGGGAAGTACTTGGATTTTCCTTCTCTAGTGGGAAGGAGGAAGAAAGTCATTCTGGGGTTTCTGAAGGATCGTATACTAACCAGGGTTCGTTCTTGGAATGCCAAGTACCTGTCAAGAGCTGGGAGGGAGGTTCTATTGAAAAATGTTTTGCAGGCAATGCTATCATATGCTATGATGGTGTTTCTACTCCCCTTGGGCCTTTGCCGGGAAATTGAGGTAGTATTGAATCAGTACTGGTGGTCTGGTGATGTGAGTAATGGCCGTGGAATACGATGGCGTTCTTGGGAGGGTTTGACGAGGCCAAAAGCGTGTGGTGGAATGGGGTTTAGACGCCTTCATGAGATGAATAAAGCTCTTCTGGGAAAGCAGGCTTGGAGGTTGATTTCCGACCCCACGAGTTTAGTGACACGTGTGTTTAAATCACGATATTACCCTGACTGTGACTTTTTTTATGCCAGGGAGGGGAGCAATCCGTCCTACATTTGGCGGGGTATGTTAGCAGTTAAAGAGTGCTTGAAGGAGGGGTGTAGAAGGGTGATTGGCGATGGTAATGGGACTATAATTGGCAGGGATCCTTGGCTACCAGTGGATGATAATCCTTTTGTAGAAACGGAGTTGCATCAGACAGTTTATCAGGCCCCGGTGTCCTCCTTAATAAATTTACATGGTAATGGTTGGGATGTGGAGTGTGTTAAGGATATATTTAATACCCGTGATGCTAATTTGATTTTGAATATTCCTGTCAGTTTTCGAAAGCCTTGTGATCGGTGGTTTTGGCATTGGGAGCAAAAAGGTGCGTATTCGGTTAAATCTTGTTATAAGCAGCTTACTTTGGTGCCTGCAAGTGATCGCCCTTGGGCAAGTATTTGGAGTTTGCATGTCCCTCCAAAGGTGAAGAGTTTTTGTTGGCAGTTAGCATCCCACTTCCTTCCAACACGTGATATTTTATTGACTAAAAATGTAGCTTGTTTGTTAAATTGTCATATGTGCAAACAAGTTCAGGAGTCGGCCATGCACCTTTTTGTCCAGTGTGGGGAGGCAGTTCGGCTTTGGAATAAGCTGGAGATGTCGCATGTCAGTGCCTACGATGGTAATAATCTTGGAGACTGGTTCTTTTGGGTTTTGAGCATCTTAGATTTATGTTCAAAACCAAAGTTTGTTATGGCTTGTTGGGGTGTGTGGACCAACAGGAATGAGAGTGTGTGGAAGGGTATTGATTTTGATTTGTGTACTATGCTGCATAGGGCATTGCTGTTTCTGGATTGTTGGAGAAATGCGAATGAGAAGCTGTCAGCTGGTGTTGCCCACTCGGATTCGCATGTTGTGGAAGGTTGGGCAAGGCCACCATATGGGAGGCTAAAACTTAATACGGATGCTGCGCTAAATGTTGAGGAAAATGCTATGGGTTTTGGATGGGTCTTACGTGATGATGTTGGAAATTTTCTGGCTGCCAAGAATATAAGAATGCCCGGGTTATGTGCGGTTAGGGAAGCAGAGGTGCTATCTATTCGGGAGGCATTGAGTTGGCTAAGGGGTACAGGACTGGGTGCGATGGATGTGGAAACAGATTGTCAGATTGTTTTTAATGCAATTTCTTCAGCTTCTTTTATTTCAGTTTTTGGTTATTTAGTAGATGATGTAAAGAATTTGGCATCTGAGATTGATGATGTGAAATTCTGTCATGTTAAGCGATCTGCGAATTGTGCTGCCCACACTGTTGCTAGGGAGGCCTTTTCTGTGTCAGGTTGCGGTGAGTGGTTAGATGAACCATCTGCCTATCTTGTTAACATTCTTCATTCCGATTTAATGAATTAAGTTATTCTTTTCAAAAAAAATAAACTCAAAATTTCAAAGTTTATAATTTTATGAAACTGATCTGGCCCAGTGCACTTTTTTTTTAAATTTTATTTTGAAACATTAGATCTACTAATTGGACTATTCATATTGAGTTATACTACATGAACTCCCAAATTCTACTCCCTCATTTGTACTCCATGATGTGGCAAGCCAGGATTGGTTATTTTCAACATGTGGGTCCACAGAAAAGTGTCTACATCAAGAACATATGAGAGGGAGTACAAGTTAGGAGTATAAAATGGGAGTTCACCAAGTATTTTCTATTCATATTTGTCCACAATTCTCACCAATTAAGATAGTGGTTCTCGTATGAATTAGATTATATATAGGCTTAGGTTCGGGTGCAGTGAAGGCCACAGGTGAAATATGCACTTGAATCTCAACCTTAGATCAATTCATCTTTTTAAAAAAAAAATTGTCATTTACGATCTATAACAATGTGAACCGGAAGACACAACAATGTGCTTTGTAAGGCATAACAACGTGAACTGAGAGACAAAAATGTGCATTGTAAGTCACAAAAATATGCAACAATTATTGAAAAGAATAAATTTAATACATGATGTTAGGAACAAGTGTAATTAGATTTTGATGATACCAAACTCACTAGGATTGTAGACCCCTAATTTTCCTTTCGTAGTTAGGTCTCTTGTGACAAACGAAATCTATTGTAACTCAACGATTGATTCACACCTTGAAGGGTACATACGAATCTTAGTTGAGACTAGCATAATAGGTCTACATGAAGATGTGAAGACGACAAGATGATCGAAAGATGCTTCCAGACGAAAGATGGATTGAGCAAGTCTCGGATAGACCTCATTTGACAAAGAGGATCTCTCGCCAAAGAGAAAGGTCTAAAGATAAGGTCAATCTTTCGACGAACATCTCTGAGCAAACAAGTCAAGACAGACTTGTAAAGACAAGCAATGAGAATGTTGTCTATGACTCAAGATGGGCAAATCATTCAATTCGGACAAAAAATGTCCTAGGATTGATCTTCACAAAAGTCAAGAAGCATTAAAGGACTTGTACCTCTTTGTTAGAGAACAAGGACAAAAGCCATTATGTTTTTGGCTCCAACGGCTACAAAGTACAAGTGCATTGAATGCTTGATGCCCACTGGTTAATACTCACTGGATATTAGGTTTGAAATCTTCATCTCCCTCCAACGGATGAATTTTTTCACCTATAAATACCTCTCTTCATCATTGAAGAAGGTGCTGATTATTTTTCACTCTTGCTATCTAAAGAAAAGCTCTTCAAACAGTTCCATCTCTTAAAAGCTTTTCACAACCAGTGTTTATGTGAAGTTTTTCAAAAGGCTAATCCATTTCCATACCACAATTTGAAGAAGTCTTGCATATTTTCAAGAGAAGATTCATCTAGACATCAAGACAAGGCTTCAATTAGTTGGAGAAACACCAGATTATCTTTCCAACATCTCAACTTAGGAAGAAGTTGATAGAAGCGGGGTAAACTCGAGGAGTTGAAAAACCTATCAAGTGGTTGTCCAGCTTAGTGATCAAGGAAGCCAGCTTGAAGTAGTTTGTACTAGAAGTGATAGTGCAAACCCTTTCATGAGTTGTGAAAGAAGAGTGGAGTAAGCTTCGTTAACAGCTGAACCACTATAAATCTCTCTCTCCATATCTCTTTACTTACTGCTTTATTGCTTTCGTGCATAGCATATCATATCGACCAAACGCTAAAATCTCCTAATGAAAGTGTGCAAAGTATATCTAAACGAATCTTTAATTCCGCTGTGCATCGCTCCAAAAGGAGCTACTTTGAAAAATCGATTAGAGTCTGTTCACCCCCCCCCCCCCTAGACTATCTTTCGACCCTACCAGGACCAACAAGTGGTATCAAAGCGCTTACCTTGTACGGTAAACGTTTTGCTTTACTGCCTGGTAGATCCATTTTGCAAAATCTATATAGGTTAAACTGCTTTTTCGTCTTTGCACGTATTTTCTTAAAAAATTGGAAAGAGATCATGCTAACCGTTCTAGGCCTCTTGCCTTTAATCTCTCTAAATTTGATGATTGGAAAGTCAGGATGCAGGCTCATCTCTCGGCTATTCATGATGAAATGTGGGACGTTATAAGAGAAGGTCCTATCACCGTGATGATGGTGAATACACAAGCGGCTGCTCAAGGAGCAGATCTAGAAGTTTTGATTCCTAAACCAAAGTCTCAACTTACTTCAGACGAGAAGACAAGAGCAAATCTCGACAACGTTGCACGAGATATTCTCTACAAGTCACTAGATGATTCGTTATTTCCAAGAGTGCGGAAATGCACTACGGCACAGAAAATCTGGGATACTCTCATGAGTTTAGGAGAAGGAGATGAACAAGAAAAGGACAACAAGTTCACTGTTGCCATGAAAAAGTTTGAAGACTTCAAAATGATGCCAAACGAAGCCATCACTGACATGGAGCTCAGGTTCACGAAACTTATGAGTGACCTTTCAAATCTCATAAAGGAGCTGACTGAAAAAGAGAATAATCTAAAGATTCTCCAAGGGCTTCCAAAGTCATGGGAGATAAAAGTGACAGCCATGAGAGATCACAGAGACATGAAGACAACCAACACGAGTAAAATATTTAGTGATCTTAAAGCCTACGAATTCGAGCATGAGCCCAGAGAGGTTGAGGAACCTGAAATGAGAAATGTCACCTTGGTTGCAAGTCAACAACAGTCAACATCAAACAGGTCAAACTCTAATCCTAGTGAATTCTTATCTAATGAACAGTTTGCTTTGTTTGTACGAAAGATGAAAAGGTTCATGAGGAAGAACAACTTTCAAGATCATCAAAGATCACCAAACTCCTCAAACCAAAGACATTACGAAAGATCTCCTCAATCATCAAAACTAGAGACGATGGATGCACAAATGCTATGCTATAATTGTCGAAAGCCAAAAAACTTCAAGGCGAATTATCCTCATCCAATAGTCCGCAAATATCAGGACCAGAATGCTAGCACAAGTTCACCGAAAGAGGCTTGTTGGTCCCGAAAGAGGTAAGGTGAAAGTCTAGAGGGGGGGGGGGGGTGAATAGACTTTCAAGCTTTTTCGCACAGCACAACAATTGCTAAGGCACAGAGAAACCAAAACTCTTAACTAGATTATTAGAGTATGGTATGCAGCAGAAATAAATAAAGATAAGTGTGTGTGAGATTGTGTCAAGTATATCTCGTGTGAAGCAAGTAAAGAGCAATAAGTAAAGAAGGCAGTAAAGAACACAAGACAATTATAGTGGTTCGGAGGTGGTGTAATCCTCCTACTCCACTTGCTTTTATCTCCAAGAGCAATTCACTATATCCACCACTTCTTGGTTCCAAGATACAATGAATTCCTTGATCTAGTGCTTTGATCACCAAGCCCGCACTAATCACGCCCAGTGACACCACACTGCTGCTTCGGGTTTCACGTCGCCGCGCTTCTTTCCCAGGATTTCACGACTCCGCGTTACTCCCCACCCCCCCCCCCCGTCTTCTACGCTCCGGTAGAAACGCTCTTCCGTGATCTAGTGCTTTGATCACAAAGCCCGCACTAATCACGCCCAGTGCCTCTAACACTGCTGCTTCGGATCTCACAGCTCCGTGTGACAATCCAGGATTTCACAGCTCCGTGCTACTTTCCTCCCTTCCTACACTCCCGTAGGAATATCACTTGTTCAAAGATAAGTTTTCTTCTTGCTTCCAACTTCTGAGACTTTGTAAATGATCTTCAAAATGATGCAGGTCTCTTGTTGATGAAGATTTAACACTCTTGAGTGATTTCTCGTGAAAGCTCTGTATCTCTGAGTGTTTTTCTCTCTTTGAATGTATCAAATATAGCACTTGATTTTTATACTCTGTTTAGCTCTGCTTTTAGAACTCTCTGAATATTTCTCTTTAAGCTCCTAAGTTCTTTTTCTTTTCTCACTTGAAGATTTCTTTTTAGTATGCTCTGTACCAATTGAAACTTTTGCTCTATGTATTCTTGCTCTCTTGTGCTCTATCAAGCTCTATCTTCAAGTCTTCAAATCTTCATCCTTATATAGCTGATAATGAGAATCTGCCCGTTGGAAAGAGACGATCTCATTTTTGAATTCTTGTATCTTTTGTCAGAGATCTTATCTTATCTTCTGGCAAAGTGTCAGAAAAGATAATCTAGCCGTTTGTAGAGATTCAACTTCATGCAAATGAGTTCCCAAACTTCATATGATATTCCTCTGGTGTTCTCACGTTTCTTGGGAATATCTGGGTCTCAGTTTTATGTAGAACGGCTTCTCTGATCAGCTCTGTAGTGGTTCTTGTTTCTTTGGGATTTAAATGCTTCAAAAATATTCTTCAATTTAATCTTATACTAGTTAGACTAGTATTTTTTCTTTCTGAGAATTTCTTCACTCTATGTTTTCTTCATCTTCTTCATTCTCACGTCTGGGTGTTCTCATGTTTCAAACTGGCTTTGAACTTCCTCCCAATTTGAATTTCTCCTTTATAATTGACACCCAATTGCAATTGACTTGTAATTGGCACCCAATTTGAATTTCTCCATTGTAATTGGCACCCAAACTTCTCCTGGTGCTTCAATTGCTTCCCAATTTGATGACTTCGAAATTGGCTTCCAGACTCCTCTTGGTTTTGAATTTCATCTCAATTACTTTGACCTTGACTTCGAAATTGGCTTCCAGACTTCTCCTGGTTTTGAATTTCATCTCAATTCAATTTGCTTCCCAACGTCCGTGCTTCAATTTCAATTTGAAGAAATTGCATTGGTCCCCAATTAGAAATTGCATCACATACTACAACTTGAATTGACTCCCAATTTCAATTTTGCATTGATCTGAAATCGGCTCCCAATTCGAAGTCCCAAGTGCAAATTTCAAGGCTCCCAAGTGCAATTGCTTCCCAATTCCCAACTCCATCAAAGTACAATTGCTTCCCAATTCCCACTTGCCAACGCCCAACTCCATCAGGCTTAATTAATTTTGGCTTCTTCAAATTTTACCTTGTAAAATTGTAAATAGTGAGATTCAAACTTAAGTCATTTCATATAATACATCAAGCATCTTCCAACTTGTCCGTACGGTCTATTGGTTACATCTCCAATCATCTTTGATATACTCCTTTCTTTCCATAGATGCTTGATCTCCAAGTCAAATTCATGCAAACTTCAAATCTTAATTTTCTTTCACGAAAATTCTTTTGGAAATTCTTTCTGAGTAATAGCGACGTGAAAATCATATCATTCATCTTCTTCTTCAATTTGTCATTTTCACCAGACAAATTCTTGATTTTAGGCTTTATATCTTCTTCTTCTATTTTCATGCATCTTCCTCTATTTTTCTCTTTTGCAACTTAAATAATTTTCCGATCATGGTCTAAGACTCTACTAGACCTATATGAATAAAATTGGGGGTTCTACAAATACATATTTGGCATATCAAAACCATTACACTTTATTCCTAACAATTTCCTCACTTTTGATAATGCCAAAACCTATACTCAGTCATTGGCTTTAAGTCTTTGAAAAATAATCATTTTGCTCAATTTATTTGACAAAGCCAAGATGAGTTTAACAAAAGGTTTTCTAGACACAATCAAAAGCAACTTGTGAATTAATTTTTAGACAAGCTCCTAAACGCATCTTGAATTATTTTTCTTGATCAATTTTTAATTTTGATGTGCGTTTTAAAATTCCTTGTCTTTTTAATTCACGGTGGTCTAATTACAAAAGACAAATAAAATACTAAACTCAAAATAGACCATGGGAAATTATTATTGAGATATTTCGAATATTTAGAGAAAAACGCAACAGAGGTTTGAAAATAGCAAAAACATCAGCTTAAGAGAATATCCAGATTACCTTCTGGGTTTCTTGACACCCATGTCTTTCTTCAAAATTTCCTTGACATGTTCTCTGAGCTTGAAGAAATCATCCTTGAACTTCGCATTCTGAAATCTCTTTGTAACTTGCCCAGTCATGTAATAACCAAAAGTTTCCTTAATATTGGTGCCCGGAAGAACTCCAGCTTCCCACCATACAATACATTCTTCGAAGCTTCTTTCTTCTCCAAGATTCATGCCCATGTTTCCAGTGAAATCTCTTAGTTCATATCACATCTCGGTTATTTTCCTTTTAGCTTCTTCTTTATTCTTGTCCGAGATCCATTGGGCTTGATCGACTATAGGCCATTTCTTGGTAGATCCAAGTACAAACTACTTCAAGCTGGCTTCCTTGATCACTAAGCCGGACAGCCACTTGACAGGTTTTTCAACCCCTAGAGTTTACTCCGCCTCTATCAACTACTTCCTGAGTTGAGATGTTGGAAAAGAGATTTGGTGTTTCTCCAACGGGTTGAGGCTTGTCTTGATGTCTGAGTAGATCTTCACTTGTGAAAAAAAAAAAAAAAAAAAAAAAAAAAAAAAAAAAAAAAAAACAAGAAAGCTTCAGGTTGTGAAGTATGAGGATAGATATGCCTTTGAAAAACAACACAACACACACTGGTTATGAAAAGCTTAAGAAGATGGAACTGCTTTGAAATGCTTTTCTTAGATAGAGAGAGTGAGTTAACCAGCACCTTCTTCAATGGTGAAGAGAGGTATTTATAGGTGGAAAAATACATCCGTTGGAGGGAATGAAAATTTCAAACCTAAAAACCAGTGTGTATTACTCAGTGGGCAATGGGCATTAAATACATTTGTACTGTGTAGCCGTTGGAGCAAAAAGCATTATAGCTTTTGTCCTTGTTCACTGACAAGATAGTACAAGTCTTTTAATGCTCCTTGTATTTAGTGAAGATCATTCCTATGACACCTTTTGTCCGAATAATTTGCCCAACTGAATGATAGACAACATTCTCATTGTTTCTATTAATGAGAGTTGTCTTTTAACAAGTCTATCCTTGACTTGTATATTTGGGACCGAAAGATTTTCCTCATCTTTCGTCATTTCCTCTTGAACGAAAGTCCCTTTTGTCGAAACAGTCCGTCCGAGACTTGCTTTAGTCTTCCTTTCGTTTGCAAGCAACTTTCGATCATCTTCGTGTCTTCTTGTTAACCTATTCTACTAGTCTCGTGCATGATTTAACATTTCATGCCTATGTCATACGAGATTTTCTATTAAACAAAAAATAGGGATATACATCCTAAGACAGTTTGGTATCATCAAAATCTATATACACTTGTTCCTAACATTCCTTTTAAATGACATCGTTTTGGACTCGTGTCCACAATGCATTATGGACACAAGTCCACAGTATAATTTGCGTAAATTCTTACATAGGATTCTATATGGAACACTTTCAATCCTTTTCTTCATAAGTTGTGGTCCCCCATTGAGCTAGTCTTAATGACTTTTTCTTTAGTATGGTCCAAATTAAATTAAACATTCTGTTTAAATCTTTGTCATAATATTCATACGGGAAATTATGTTGTGCATCCGTATGCACCCTACATGGTGCATACGGATGCAAAAACAATATCGTTTTGCATAAAACGCGCGCCCAACTTTAAAAAAAAAAAAAAAATCAGTTTCGATTCACAGCAACAACATTATGTTATTCATTTTTAGTTCATTCATTTTGGATTTTTTAGTTATGAAATTCTGGAAGTGTAGTTATGCAATTCTGGAAGTGTAGTTATGCAATTCTGGAAGTGTAGTTATGCAATTCTGAATGTGTAGTTATGAAGTTATGGATGTGTAGTTATGTAATTCTGGAATTATAGTTATGCAATTCTGAAAGTGTAGTTATGCAATTCTGGATGTGTAGTTATGCAATTCTGGAAGTGTAGTTATGCAATTCTGGAAGTATAGTTATGAAATTATGGATGTGTAGTGAAATTATGGATGTGTAGTTATGCAATTTTGAATTTATTTATTTTTAAGTTAGGCACCAAAACGACATCGTTTTTGCATCCGTATGCACCATGCATGCTGCATACGGATGCACAGCATAACGCTCCTATTCATACAGCAACCTCCCATCTTTAATTTCTTATGTTTGTATCATTCTAGGTATCATTACTACTATTGGGAATGTGGTTGTCAAACATGTTTTGTGATCGAGGAATTTTATACCTCATGTTCTTGTGAAGGTTGTGAGTTCCCAGTCTGATCCAGAGGGAGATTAGAGTCTTGTTCTACGGCAAATTATTGTGTGGATCATGGTCCACATAGTATTATGTGGATCATAACAAAAAATATATTTTTAATATATTAAATGTACATTATTTTTGTACTGAATGTACATTATACAATATAATGTATACTCAGTGCAAAAATAATGTACATCCCCTGAATATAATGTACATTATTTTTTTACTGAATGTACATTATTTTACAGTATACGAAATATTGTTAACACAATTTGTGTGGACCATGGTACACACAATAATGATTGTTGTTCCACCCTCTTGCATTTTTTATCTTCTTTAATTAAATAATATTTTTAATGATAAGTGTCGATTATTTACAAATTAATCACAATCTTTTTAAATGTATGGTAACATACATGAATGTTAATATAAAATTTAGTATAAAAAAGTTTAATTCAAGGGAAAATGGCACTTTTTACCCCTGAGTTATATACTTATAGCACTTTTTCCCCCTCAATTATTTAGGTAAGCACATTAACCCCCTCAATTATTCTAAAAGTGGTGTTTTTTCCCCCTGATATATTAAATTGACATTTATACCCTTAAAGTAAACATTTTATTTATTTTACTACTCCAACAAATTATTGCGTATACGTAGGGATGACCACAGTTCAGTTTGAATTGAACCGGATACTAAAGCAATCGAATTAATAGTTTCCTGGTTATAATTCAGATCTAGAACCCAATATTTAAATGTCAATTTATTAAAATTATGTATCAAAAAAATTGAATCTTGAACCGTGAACCGGCGATTCCGGATCCGATTCGCGATTTTGAACCGTCTTTATTTTAAAATTTTATTTTTTATTTTAAAATAGTCTAAATTCAACAATAAATGTATTTTATTTTTTCAGTTCGGAACATGAACCGTCCGTTCCGGTTCACGATTTTACTAAACTATAAATATCGAATTTCGATTCTAAATTGTAATTGGAATATTTCGGTTTGGTTGCTATAGTGTTTGTTTGGTTTGAACCAAATTATCGTCATAATTTGTTGGAGAAAAAAAAATAAATTAAATATTTAGTTTAAGGGTAAATATGTCCATTTAATATTTCAGGGGGAAAAAACAGTCATTTCAATAATTTAGAGGAGAAAAATGTTATAGGCATATAACTCAGGGAGAAAAAGTGTCATTTTCCCTTAATTCAATGTAGCATTATCCATCAACATCAGGTTTGCATATCCACACTTCAAAATAAAGATTGCTCACAATTACCGATGCATTTCACTAATATGTAGAAGTGTACTAAAAAATATGTGCACCTAGTGATGTGTATAATTATAACTAAATGATGGATTAATTGATGCAGTTTGTAAGTTTGCATCGCGGAGTACGTGCTTTTGAGTTACACTTGTAGCTATTATTGAATTCAGTTTGTAAGTTTGCATCGCGGAGTACGTGCTTTTGAGTTACACTTGTAGCTATTATTGAATTCATTTTGACCATGTTTGATAACATAACTTATCTGCCAATTTTGATTATTTGGTCAAACAGTTGTGTTTAGTTAATATGTTTCTTTATAACCACTTATTGCACCAAAAAGTTAAAAATTAATTATTTTCTCCAAAGCATTGCCAATATTATTTTTTTTTTAAACAACGAGATTGTGTAGACGAGTTTAGCAGTCCTATCTGTCAGTCTCATTACTCTTATTGTCTCTTCATAGAATTAGGCAACGAGGTGCTTGAACCCGTCGACAGAGCTCATAAACTCATTGCCTAATACCATGAAGGTAATTAGCAACGAGACATGTGATTACTGATTAGCGTTCACGGGTTTCTTGAACCTATGAACAAATGTTTATTTTTTATATAATAATAATAATAATTATTATTATTATTATTATTATTTTATTATTGGTTAAAATAACATAATATATACACTCATATTTTAAAGGCCATTTTGCAAGCTTTCGACTAATGTGACCATCAGTCAGTTGGCGGTCACGTCAATCATACTGGCGTGATCCTCAGTCAAACTGACAGTCTCGTCAGTCGACATGTACAATCACATCAGTTAGATGTGACTGTACTTGTATTTAAATATTGCAGTTCAACATTTGTCCAAATTCATTATTTAATCACAAAATAAATATATAATTAGGGCATCACCAATAGGGGGATTTTGCGCAGATTTTGAGAAATCTTTGGTGAGGTGTAGCCGTGTAGGAGAGAAGTAGGAGAGAGAAAGGGGTAGAGATACTCCTGTAAGGAGGGAATTTTATCAGAAATGCTGGGCCCCATACTTTTGCTTGTAACTCGCGCGCTGCTCGCGTGCAGTGCACGCGCCCCTGGGCGCATTAATGGCCGTGCTTAATCTTTTTTATTTAATTTTTTTTGGAAATCAACATTTGCATTTTTTTTCTCTTTTTTATTATCTTCTCTTTCCTAATCACACATACAAAAAACTTCTTAAAATCCCCACCAAAATCTCCACTATTAAGGATGCCTTTAGTAATAACAACTGATATATACACAACCACACATTGTGGTCAAGGTCTTTCTCTGTCCGTGTAACGGTCCAGGTCCACCCGGTTCTCTGTCCGTGTAACGGTCCAGGTCAATATATCAAAACAACTGATACATGAAAATATATCAATTCAATTTCGATGTAAATATTACAATTATTACATTTACAATTTCTTCTCTTCTATACTACATATTACATTTTTTGTTCTATGCATACATATTAAAACGAAATTAAAAATAACATTACAAAATAATATTTACAACAAAATTTCTAATAGGGTTCAGTTGTGACTATCAAGAAATTAAAAATAATATTAAAGCCCAATTTTTTTAAAAAGGAATATTAAGTGGAAACTGTGAATTGGATGGGGTTCAGTTGTGACTACGCCCCTTTATTATTTTTTTTTATTTTGAAAGGAGGAAAGTGGCCAGTTTGTATATATACAAATTTATACTTGGCCATTTCCCTCAACTTCTAACTATAAATATTATACTTTTTATAATTTTCGCAACATATTTTTATTTTTTAATAAAAAAAAAAATGTCGCGAGTTTTAATTGAATTATTGAAATTCGTAGGTGTTTCACTGCGAGTATTAATTGAAGTTCAATCATAGGTTGTTCTTCTCCAAAATTTATAGCTGCAAATCAAAAGGAAAATTTTGTTACATAGCTCCAAAAGTAAACACGCTCTAAATGTTTTTTAAAAAAATACTGTCAACATAGACTTACGGCTTTTCTTGTTTTTCTTCATAATAGGTTAAAATATATACAACAAATTGTGCATACATTTTCTCAGATTTGATTCTTTCAACATTTTGTAGTGATGGGGTTAAGTGTGAGTTTGAAATGGTAAGATTGGTGGTATTTATAGTTGATATTTGTTGCTGGCCAGCCAAGAGATCCATTTGTTTAAGCCAAGACTTCAAACCATTATATTTCCACAACTTCGTTGTCCCATATTTCAGTATAATACCTACGACGCAAGTACTACTTGCATCTTTTGTTATGTTTAAGATTTTTTTTTTTCTTTTTTGGGACAAATGCATTTGGAACATGCGTTTATGTTAACACATGTCCCAAATGAGCTTTTCTTAAGGATATTCACTTTTCAAAAGTTTGGCATTTTTAATTTGTCATCAATTTGTAAATGTTTTCCATTTCATTCTTTGACCCTACTATAACCTTATCAGGTGGGAAGAATATATTTTGATGATCTTAATATTATGCAGAAGTGACGGTACGATGGTGATTAATATTATGCAAGCTAGCTAGGTGGTGGACATTGATATTGGTGCTCTGGACAGTGAATATATAAACGGAGCATTTGTTAATTTAAAAGTTGTTGGCATTATTGATAGATTTATTAATACTCCAATGTGCACCATTGGTGGAAACTGATGAGAGAGAAATTAAAATAATTTTATAACAAGCACATCAGACCACCTTCATCTCCTCTTTATGCAATCACTACTGAAAATTATGAAATTTGTGACCACCTAAAAAAGTGATCTTAAATCAAATCGAAAGTCTTGTTCCGACCACTTTTAGTATCCGGAAAAATCTTTGTTGCTATTTCCAACCACTTTTTGGTATTAACTTGATTTAAGATCACTTTCAGGTGGTCGGAAATTCCATAATTTCCATTAGTGAATGTTTGGAGGGTTGTGCCCACACCCACTCATTCACTGGGAAGAAAGAGAGAAGAAAACTAAACAAACAGATCTGAATAATTTGAAAGAGAGAGAGACAAAAACTTGTTATCTGAATACTTAGAATTGAAAGAGAGATCTATCGAGATGGCTTGTGTTGCTTTGACTTCTCTGATGGCAACAATTACGCTTGAGTTTCTGCAACCAAATCCAAGCAGGGTTCCTCTTGATGATGAAGGGCCAGGGTTTATATCAATGGAATCTTTAGCTTTGTATGAAAAGCTTTCATCTTTGCAAGCTTTTCTGCAGGAGAAACCCAAGAGTGGCGTTGGAATCAGTAGAGATTTGGAAATGAAGATCAGAGACTTTGCACTAGATGTGGAAGACCGCATAGAAATACAACTAAGCAACTTTCTTCTGGCCAACAACAAAGAGCTGAGAGTCAAGAATAAGCAGCAGCTTCTCAGTTCCTCCATCGGATCATGGCTGCTAGGCCTTTGTTCCTCTCTTTTGTGGTCTAACCCCTCCCTTCCAACCAAAAACGGAGAGGATCAACAAAAAGCTTATCAGCAGCTCCATCAAACCTTGGGAGAAGCAGCAGAAAAAGCAGCGGAGTTGCTGGAAGAAAGCAAGGAAACTGAAGTGGTGAATGAAAGTGAAGGAGCACTGATAATTCCTTGGTTAAAACATGCTTCGGCTTCGGAGCCCAGCAATGCTATGGTCGGTCGTCGCCGTGATCATGAGCTGATAAGGAAGGAACTCATCTGGTCCTCTGGTAAACTAAAGGTGGTCTCAATTGTTGGAATGCCCGGCATTGGAAAAACAACTTTAATTAGTAGTGTCTATAAAGATCCATTAGTTGCAGCGCATTTCGATGTACGAAGATGGGTTTCTATGCCTGGGGGATACAATAGCGTGAGCCAAATACTACACACCCTTCTTTGGACACTACTAGCAGAGGCTGATGATGAAATTAAAAAGGGAATCATTCCTGATGATCTAGCAGCTGAGCAGGTATACAAATGCTTGGAAGGTAAGAGATATCTAATTGTTTTGGATAACTTACGGAACAATGAAGGTTGGTATGATATCCGGCATTGTTTACCTAATGATAGAAATGGAAGTCGCATAGTGATAACCACTACGCATTTCAGGAGGGATAGTTATGATTACAAGGATGGCTATGTTCATGACATGACTTTTCTAAATCCAGAAGAAAGTTGGGCTTTATTTTGTAATAACCCTTGTTTGAAACTGAAAAAACATATGGAACCACCTAAATTTCAAGAAATTAGGAGCGAAGTTGTAGAGATATGCGAAGGATTGCCATACTCAATTGTTGTAGTTGCAAAACGTCTATCTAAGTGTGACAACATAAGACAAGAATGGAAGAAAGTTCAAAAGGAAATAGAGTTGCTTGGAGTTCTAAATAGGTGGGCACTGACCCACACTTACAATCAATTTCCACAACACTTAAAAGTTTGTTTTCTATATTTTGGAGTCTTCCCAAAACGCAGTGCAATCAAAGTGAAACTACTTATTAGGTTATGGATTGCTGAAGGATTTATTAATCCATTGGAGGGCAAGGAGTTAGAAAGTCAAGCTTATGAGTATTTACGAGAGTTCATTGATAGAAGTCTTATTCTAATTGACAATTGGAGTGTTTCTGGAAAAATTAAGAATTGTAGGATGCATAGTGCCTTGCATAGCTTTTGTGTAAGAGAAGTTCAGAAAGAGGGCATTTTTTGTGCTTTAAATACTCTGCAACTTCCACGAGGGTCATTTGGCATGTTTGCAAATTCATGCCGTTGGTTAAGCTTATACACACATAAATTTGACTATTATGTGTTGTTAAGAACAAACAAGCCTCGCTCCATTTTCTTCTTTCAAGAAGATAATGCTGATGAAATATATGTATCTTTCAAGTTGCTAAGAGTTTTGGCTTTTGTTCCATCTTCATTTCTTCAAAGAGTGCCATCACGCGTACAGGATTTAGGTTTTTTGAGATACCTATCTGTTACAGAATGGTTTGAGGGTCTTGATTATGTAGTGTCAACCAATCAAAACTTGCAGACACTTGTTGTTTCTCGTAAAGAATCCCAATTTGGAGCACCTACTCTCCACTTGCCTTGCACAATTTGGGAGTTACCGCAGTTACGACATCTTAAGCTTGACAAATCTTATGTGATTGACCCTCCAAGCATGGTTAAAGATAATATGCGGACATTATCTTGGGTGTGTTCACCTCATTGTAGAGCAGGAGTATATTGCAAGTTTCCAAACATTGAAAAATTTAAAGTTTCTGTATTTAGCAGCAATAATCCTATTGTTTTGGATAATCTTGAATATTTGGAATGTCTTGAGAGACTATCAATCTCAGTTGCATTTGGTTGCGTTGTAACCCTTCCAAAGCCATCTATGTTTCCTTCACAACTAAAGAAGTTGAGGTTGAACGGTACTAACCTTTCAGGGAGCGATTTAAAGGCAATTGAAATGTTGCCTCAGTTTAAGGTTCTCAAATTGGAAAATGCCTTTCATGGAAAAGTATGGATAGTACAAGGATTTTCTCGATTAGAATTCTTACTTCTTGAAAATAAAATGCTCGAGCAATGGATGGTCGCCGGTTTTGAATCCTTCTCATGTCTTGAGCACTTAGTCTTAAGATCTTGTTATTGTTTGGAAAAAATCCCTGAAGATATGAAAGATATTTCGATGTTGAAGTCAATTGAGTTGCAGCGGTGTTGTCCGTCCGTTATCACTTCTGCAAAGCGTATTCAAGAATATCAACGCCATGACTATGGAACCGTATTTTTTGAGGTTAGAAGCTACCTAAGCTAGTACAGTACAACAGATTTATTCTCACATTTCCATTTATTTTTCTATTCAATGCTTACAAAATCATCTCATCTTTCTGCTGCTATTTCTCTTTCCTTCAATTCTGTTATCATTTCATTCTTATATTAGTTATATATGCATTTATTTTTCTATTCATGATAATTTTCTTTACCAAATCTAATGCAATTTTCTCTCCCTCTGATCTCATCTCATTTCACTTTCTTCATTTTGCATTCTCTTTTTCATATAGATCAAAATCATTGGAGAAGAATCTATACCTTCAGATGATGAATGACAAGCTAAGCTAAGGTATGGATGCTAGCTAGAATTGAATCACAAAATTTGGTTGAATTGCCAATTATATCTGTCCTTTCTCATTGCATATATGTTTTTATTACTTTGTAGTACAATCCCCTGGCCTAGCTATTTTATGTATGCACGTAATCTTCTATTTAAACAAATTTTGTATGAAGAACATTATTATATTAATTATAGTCTTTGATTATCAATTGAAATATTGAATTTTATGTTATGTATTTGATCCAATATAATTTTATTTTCTCTCTTTATACATGTTCTGCATTTTAGAGGATATTTGGGAAAAATATCTCAAGTTGAATCACCAAATACAAGGATCGGAAGAGACAAGAGTATAAAACTAATTCAAATTTGGAACATGCTGCACACATACGAGAAGCGATTCTCCTAGCTTAGCTTGTTTAGAAAATTGCGTAAATCAATTTTCTCAAGTTGTTGGGTTGGAGAACTATACTTTTAAGTTGTAATTCTATGGTTTTTTGTGGATATTGCATGCAGTTTTTACATATGAAAATATTTCGATTATTTTTCAAGAGTCTTGTAATTCTGTTATATAAGTATGATGAAACTAATTCTATATGTAAAAAAATTATTTCAAACATTTAATTTTCAAAATTAATTCTATATGTAAAAAAGTTATTGGGAGAAGTGTCAAATAGGCCCATCTACTATTGTCAAGTGCTCAATTCCCACCACGAACTAAATAAAAGGCTAATTAACCTCACTTACCTGCTAAATTTGTTCAATTGACTTTTTCTTGCAGGTTGCTAAATAAAAAACGGAATTTCAGCCACCACCGGCTGTCCGACACCGGACAGCGGGGGGTGGCTGAAATTTCATTTTTTTTAATTTAAATTATTTTTTAATTTTTTAATAATTAGATTGGTAACCTGTAAGCAATCTGCACAAAAAAAAAAAAAAAAAAAAAACCAATTGAATAAATTTAACAGGTAAGTGTGGTTAATTAGCCTTTAATTTAGTTCGTGGTGTGGGAATTGAGCACTTGGCAATAGTAGATGGGTCTATTAGACACTTCTCCCAAAGTTATTTCAATAATTTAATTTGTATTAAATTTGATTGATTTAAAGTGAAGAATGGAATTAATGAACCAAAATTTCATACTATATTTCATGCCTATGAAAATAAATTTTTAATGTTTATAAATAATGGAGTAAAAGAGCTACTTTCAACATAATTAAAAGAAAAAAAAAATTGTATAGAGCAATAATTTATGGACCGAATCTACAATTTAGACATAATTGATTGACTAAAAACCTGCAATTTTCCCTTCTAGATTTCTTTTTTGAGTACTATTGACCCTGTCACAATGTAGTATCTAGGGGTGGGCGTTTCGGTGTTCGGCTCGGTTTTTTTCGGTTTCGGTTTCGGTTTTTCAGTTTTTTTTTTTTTTTAAAAGTAAATCATTCGGTTTAACATTAGAGTTTGGTTCGGTTTGAAACAGCTCGATTTCGGTTCGGATTTAATTCAGTTCGGTTTAAGATCCCCAAATTTAAACATTTCCTAATTTTTCAAACATACTACCAAACAATGCATATTCACATAATCACATAATTCAAATTCAAACTCTAAACATTATATAACAAAATAGTAATCCAAAGTTCAAATACAATATTAAGTACTAATATAATTAGTTAACTTTTTTGCACAACCGACTCTTAGTTGGTTCACTTAGAATATTTTTATTGACAAGATGAATAATCATCTATTTGTATAGTTGATATTAGAAGAACAAGTGTCAAGTACTATATAGTTAATTTTTGGACACAATCTGTCATTGCTAGTGCACTGGAATATTATTTTCCAGTGCACTCGAATACATTCTAGTACTATAAAATAATTCTAGTGCACTGAAAATCAAAATTAGAATGACTGTTTTTATAGAAACATGAAACTATGAAAAATACTGAATATTGTAAATATAACTCAAGTTAGATATAATTGTGAGGTAAAGAACAATTGCGACAAACAACAAAAGTGCAAAGTATAAAACAAGCTATAAAGAAATCAAATAAAAAATTTATGGGAGAGACCAATGAGAATAGGAACTAAACGGCGGAGCAGGCATCAAGGCCAAAAGTACAACGCATTCTACAACGTGCGTTGTGACGTGCGTTGGACGGTCACTTTCGCGGAAATTTCATATTTTGCCTATTTAAAGGCCTAGTTGCGGGACTACTTGATCATATATCACTTTCCCACTTTAGAAATCATATTTTAGAGTTCTTAGATTAGGGTTAGATTAGATTTTCATTTCATCCTTTAGCATAGATTTCCATTGTTCTAGCTTGAAGCTAGACTCCCTGACCTACATTGCTTCAAGGATTACAACACTAGAGATTGAAGACTTGGGTGACATTTCTTCTCCTTGTTTGTATTTCGTATCTAATGTGTGTTTTGTGATCTATTGATGATTATGTCTTGCTAAAATTCTATATGTACATAATAGAATCCTATTCGCACCAATTATGCTTTGAATTAATTTAATGAATGAATGATGAGATTGCTATGCTTCTATGGCTTGTTGTTATGGATTGATTTGTATGCATCCAAGGAGCTAGGCCAACTCCTAGGACTGTGTTGAGTGAATGACCTTTGCTAGGTCAATTCAAGCTTCTATCCTTAACATTTCTTAGCTCAAGGAATCCTACGGGACTTGGTTGGGAAGGTAATGTAGGCAAAGTATTTAAGGAAAGGTTTAAGAAAGTCCTAAACAAGTCCTAGTAGTCTATGTTATGAAAGGACACAAACCATTCCCTAGACTTGGTATATGCATCATTCTTTTCCTAGATCGTCAAATGATTTGAGTGCGTCATAATCCACACTAAGCAATCCAATCCCGTCCAAATCCCCGTTTTACCTTTTTAGCCTTACTTACTTTGGTTAGATTATTTTCTTAATTTCCCATGATTGCACAAACAACCTACCATACTCTCCTATCTTGCACCTAGTTTACTCTTGTTGAGACATTGTGACAACGGTTGTCTTGCACTTTACCTGCTCCGAATAGTCATCCTTGAGTTCGACACTCGGGGGTTTCACAACCTTCGTTTACACTCTTTCACCATCACGTATCCCATATCACACTAAAAACTATAATATCATATATATATATATATATATATATATATATATATATATATATATATATATAGGGAAGGGATCAGGTGCATTTGTTGCTTCTCGTGCGGTTGTGCGGTGGATTAATGTGCGTGAGGTTTATACTTAATGTGCGTGAGTGTTGTGCTTAATGTGCCTGAGATTTGTACTTAATGTGCGTCATGTTAATATGCGTGAGTTTTGTACTTAATGTGCCTGAGTATTGTGCTTAATATGCGTGAGATTTGTGCTTAATGTGCGTGAGTAGTTCAGAATTGCGATCTCAGAAAGAAGCAGAACAGAAAACTCACGCACATTAACGCCCAAACTTCTTGTTAGTTCTTCCTTCAATTTGTCCATGGATTCTGGATTATCAGCTACTTTCAGTACAGTTGAATGTTTATATATATGACGCACGCACAACAAAATTTGCACACTAGCTAAACGTGGATTTCTGTTGTATTATTCTCATAATTCTTAATCACCATAGCTCGCCTCTGCATCATCATCATCAGGGAGGGAGCAATGGCTACTGGGGATGGGGAAGAAGCTGATATCCATATTTTCTGCTGCATTTTACACATTCACGCACATTAAGTACAAATCTCAGACACATTAGACACAACACTCACGCACATTGAGTACAAATCTCACGCACATTAATCAACCGCACAACCGCACGGGAAGCATTCACCCGCACGGGAACCTTTCACTATATATATATATATATATATATATATATATATATATATATATATTGGTGCGATTAGGATTCTATATGTAATATTAAAGAAATTGCATATATAAAGTTTCGTTGGTCCCCCATTCAGCTAGTCTTAGGTTACTGCCCTAATGAATTCTTCTTTGTTGAGCATATAATATATAAATATAAATGCCTAATCCAATTATAAGTTTAGACTTTTAGTTGAGATGGATTACATGCTTTAATTTAGTATCAAAGTCAATCCTATGCCAAAAGTCACAAGTTTGAATATCTGCGTAACCCTATAAAAAGAGAATATAATTCATGTGTTACTTGGAGCCCATCAAAAAAGTAATCGGTCCCCACATGTGAGGGGACTCTCATGCTCTCATGCTTATTGGGTCCTTGACTTTGATGATTTTTTGCCTAATTGAGTCCTATGACAGGATAGTTGATAGTTTGGTAATTCTTCTTTATTAATATCAAATTTAGTCCTCGACTAAGTGGGTTTACCCAATCCATTTATCGATTATAATGATTTTTCTTAATTTAATCTTGATTCTAACCGTAGAAGGACTCCAAAAAAAAAAATTCTAGATTTCTTAGCCATGCTATGCTATTAGCTTTTATTTGGTGTTGATGGTTTCAAATTGACTCGAGTCAACCCACATTTTAGATACGAATAACATAAAAGAAATATGAGACCAGACATTTTATGTGGAGACCCGAAAGAGAAAAAATCACAAGCTTTTTTGGGATGAGTTAGGCCGAAATCCAGTATTAATGTACCAGGTGGGAAGAATATATTTTGATGATCTTAATATTATGCAGAAGTGACGGTACGATGGTGATTAATATTATGCAAGCTAGCTAGGTGGTGGACATTGATATTGGTGCTCTGAACAGTGAATATATAAACGGAGCATTTGTTAATTTAAAAGTTGTTGGCATTATTGATTTATTAATACTTCAATGTGCCCCATTGGTGGAGACAAAGTTTTCCAGATCAGAGATAAATTAAAACAATTTTTTAACAAGACCCACTCAATGTTTATCTTCTTTTTATGCAATGTTTGGAGGGCTGTGGCAAACACCCACTCATTCATTAAGAAAACTAAACAATTAAGCAGATCTGAATACTTTGAAAGAGAGGGAGAGAGAGATGGCATCTGTTGCTTTGACTTCTCTCAGTGCAACTATGAAGTTGGAGTTTCTGCAACCCAACAATCCAAGGGTTTCTCTTGATGATGAAGCATCCATATCAATCAATTCTTTGTTTGAAAAGATTTCATCTTTGCAAGCTTCTGTGCAAGAGAAATCTGGGGGTGGCCCTGCAACCAGAGATTTGGAGATAAGCAAAGAAGCAGTGAAGAACGAAAGTGAAGGCAGAATGGTGGGTCGTCGCCGTGATCATATGCAGATAGTGGATAAACTTGTCGAGGATGATGACTGGGCATTTGAGTTCAAAGTAATCACAATTCTTGATATGACCGGTATAGGAAAAACAACTTTAGCTACGAGTGTCTATAATGATCCAATCCTTACATCCTACTTTGATGTACGAGGTTGGGTTACTATGTCTGGAGAGTACAACAAAAGCCAAATGCTACACGACCTTCTTTGGACACTAACAAAGGAGGCAAACATTCCTGATGATGATGATGTAGCAACTAGGCAGGTATACAACTTCTTGAGAGGTAAGAGGTTTCTAATTGTTTTGGATAACTTATGCAACACTCAAGCTTGGTATGATATAAGAGGATGTCTTCCTGATGAAGATGATAATGGAAGTCGTGTAGTGCAAACCACTACGCATTTAAGGGAGGATTACTTTTATAGCAATAGGAATTTCGGTGAGGAATATTGCCCCCCAAGTTTCTATGTCCATCACATGTCTTTGCTAAATCCAGAAGAAAGTTGGGATTTATTTTGCAATAACTCTATTTTGGAACAACATATGGCATCTAAATTTATAAAAATTAGGAGCCAAGTTGTAGAGATATGTGAAGGATTGCCACACTCAATTCTTGTAGTTGCAAAACGTCTATCTAAGTGTGACAACATACAACAAGAATGGAAGAAGGTTGAAAAGGAAATAGAGTTGATTGGAGTTCTAGATAGCAGAGCACTCACCCTCACTTACCATCAATTGCCACAACATTTGAAGCATTTCTGTGCTTTCTTAATGTCAGTCTGAGGGGATAATTTTGCTTTCCCTTTAATGGACCACCAAGTGTTAGCATTAACATCTGACATATTGGATTCAAAACAAACAAAGGAAGAGATCATACCTTTCTCAGACATCCACTTCTTAAACTTTGCACAGTCCTTCTTCATGTGCCCCTTCTTCTTACAGAAGAAGCATTTCTGTGCTTTCTTAATGTCAGTCTGAGGGGATAATTTTGCTTTCCCTTTAGCTGCAGTGTGGCGCTTGCCAGATCTCCCTTTATGCTTTGCTACTGCAAGCATGACATTCTCCCCCTTTTGTTCCTGACGTAGTCTCCCTTCTTCTTGCACACACTTATTAATTAGATCATTAATGGTCCATTTCTTGTCATGTGTGTTATATGCAATTTTGAAGGTGCTATACTCAGGAGGGAGAGTGTTTAGTGCAAAATGCACCACAAATGAGTCTGGCAGCTTGATCTCCAACTTGTCTAGTTGAGCTGCAATATCACTAAGTTGCATGATGTGACTGCGCACACCATCGGCAGGAGAATAACGAAGGGAGGTGAACTGCATTATTAAGGTGCTTGCTAGGGATTTGTCTGAAGTTTCAAACTTCTTGGCAATGGCCTCAATACACTCTTGAGCTGTTTTAAGCTTATCAATCGTGCGGCGTATATCACTCGAAACCCGAGACTTAATGAAAAACATGCACAGGCGATTGTGCCGCTCCCATTTAGCCCAAATGTCTTTGGCTTCTTGAGTGCTCGTCGCGGTTATAGCCGGAGGCGCGGGATGGTGAATAGCATAGTCCATCTCATTCATGCCAAAGTAGATCAGGAGCGCATCATTCCACTCTCTATAATTATTAGGAGTAAGCATTGGGACCTGAACGTGTGAGACAATTGGGATAGTTTCTGAAAGGAAATTATGAGTTTGTTAGTTTTGATTTTCGAGGCACAAAAGAACTAAAGTGCATATTTTGCCAATGCAAACTTATGCAAAAAGATAAATTCAAATGCCATAAAAATTGCCTGTGGGCTGAATTTTTACGCATAATGAATTTACCAAACTGAATGGTGAAAACCAGAATGGGTACGGTTTGGGTGTTTCCACCCTTGATGACAAAACTACCAAAACTATATGCCGATACATAATCCCTGTGGGCAAATTATGATCATAGCCTGGCATTTCGTCCTAATCAATCCTACAAATACAACAAAATTGCCTGTGGGCTAAATTTTGCCATATCATATAGAATTAACTACAAGGATATTGCCAACTCTTTATGTGAGTGAATCTAAATACAATTTAAGCAATTAAAGATGCTGTGGCTACTCTTTAATCACAAAATTGTAATCACTTGGCAAATGGTAATTTAAAGCCTAGCAAACAGATTAAACCAAAACATGATAGAGAATCTTTAGGTATACTCCCAGGAAAGTTGGTCGAGACGAAGCTCGGTTAAATACCAACTCCTTAGACAGAGTAGCGTTGCAAGGGGACTAGTAGCAACAAGGCCTTTAAGCCAGGGCCATAGAACTAGTATACCTCCCCAAGAAACTTCCCTAAGTCATGTATTCTCATATTTGAAGTAAAATTGTTTGAAAGATCTATAATATGGTTATAAACCTGTGGATAAGGCCTTAAATTTGGGTAAACTAGAATTTTGATTTACTTTATGTGCTTTATAGCTTTAGAAAGACACGAGCGGAGCAATAACTGAATGAGTAAACTAACATGCTTAATCTATCCTTAAAAGGCACTAAATTCACCTAAAGGCACTATAACATGCGTAATAGGCATATAATTCAGACTTAAAGGCACTAGATTCATACTTAAAGAACATGCTTATCTAACATATGCATAATTATAACAATCAAATTAATGCAATAAACAGTAATACATGCTCAGATTATGCACATTATAACTCATGCTCCACAATTAAATTGTAATACTGAATACAATTTAAACTGAAATTCAATATTAAATTAAAATTCAAACAAATTGAGAAAGAATAATTTGTTCAAAGTAATTATAATTTAATATCAACTTTAGAAAAAAAAATTTTTGAATAAAACCCATAAGAAGAAGCTAAATATGATGAAGAGAGAACAGGCCCCAAAAAAATTCAGCAAGCCCCAAAAAAAAAAAATTTTTAGGCCCAAATTTCTGGCAAGCCCAAAGCCAAAAAAAAAAAAAAAAAAAAATTTGGAGCCTAGGTCTGGCCGAATTGGGCCAGACCCGGCCCAAAAAGCAAAATCTCATCATCTTCTTCATCTGCGCTGCGCGACACGAACAGAGGATGCAGAGAACCAAATCGACGCCGAGGGAGAAGCAGTGGCGGAGAAGCCGGGAGGACCCGACTCCACCACCACCGCCAGACCACTCGCCACCGCCGCCACGCCATGTCCGTGTCTCCGCCGCCGGCCACCTCCGCGCCATTGAAGGGAGCAACCCAGTGCCGCCACCACCGTCGTCCTTGGCGGGAGTCAGCCAGCGCCACCGGAGGGGCGTGCATCGCCGGCGAACGGAATCCGGCGAGCACTCCCCTTTCCGGCGAACGGGAAAAATTGGCGAAGGAGAAAAAAAAAACGCAGAGCAGTACGGGAAAAACAAATCTGAATTTTTTTTTTTTTTTTTAACTAAATGCGGAAAAAAAAATTACACAATATTTCCAGCAGCCCAACAGAATTGCACATTACATATGTATTCGAAATTATACAAAGAAAGTATAGCATATGTAAATGATTGTATTATGCAATTGAATCAAAGGCTAGGCAGAGATAAACTTGGCTCGGATACCAAATGTAAGCACACAATCCACGTAACAATTAATAGATACGTGGCTATTGAAACAGAGTTTAGATTACCAACCTCCAGCCATAGCTTTAGATCTTGATCACCAGGGACTCGTGGTCTGATGAGCAGAAGTTCCTCGGGCTGCTGTAAAATCTCCGTAGGTTTTAGTTATGTTTCTCTCACTTCTCTCAGTGACTTTAGATGGTGTATGATACGTCAACCGATCAGAGAGAGGACTTGGGAGTCTAAATAACCTACATCCCATCAATATAGGTAACTAATTACCTAATGCTGACTAAGTTCTAATACTTAGTCAGCCTATTGATTTGCACCACTTAAATATTATTGTTATTATATAATAAACTTAATAATAATAATAATGATAATACATAAGGAAAACGTTACACATATGGCATCTAAATTTATAAAAATTAGGAGCCAAGTTGTAGAGATATGTGAAGGATTGCCACACTCAATTCTTGTAGTTGCAAAACGTCTATCTAAGTGTGACAACATACAACAAGAATGGAAGAAGGTTGAAAAGGAAATAGAGTTGATTGGAGTTCTAGATAGCAGAGCACTCACCCTCACTTACCATCAATTGCCACAACATTTGAAAGTTTGCTTTCTATATTTTGGAGTTTTTCCAAAACGTAGTGCAATCAAAGTGGAACTACTTATTAGGTTATGGATTGATGAGGGATTTATTGAGCCTTTGGAGAATAAAGGGTTAGAAAATCAAGCTTATGAGTATTTAGAAGAGTTTATTAATAGAAGTCTTGTTCTAATTGACAATTGGAGTTTTGGTGGAAAAATTAAGAGTTGTAGGATGCATAGTGCTTTCCATAGCTTTTGCGTAAGAGCAGCTCAGAAAGAGGGCATTTTATGTGCTTTAAATACTCGGCAACTTCCACGAGGGTCATTTAGCATGTTTGCAAATTCATGCCGCTGGTTAAGTTTATACACACATAAATTTGACTATTATGTGTTGTTAAAAACAAACAACCCTCGTTCCATTTTCTTCTTTCAAGAAGATGCAGAAATATTTGTATCTTTCAAGTTGCTTAGAGTTTTGGCTTTTGTTCCATCTTCATTTCTTCAAAGAGTGCCAACACGCTTACAGGATTTAGTTTTTTTGAGATACCTATCTGTATCTGAATGGTTTGAGGGTCTTGAGTATGTAGTGTCAACCAATCGAAATTTGCAGACACTTGTTGTTTCTGGTAATGAATCCAAACTTGGAGCCCCTCCGCCTCTCCATTTGCCTTGTACAATTTGGGAGTCACCCCAGTTACAACATATTGAACTTGACAAATCTTATGTGATTGATCCTCCAAGCATGGATAAAGATAATATGCAAACATTATCTTGGGTGTGTCCAACTCATTGCAAAACAGGAGTCTATTGCAGGTTTCCAAACATTAAAAATTTGAAAATCTTTGTTTCTGGCAGCAATCCAATTATTTTGGATAATGTTGAATGTTTGGAGAGACTTGAGAGGCTAACAATGTCAGTTTCGTTAAGCCATGTTGTAACCCTTCCAAAACCATCTGTGTTTCCTTCACAACTACAGAAGTTGAGCTTGAATGGTATTAACCTGTCGGAGAGGGATTTAAAGGTAATTGGCACGTTACCTAAGTTTGAAGTTCTCAAATTGAAAAATGTCTTTCATGGGAAAGTATGGGAAGTAGAAAAAGGAGGATTTTATAGTTTAGACTTCTTGCTTCTTGAAGATAAAACGCTCAAGCAATGGAGAGCTGATGCGTATTATTCATTTTGTTATCTTAAGCGCTTAGTCCTAAGATTTTGTTATTGTTTGGAAAAAATTCCTTATATGAGACGTCATTCGTTGAAGTCTATTGAGTTGCAGCAGTGTTGTCCTTCCGTTGTTACTTCTGCAAAGGATATCCAACGATTTAAAAGGGAAACTAGAGAAGGAACTTTTAAGGTTAGAAGCTATTTATTTTTCTATTCATCAATATAATAATGCTATTTTTCTTTACAAAATCTATTGCAATTTTCTCCTTCAATTCTCATTTCACTTTTTTTTTTTTTTCATTTTGCATTCTCTTTTTTTATATAGCTCGAAATCAGATGAATCACAATACACACATAGAAGAGTCTCTATCATACCTTCAGATGTTGAATGGCAAGCTAAGGTATATATGGATGTATGTAATCTTGTATTTAAACAAATTTTGTATGAAGAAGAGGATATATAGCTTTTGATTATATTTATTTTTAGTTATATATGATATTATTTGATTTTCTCTCGTTATATGTTTTGTATGTAAAAGGATATCTAGGAAGAATATCTCAAGTCCAATAATCAAATTCAAAGATGAACTGAAGATCAAATGATGATGACTTTTGTATGTAAAAGGATCACATAGGAGAGTCGTCTCTATCAATCTCAAGTCGAATCTCGTAGTTTAGATAATTGTGTAGCAACTGTATGTCTCAAGTTGTAATGGTACTTTTGAGTTGTGATTAAATATTTTTTTTGCATTATGTATGTGGATATTACACTTTTTGGGTGTGAAAATATTTTCAATATTTGTTAAAAGTTTTGTAATTCAGTGATATAAGTGTGATTAAATGCTATATTAAAATCTTTGAGCATGTTAGTGTCTTATGTTGTGAGTTTTTTTTTATCTTGTGTTATTAAATTATGTATCTTAAGAATATAAATTCAGTATCTAAAATAAATTAGTAATTGTGTCTTATGTTATTAAATTTTGTGTATTGTGTTGTGAAATTTTGTGTCTATGAACACAAATTATGTACCTAAATAACTTTTTGTACTCAATTTAGTCCTTGACTTTGATTGTTTTGCACAATTTAATCCTTTGTTAAAAATTCTGTTAATTGAGTGTTATAAATAGGATCCTAATAGTAATTTCTCATCCTTCATCCCATTTGGAATGATTCCTTCTTCTTCCCCTTATTAAGATTCACGTAGAAATGTAAATCTTTGTACCCAAAGATTTATTTACTCTGTATTTATTTATTTAGGGTTGAAGTTGATTTGGATACGAAGATTTGCATTTCATCTTCCCCGCCGCCGTGCCTGCGAAGAAGATGAAGTCCGGTGAGCTCATAGACGACTAGTTCCCGATCATTGGACCTCGCGGAAAACCTCCTCCGCCTCTGCCGCCGTAGCGGTGACCACCACCTCCACCTCCGCTCTGTGAGCACTCCCTAGCAAAGTGCCTCCTTCTTGCTCTGCTTCATTGAAGTTTGGGACAATTGCTTCTTTAGGCAACATTGTCTTCCACTAAAACTGCTTCTGGAAATTCTGAGTTCGTACAGATCTAGAAACACACAAATTTAGAACCCAAAAAGGAGAGTATTAGAATATCCCAAATCCATAAAAATCACCCAAGAAAATCTCAAAAATAAAGCAATGCCCAGTTATCCACATACAAACCTTGTTTCTGAGTTCAACCCAAACATTGTTTCTGAGTTCAACCTAGAACTCTGCCTTCTCTCTAATAATTCCACTTTTGTTTATAACTCCACATACAACTGCTTTCCGGCATCTCTCTCGCAAGGCAGCACCGCCACTAAGGAACAAATGGATTTCAAGAGTGATAATTCCCTTTGCTTAAACCCTAAATTATTGGCCTTTCAACTCTGGGAAATCTCTTTACTATGTTTTCTTGTGTTGATCTCATATTCCTAATGAAAGTTAATATTCATCAAAGCTGCAACTCATCCACCGACCAAATCTATCAGGTAAACAATCCTTCAATTTCCAATCCAAAATAATCAAATCGCAACAGATCTGACTGGAAAAATCAGCCGTAGCAACTGCCCGACGACAGATCTGAACACCGGAACATCAATGAGGTTCCGGCGATAGCTTTCGACGTACAGACATCGCACCCACCAACCACCTAAAGCCGTCATTTAACTGGAAAAATACGCCAGTCAACGGGGCAGGGATCCACGACGGTAGAATGTATCCATCGGAAAATGCTCCAGTTCACATCCCATCTCAACACCGCCACCAAACCACCGACACAATCCTTACGGCCATCGGAGTTCCCAGCCGTGTTTTGAAATAAATGGTGAAGTTAACGGCGAACAGAACCCAGCCACCTCTGGTCGAAATGAGAAGGAAATACACACTCAAACCCAAGATGGTTTAGAGAATGAAATTATATTTTTATCCTCCATTTTAACACCTCACAAACGGCAGTTTCAAATACTTTCAATTGAGGACCAATTTGGTCAGAAATAACATAGTTGAGGATGCAATTGGTCAATTTTAAAAGTCGATGACTAAAATGGTAAAATCCTCATAGTCGAGGGACCAAATCGGTAATTAACTCTTTTAAAAAATGACTAGATTGTGTAAAACCATTAAAATCAATGACTAAATTGAGTACAAAAAGTCATTTAGGACTAAATTGAATAAAATCACTATAGTCGATGACTATATTAAGGATTAACTCAATATTTTACTATTATATTCAAACTTTAATGTCAAGCGTGATTGCAGCTGGAAAATAAATCCTTTCGCTAACTAAATAACATGATATCCTAAGACTCCCTCTAACATAAATTCTTATACAGGATTCTATTATATGTAACACTTTCAATCCTTTTCTTCATAAGTTGTGGTCCCCCATTTGAGGTTGTCTTAACTCTTAGGTCACTGCCTTAATGACTCCTTCTTTAGTATGGTCCAAATTAAATTAAACATTCTGTTTAAATCTTTGTCATAATATTCATACTGCAGCCTCTGATCTTTCTTATTTTGGTATCATTCTGAACAATTGTCTAGGTATCATTACTACTACTGGGAATGTGGTTGTTAAACATGTTTTGCGAAGGCAAATTTTATAGCTCATGTTCTTGTGAAGGCTGTGGGTTCCCAGTATAATCCAGGCGAATTTTATAAACTTTCGTTCACGGCTCAAACTTGCTATAAAGGGGAAAAAAAGAATTTGGTCACAAATGGACGGAAATTGAGCCGGAAAGACCATTTGTGCTAAAAAAAAAAATGATAGTCGTGGACTAAGTTTGCAAGTATCGAAAGCCGTGGAACAATCCTGTTAGTGCCACAATACTCGTGGGACCAAAAGTGCGAAAAATTCTTCGTTCACACTTACGCATGTAGGTTGTGAATAAGTATATATATATATATATATATATATATATATATATATATATATATATATATGTATAGTGAAAGGTTCCAGTGCTTAAGATGCGTGAATTTTGTGCTTAAGGTGCGTGAGAGTTGTGCTTAAGATGAGTAACTTTTGAGCTTAAGGTGCGTGAGTTTGTATTAAAACTCACGCACATTAAGCACAAACCTCACGCACCTTAACCACAATACTCACGCACACTAATTAAGTACAAAACTTACGCACATTAATCAACCGCACAACCACACGGGAAGCTATACCTGCACCTGAACCCTTTATATATATATATATATATATATATATATATATATATATATATATATATATATATATATATATATATACTACACAGTAATATATTAACATTTTTAAAAATACAACTTTTTTAAAAAAAATAAATATGAAAAAATTAATATTATTTAAAGACTTTTCTTATCTTTTTGAACTTTGAATTAAAAAAAAAAAACAAAAACAAAAAAAAAAAACAAAAAAAAAAAAAAAAAAAAAAAGCTGTTTTGTAAGGCAACTTAATTTCTTTAATGATCGTTCAAATTTTGGCCACTTTGGGGCCAAGTCCTGTAGGGCAGCATGCCCCTTGCATTACGATACTTGGTCACTTTTGGGCCAAGAAACTTTGTATGGCTAACCTGCCTTTGTTAGGTGATGATATACACTTAAGCTTTCATAAAAAAAAAAAACAAAAAAACAAAAAAGCTCGCGGACCGGCCCGCGGGGCCCGCCAATCCGCATAAGGCGGACTTTGGTTGCATAAACCCTAGCTTACGGGTTTGGTGGGCCAACTCACAAAAGCCCGCAAAAAATTAGGCCCAACAAATTTTGATCACTAGATGAAGTAAATCTCTAATCTTCTCGTTAGTATCTAGATTTCCATCTCTTATCTTTACACTCTGTCCACAAGGGGTACAGACCTCATCACCTCATATACCAATGACCTTATATTATTACAAAAGTAAAATTTCAAGGTAATCAATCTAATCAACTAGGCTAATGCTACGGAATTAGTTTTATGTGACTTCTAGATATATATATATATATATATATATATATATATATATATATATATATATATATGAAAGGGTTGGTGCGGGTATAGCTTCCTGTGCGGTTGTGCGGTTAGATCTGAGCCGTTGATCAAATCTAGATCAACGGCTCAAATCAATGAAAAAAAATGCGTGTCTGGAAGAAAGAAGCATAAGCTAAAAATGGCGCACCTTAAGTGATAGAAACACGCACCTTAAGTATTAGATTTTAAACACAAACTCACGCACATTAAGTACAAAACTCACGCACATTAAGCACAACCTCATGCACATTAAGCACAAAACTCACGCACTTTAAGTATTAACTCACAGACCTTAAGTTTCAACAACTACTGACATTAAGCACAAACTCACGCACATTAAGTACAAAACCCACGCACATTAAGCACAACCTCACGCACATTAAACACAAAACCCACGCACTTTAAGTATTAACTCACAGACCTTAAGTTTCAACAACTACTGACATTAATCACTAACCTCACACACATTAAGCACAAACCCTACGCACATTAAGCACAAACTCCACTCACATTAAGAACAAATCTCACGCACCTTAAGCACAAAAGCCTACACTTTAAGTTTTAACAACTGCTCACATTAAGCACAACCACACGCACATTAAGCACAAAACTCACGTACCTTACGCACAAGACTTACACATCTTATATACAAAACTCACGCACATTAATCACAGAACCGCTCATCTTAATTTTGACCTAGATGTAAAAATTACAAAATTGCCACCGCGTTTTTTTTTTTTTTTTTTTAAATTTTGGTAATCCTGGACGTTGATTTAAGCGAGATGAATGACCCACATTAAACCACACAACCGCACCTAGGCACACTATATATATACATATATATATATATATATATATATATATATATATACATATACATATACATATCTACTATACTAATAAGAGCCCAAGAGAGTTAGGCCTATAATGGGTAGAAAAAATGGCGGTCACAGATTTTAATCAAATGAATGGCTCAGATTGATCAGATTTTAATTTTTTCTTATGAATTTCCTAATTTATCCTTAATGAATATGATTATCCGTTAACTTTTCCGTTAAATATTATCTTTTCCGTTAATATCTGTTAGTTCACCGTTAACTTACTCATTGATTTCAATAAGAAAGGTCTTAAGTTCGAACCTCATCCCAATCAAAGTTGGCATAATTAGTACTCTATTTTATTTTTATTAAATAAAATAATAATTTAGTAGCTACAACAAAAAATAATACATATGCATTTCTTTAATTTAGAATTATGTGTCTACAATGTCTTTATTCAAAAAAAAAATTCATTATCAATAAATTAAATAAGAGAAATAATTTCATTAGTTATATTGTCTTTATTTTTCTCCAATATAAAAATTCTTTACATTCAAATTCATCAATTGATTATATTCGCTGCATTGTCCCTACAATGTTTTTATTAAAAAAAAATTATTCATTATCAATAAATTAATTAACATAAATAATTTTATTAGTTATATTGTCTTTATTTTTCTCCAATGTAAAAATTCCTTACATTCAAATTCATCAATTGATTATATTCACTACATTGTCTATTATCTTTTTTGTGCACTATTTTTTTTAAATTAAATATCAAAGTTATAATACAAAATAATGCTATATATTTATTTTCCAAGTATTTTATTAATATCATGAAAAAATTAAAAAAATATAGTTAATAAAGTCAATCATATTAACTACTTGGGAGATTTGTTGACAAAGAGAGTATTCAAATCACACAACAAATTGAAGTGAGAACTATCTCGCAATGTCCTTGTTCGACAACCAGCAGTTAGCGGTTAGCGTTAGCGGATTTGACCAACGAATTATATCAACGGTTGGTAAAAAGATATTTGAAAAAATTAGTTGTTTAGATTAACATGTAAAATGACCTAATGATATACATATATTTAATAAAAATAATAATAATAATAATAATAATAATAATAATAATAATAATAATTGTTTTTAAAAAATAAAAAATAAAAAAATATAATTAAGCCAATCATATTAACTACTTGGGGATTTAGTGATAAAAAGAGTATTCAAATCACACAACAAATTGAAGTGGAAAACTACTTTGCAATGTCCTTGTTTGGCAATCAACAGTTAGCTCTTCAATATTAGTATATATTTAATATTTTATGCTCTAATTTTTATTTGCTCTCCCTTATGTCCCGTATTTGGTTTCAACCATACCTATACAATTATTTTATTGAAAATTATAATCAATCTTGACTATATTATCTTGCATTTGTAAACTTAGAATTTACCTATTTAAATATGCAAATTCAACATTCAATTATCTATGCAGGAACAATTCCAATATAATCTTGCATTGATATTTACTTTAAAGTACTTATTTAAAAAAAAATTGGGATTTATCTCATTTAATCAACATGTGATAATATTAACTATCTTGCATACTCTCTTTGTCAAAGAGAGTATTCAAATCATACAACAAATTGAAGTGTGAACTACCTTGTAATGTCATTGTTTGACAATCAGCAGTTAACGATTAGCGTTAGCGGATTATATTAACGAATTTGACCAGCGAATTATATCAACGGTTGGTAAAAAGATATTTGAAAAAATTAGTTATTTAGATTAACATGTAAAATGACCTAGGGTATAATAATAATAATAATAATAATAATAATAATAATAATAATAATAATAATAATAATAATAATAAAAAATAATAATTGTTTTTAAAAAATAAAAAAATATAATTGTTCAACATTTAATTATGCATGAACAATTGCAATATAATCTTGACTTGATATACTTTAATGTACTTATTTAAAAAAAAAAAAAACATTGGGCATTATCCCAATCGCGCAATGCGCGTAAAAAACTAGTATATGTATATGTATAGGCGAGTTCAGGTGCGGCGGTGTCCTTAAGTGCGACGGTGCGGCGTAACCAATAGTTCAACAGATATATACACCATCAACGTTACGAAAATACATACAAATTAGGTAAGCATCACCAAAAACACATCATTATGTGTGAGTATAAACACCATACAATGTTCGAAAATACACCATTGAGGTGTTGTGAGTTATATGGTGTATTTTTTAGATCTGTTGTGTATTCTATGATGGTTTTTTGCATTTCATTGTGGTGTGTTTCCCTTACACTGTTGGTACATGTTGATAACACTGTTGGTGTATTCTGAAATTCTGCCGTACCGTCGTACGGGAAGACCTTGTCGTATTTGAACTTTCTTCTATTATATATATATATATATATATATATATATATATATATATATATATATATATATATAGATTTTGGATCAGGTGAGGTACCTAATTAAAATGAGGTCCGGTGAGGGTCGATCCTGGGCGTTGATTTTTGGTTTTGTGCGGATGTGATTAGAGGCAAGATCAAGCTTATAATGAGATGATTCGTTTACTTTGGGGGTATTAATGTAATTAGTCATGAGTCATTATTGTGTTGCCGTTTTTATATTGATGCACCGATTCGGTGTCTCTTCGTTTCTTCTCCGCTAGTCACGGTAGAGATCTTTCGCTGCTTCTCGTCCGGCTATTTTCTTCTCCGTCACTGCGTTCGCCGTCCGCTATCGCTAGAAATCGGTTGGGAAGGCGTCTTCGGTGCCGTCTAATGGCTGGTTCTACCAACACTCGTTCGAAGCAACGGAGAGCTGCTTCGTCTGGTTCCCGTTCAAGTATTTCGAATTTCCTATTTTTTTTTGCTTCGATTGCTTCGATTTTTTGTTGTTGGTGTTTAATTTTGTTTGTTTTTGCGTTTTCCGACGTATGCGTTTTTGCGTTTGGGGGGAGGGGGGTGCGGCGGGTTTTACCTGCTTCTAGGTTGTTTTTTTGGGTTCGCCCAGTTTGGTTGGGGAGGGGGGGGGGGGGATGCGACTAATTTTGCCTGCTCTTAGGATTTTTTTTGGGCTCCCCGTTTTTGAATTCCGATTTTTTCCGGTGGGGGCACTGGCGATGTGTTTGCATGGTCGTGGTTCAGCGTTTTTTGTTGGGTGGGTAGGGTCTGGGGGGTGATGGGTGATTTAGTGGGTAGGGTTCTGGCTCATAGTTTTTTTTGTTTTTGATTTGTTTTGTTTTGGGTGGGTAGCGTTTGGTGTACACGGGTGGGTGTTTCAATCTGCCGGGGGGTGGTTGGTTGACTGTTGCGGACTGCCGGGGAGTTTGTGGTGGGGCGGTGTGGTGGTGATGCTGGCATACCATCTTTCGGACTGGCGGCGGGGGGTGGGGTGGATGATACGGTTTTGTTTGTTGCGTTTTTTTTTTCTTTGGTGTTAGTTTGTATCTATTAACCAGAAACGCACAGACATCTTAGTCATATGCTACTGTACCTGGTAGAGTTTCGGGGTGTTGGTGCCAGGGGGGTTTCAGGGGGGGGGGGAGGGTGGTCTGATATGCTAATGTAATAGTGGGTAGTGGTGTGTGCGTTATATTAGTCCAGCATGTGCAATCTTCATGATTTATTTACATTGTGGACAAACTTTTGTAATATATATTTATTATTTATTTTTTCTGTAGTTTAATTTTTTGTTTATTTAATTGGTTGAAACTTTGTTATTCCTACTGATATGAAACTGAAGATTATGCTATAGGTGTTGAGTCTGTGTGTAGAGCTCTAAATTGGTAATCTTTTGTTTAGATAATGTCATTTTGTATTTTGTTATGTGTGGTAGTAGTTTAATTTGGATGTAATTTGCCATCAAAATTCTGAATGTAGTTTTTTATGGTTTATTATAACATGTAATCTTCTAGTGCTATGTACATTACATTGGTTGGGTGTGTGTGAATTACTGTGCGGTATTTTTTAATTTGCATCATTGTTGTAAGTAAATATTAGTTCTTTTCGTTAGTTTTTTTTTTTCTTTAAATCCGTTTGACCTCTTTCATTGGTGTAGTTTTTTTTCAACAATATTATTTTAGGTCCATTCTGCCAGTTACATACTTCATGTTTGTTTGTCTTGTTTGTTTATAACGAAATTCTCAGTGTGGTGTGTCCTGCTGTGATATGGTGCTTTCGTTTATTTATCTTTGTTTGTATGTAAAATGTTATTTCCCGTTTTTTGTTGGTTATGTTTTTAAATGTTATTGTTGGTAGAATAGGCAATATGTGGTCTGCGCATTAGTCATCTTGGTTTTTTGTTTCTAATTTAGCGTGTGTAGTGTAGTGTTATAGCGTGTGCGTATAGTATTACCTTCCTTGTGGTTTTAATTCAGTTTTCTCCTCTATTTTTTTGACCAAAATAGGCATCTTGTTTTGGTGTTTGCTTTTTTTAGGGATCAATTCTGAGGTCTTTGTACCCTCACCTGGTGCAGACTCGCCTAATACTCAAGTAGATCCACCAGCCCCTCCGTTACGGTGTCTACTCCTGCTCAAGGAGATCCGCCTTTTGGGGGGTGCACAAGCTGGTTCCGGGGGTAATGATGTAGGTAACTTCCCAGATATGAAAACTCGTGCATCTCCGAAGCATTTAGTTGCAGAGCTGAAGCGATTTAATGCGTTTCAACGGAAAGCCGTGAATCAAATTGGGCTAGGGGAATTCAGAAACTGCAGCATAGTTCTTATAGAACTTAATCCCATCTTCAAGTGTTCCGAATATATTTATTATTTATTTTTTCTGTAGTTTAATTTTTTGTTTATTTAATTGGTTGAAACTTTGTTATTCCCCCAGTAATACCTTAGCTCTTTGGATCTCGAATTACATGAAAAACATTTTACACCTCCAATTCACCAAAACGCACACGCCACAACAGTAACAAACACACAACATTACAAGCACACGCACAGACCACAATTCCAAACGCACACGCCACAACAGTAACACGCACATACCATTACAAGAAGACGCACATACTACATTTCCAAACGCACAGACCCCCCAATAATACTTCCGTGACGCCCCAAAAATAACAAACCACTTCTACCCATTCAGTTAACTTCTTCCATATCCGGGCAAACAACACGCATTCAACCATACCCCTAATAATACTTTAGATCCATGGATCTCAAATTACAGAAAAATCAATATAAACCTCCAATTCACCAAAACGCACACGCCACAACAGTAACACGCACACACCATTACAAGAAGACGCACATACCACAATTCCAAACGCACAGACCCCCCAATACTACACAGCTCAATTTCCGTACAGCTGCTACTACAAGATTACGACTCATACACAAACAGATTCCAACCAAAATTATGGCCAACACGCACACGTACAAGAAATGCAGTTGCACAAGCCGTACCTATCTAATGCACCAACCAATTGTCAAAAAACAAATTACAAACCAGTCCAATACCACATACCAGTGTTTTTACTCTCCATTCACAAGAGTTCAACTTTTCTTCTTCTCTTGTTCTCTCCGGTGTTGTGTTCTCGTTCGTATCCCTAACATATATACATTCTATGTATTACCATTCTTATTCCATCTAATATTATGCTAAATAAGTAAATAGTACTAATTTATTTTATCCATAATTAACAACACTATTACAATTACTCTTTTATCCTTATGTTTAAAATCTAACCTTTATTATCTAATACATATCTTTCAATCACATCCATCAAATTCTAATAACTTAATGGTTGTGATGAGACCTCATGACCTCATTTTAAATAGAGACCTCATGGGAACCAAAGCCTATATATATATATATATATATATATATATATATATATATATATATATATATATATATATATATATATATATAAGTTCAAATACAGCAGGTTCTTTAGGTGCGACGGTGCGGCCATATCAGCATCGTCCATTCTACTTAATCTAACGGCAACGGCTAATTTATGAAGATTTGAAGATTTAAGCGCGTCTTGGTAAGTGGGTGTATTATGATAATTATAGTGGTCATTTATATCAGTCGCTTGACCGAATACACCATTAGTGTTAACAAAAGACACTAATAGTATAGTGCTAACCACTACGCACTTTGATCAGGGTTCCTACTCTTGCTCATATGATCATCATGTCCATAACATGACTTTGCCATATGATCATCATGTCCATAATATGACATTGCTAGATCCAAAAGAAAGTTGAAATTTGTTTTGTAGGAAACTCTGATCTCTTTATGATGATCTAATAAATTAATCCTTCGTTCTCAAAAAAATATAATACTTTATATATAGTATAAATGTAATATTTCATAGCACAAATATATAATCAATACTTTAAGCTCCATATATAATACTTTATAGTATAAATGTAATACTTCATAGCACAAATATAAAACACAGTTTAAGGTAAATATGTTTAATACTTCCTTAAACACAATACTTTATAGCCAAAATGTAATATTTCATAACACAAATCTAATACATAGTTTAAGATAGATATAATCAATATTTAAGCGTTAAACACAATACTTTATAAGATATATAAATGTAATATTTCGTATCACTAATATAGTACACCCTTTAAGCTAAGGAAGATATATTTAATACTTTAAGCCTTAAACACAATACTTTATAATCTAAATGTAATACTTCATTTCATAGCACTAATCTTGTACAGAGTTTCCCAAAGGTTGAGTCTCCAACCCTAAGGGTCCTCCACGCCCCGACGCGACAGAGCATCTAGGAGGATGTAAATCATGGTAACTCAGCTAAACATAGAGGGCTAGATCTTTGCTTACTGCGTATAAGGAGCCCACATTATTGTTGGTGAGACTCGATCACGAGTCATTGTTCACAAACTTCTTCTCTATGACCAACTAAACTGTCATGTGAGCAATGGTGATTACTTAAATTATGCAAGGTGGTGGCATGGACATTCATATTGGTGCCCTGGACAGTGATTATATATATTTGTTAATTTAAAAGTTGTTGGCATCATTATTTATTATTTATATATTAATAATACATCAATTTGCAGCATTGGCCGGTGGAGACAAAGTTTTACAGATGAGAGAGAAATTAAAACAATTTTTTAACAAGAAGATCAGACCACCTTCATCTTCTTTTATATGCAATGTTTGGAGAGTTGTGGCCTCACCCACTCAATACTCATTCATTGAGAAAACTAAACAAGTAGATCTCAATAATTTGAGAGAGAGAGAGAGAGAAACTTGTTATCTGAATACTTTGAATTGAAAGAGAGAACTATCGAGATGGCTTGTGTTGCTTTGACTTCTCTGATGGCAACAATTGAGCTAGAGTTTCTGCAACCAAATCCAAGCAGGGTTCCTCTTGATGATGGAGGGTTTATATCAATGGAATCTTTGTATGAAAAGGTTTCATCTTTGCAAGGTTTTGTGCAGGAGAAATCCGGGGCACGGGGTGGCACTGCAATCAGAAATCTGGAGATACAGATGAGAGACTTTGCACTGGATGCCGAAGACCGCATCGAAATACAACTCAGCAACTTTCTTCTGGCCAACAACGGAGAGGATCAACGAGAAGCTGCACAGCAACTCCATCGAACCTTGCGAGAAGAAGCAGAAAACGCATCGGAGTTGCTGGAAAAAAGCAAGGAAATCGATGACGAACAAGTGGTGAATGAAAGTGAAGGAGCACTGATTCCTTGGTTAAAACATGATTCGGCTTCGGAGAAGAGCAATGTTATGGTCGGTCGTCGCCGTGATCGTGAGCTGATAATGCACGAACTCTTCTGGGGCTCTATGAACCGAAAAGTGGTCTCAATTGTTGGAATGGCCGGCATTGGGAAAACAACTTTAATTAGTAGTGTCTATCAAGATCCAGATGTTGCTTCGCGTTTCGATGTACGAAGATGGGTTTCTATGCCTGGGGAATACAATAACGTGAGACAACTGCTACACACCCTTCTTTGGACACTACTACCAGAGGTAGATGATGAAATTGAAAAGGGAATCATTCCTGATGATGATGATCTAGCAGCTGAGCAGGTATACAAATGCTTGAAAGGTAAGAGATATCTAATTGTTTTGGATAACTTACGGAACAATCAAGCTTGGTATGATATCCGGCATTGTTTACCTGATGATAGAAAAGGAAGTCGCATAGTGATAACCACTACGCATCTTTTAAGGATGGGTAATGATTATACTTACTCAAATAGCAATATTCATCACATGACTTTGCTAAATTCAGAAGAAAGTTGGGCTTTATTTTGTAATAACCCTTTTCTGAAACTGAAAAAACATATGGCACCACCTAAATTTCAAGAAATTAGGAGTCAAGTTGTAGAGATATGCGAAGGATTGCCATACTCAATTCTTGTAGTTGCAAAACGGTTATCTAAGTGTGACAACATAAGACAAGAATGGAAGAAGGTGCAAAAGGAAATAGAGTTACTTGGAGTTCTAGATAGGAGGGCACTAACCCACACTTACAATCAATTGCCACAGCACTTAAAAGTCTGTTTTCTATATTTTGGAGTCTTCCCAAAACGCAGTGCAATCAAAGTCAAACAACTTATTAGATTATGGACTGTCGAGGGATTTGTGAAGCCATTGGAGCACAAGGGGTTAGAAAATCAGGCTTATGAGTATTTACAAGAGCTTATTGATAGAAGTCTTATTTTAATCGACACTCCGAGTTCTTCTGGAAAAATTAAGAGTTGTAGGATGCATAGTGCCTTACATAGCTTTTGCGTAAGAGAAGCTCAGAAAGATGGCATTTTTTGCGCGTTAAATACTCTGCAACTTCCACGAGGGTCATTTGGCATGTTTGAAAATTCATGCCGCTGGTTAAGCTTATACACACATAAATTTGACTATTATGTGTTGTTAAGAACAAACAACCCTCGCTCCATTTTCTTCTTTCAAAAAGATAATGCTGATGAAATATATGTATCTTTCAAGTTGCTAAGAGTTTTGGCTTTTGTTCCATCTTCATTTCTTCAAAGAATGCCAGCACGCTTACAGGATTTAGTTTTTTTGAGATACCTATATGTTACAGAATGGTTTGAGGGTCTTGATTATGTAGTGTCAACCAATCAAAACTTGCAAACACTTATTGTTTCTAATAAAGAATCCCAAGTTGGAACACCTACTATCCATTTGCCTTCAACAATTTGGAATTCACCACAATTACAACATCTTGAATTTGACAAATCTTATGTGATTGATCCTCCAAGCATGGATAAAGATAATATGCGGACATTATCTTGGGTGTGTTCACCTCATTGTAGAGCAGGAGTATATTGCAGGTTTCCAAACATTGAAAAATTAAAAGTTTTTGTATTTAGCAGTAATAATCCTATTATTTTGGATAATCTTGAATGTTTGGAACGTCTTGAGAGACTATCAATCTCAGTTTCGTTTGGTTGCGTTGTAATCCTTCCAGAGCCATTTATGTTTCCTTCACAACTAAAGAAGTTGAGGTTGAACGGTACTAACCTTTCAGAGAGGGATTTAAAGGCAATTGAAATGTTGCCTCAGCTTGAGGTTCTCAAATTGGAAAATGCCTTTCATGGAAAAGTGTGGAAAGTAGAAGAAGGATTTTGTGAATTAAAATTCTTGCTTCTTGAAAGTAAAATGCTTGAGCAATGGACGAACTTTGGTTATGACTCCTTCTCATGTCTTGAGCACTTAGTCTTAAGACGTTGTTATTGTTTGAAGAATATCCCTGAGGATATGGAAAATATGTTGACCTTGAAGTCAATTGAGTTGCAGCGGTGTGGTCCGTCAGTTATCACTTCTGCAAAGTGTATTCAAGAATATCAACGCAATGAGTGTGGATCCGAATTTTTTGAGGTGAGAAGCTAGCTAGTACAGTACAGTACAGTACAACATGATTCATTCTTACATTTCCATTTATTTTTCTATTCAATGCTTACAAAATCTTATCATCTTTCTGCTGCTATTTCTCCTTCCTTCAATTCTCATCTCATTTCATTCTTATATTAGTTATATGCATTTATTTTTCTATTCAATATAATGCTAATAATTTTCTTTACAAAATCTATTATATTGCAATCTTCTCCCTCTGATCGATCTCATCTCATTTTGCATTCTCTTTTTCATATAGCTCAAAATCATTGGAGAAGAGTCTAGACCTTCAGATAATGAATGACAAGCTAAGCTAAGGTATTGATGCTAGAATTGAATGACAAAATTTGGTTGCCAACTATATATAATATATATTCTCAATTAATACTTGCACCCTCCATCTTTATGCATGTTATCTGTCCTTTCTCATTGCATATATGTTTTTATTACTTTGTAGTCCCCTGGCCTGTTTTCTGTATGTAATCTTCTATTTAAACAAATTTTAATTTGTATGAATGAAGATCGAAGATTATAGCTTTTGATTATCAATATATCGAAATCTTGAATTTTATGGTATGTTCAATCCCTCTGTCTTTCGTAGCATTTTCTTTTTAACACACTTCAAGTCCGTATGTAGCTTGAATCCTAGGGGACTACACAGAGATGACCTGGACCGTTTAAGACTCCTATTACAAGTACATGAAAAAGCATAAAAAGCTCAACTTAGGAGGCTTGTTTAACATTGTTTCTAAAAATAATACCATATCTCTCACTTATATGTCCTATATTTACCACTCCATCTCTTACATTTTTCTTACCATGTTTATCATTATATTCATTGATTAAACCAACTGTTTCTTCATTTCTTATTTTCTTTAGTAATTTTTAATTATTTTCTAAATTTAATTTTTTGTGTTTAATAGTACTTTAATATAGTTTTTAAATATATAAATTTAATATACTCATACTAAACTTAATATTATGAAAAATGAAATTAAAAATAACTTCAGTCAATCCTTGTTATCCGAACCAAACAAACAAAATGGGATGGAGGGAGTATTAATTAGTCAAACCAACTCTTTTCTTTAGACTTATTGTCTTTAAGATTTTGTGATTAATTTTAAATTTATTTTTTGTTTAATAGTATTATTTATGTGGTTTCCAAGTGGGGTAGAAAATACAAGGGTGCCTGCCTTTCTTTTGTGTATTTTTCTACTTTCATTCATTTATTCTTTCATTCTTTACCTTCTGATTATTAGTTTAGTTTTTATTTATTTGAGGTGTGCATGTTTTTTCTTCTTTGTATGCTTCTTTCAATTTCTTTTGGCTTTCTGAGGTATGTTTGGCTTGGGCGCTTTCTTGGTCTGGCCCTTGTGGGCTTTCTTTGAACAGGTCATGCTTCAACGTCGGTGCTGGACTTTTCTTTGAACAAGTCATGCCTCAACGTTGGTGTTTGCGGTAAGAAGTTTCACCTTGACAACGGTGATTTGGGTAGAAATTCATCAAATCCGTTGGTCTGACAAGGCTTGTTGCTGGCCAATAGTAGCTAATCCCGTGGGGTGCATGTTGCTGTGATTGGTTGCTAGTTAATTATGTTGAGGCTTGTGTTCTTTTGGGTCTGCGTGCCATATTCTTTTGGGCATACGTGTCATGTTCTTACTTTCAACCTGTGTGCCATGTTTTTATTCTTTAGATTTTGTGACTGGGTGGCTTGTGTGTCAAATTTTGATGGGAGTATGTGTCCCGTACTAACTTTAGTTTCTTTATGGCAGCCTATGTGCCTCGTGTGATGTGTGATATATGATTGTTGGCTATCTTAGGAGGGTTGATATGTCCATGTTCTGCCATTATGTTGTTGGATTTAATATATTATTATTGGTTATCATATAACATGTATGTTGTTTTACTTTAAAGAACTTTTGTCCATGTTCATATACCAAAAGAATATGTTGACAAATACAAGAATTAGTTCAAAGAGAGGAAAGTGTATGGCATAAAGAATTTTCTATGTATTACCAACTTTTTAAAGTATAAAACAAGCACACTCACGTACATATCTCTGTATAAAAGAAGCACAACTTTTTAAAGTGTATGGCCTTTGTTGAAGATAACTATCTCTGTCATCTCTGAAACTATTGTTTGGACCCCATCTCCATACGGAAATTTCACCTTCTCCTCGACATATGACTCTCTACGGCCGAGGGAGGGGCATAGTTTATCATCAGTCAGTATTTGGGGGAGGAATAATATTCGATCTAAAATTTCTGTTTTCATGTGGAAGCTGCTGAGGAGACTTCTACCTTTCCCGGATGTCATCAAGCGATGGTTTCTTCATGCCATCCTTTTGCCCATTCTGTGTTGCCACAAGTGCAAGCCTAGAACATTGCCTTCTTCAATGCAACGCCATTCAAGATGTCTGGACTCATTTCAACAGGATCTCTGGACTGAATCTGAACAATGTTCATTCCATCCGTGCTGCCTGCCATGCATGGTGGCTCCTTTCCACTCCAGGTTCTGCGAATGCCTTGCTTAGTGCTTTGGTTCTTATGGGTTACGTACAACGATTGCATCAACAATGGTCCTGCATTCTCCTCTTCGGGTACGGTGTTATTAAAAGAATCAAGCGTGAATCCTTTCTCATCTCCCTCGCTAATCCTCCTAGCCGTACGGGTGCGTTTGGGAATTGCCTCCTCTCTGAATGTTTGGTAGCTAGATTTACTGCTCCGCCACGAAGGACAACGATCTAGGTCAAGTGGTTAGCGCCACCAACTGGCATACTAAAGCTCAATTCGAACGCCATATTCTCATCAGATGGGCGCTGCAGGCTGGGCTTGCCTCAGGGACTCTCGGGGTCTGTTAATAGCTGGGCTATACTTTCGTTTGGAAGTCACTTCAGCTCTTGAGGCCAAAGCTCTAGCTTTGCAAGAGCTCTTCAATGGTGTGATGCTATGGCTTTGCGGCCCTCCGACATTGAATTAGATTCTCTTGATCTAGCTCGTATGGCCTCCACTCCGGTGGCAAGGATCCCGCGGAAAATTAAAGAAGGGGTTCTCTACATTCGCTCCTACCTCTCGTTATGGGGCTCCGCGTTAAGGCATGTGTATCGGAAAGCTAACCAGGTAGCCGATGCCCTTGCGGCGGAAGGTCTTGTCGCCAACTCTCCCGCGGTCTTTTGCTCTTTTATTGCTTTGCCAGTCAAGGCCAAATTGGCTCTCGTGTATGATTTAAGGGGTTTTGCTACCCACTGGGTTATTCGCCATTAATAAAAGTTATTTTTGCTTTTTAAAAAAAGTACACATTCTCATTTGAATAATATAGTTTATAACTGCAATAAATTCTACATACAAACAAACAAACTTTGGGAGAAGCAGCAGAAAGCGCAGCAGAGTTGCTGAAAGGTTACATCCCACTTCATGTACGAGGTTGGGTTACTATATCCAGGGAATACAACAAGACCCAAACGCTACATGACCTTCTTTAGACACTAACAAATTAAAGAAGGCAAACATTCATAATGACGATGATGCAGCTTGCAACTTCTTGACAGATAAGAGGTATCTAATTGTTTTGGATAACTGTTGAAATTAACAAGAACAAGAAACAATAATAATGGCATAAAAGATAAAGAAGGCAAGATTTACGTGGTTCGACAAAGTGCCTACATCCACGGGAGTGAAACAATACTCTTATTCATAGTGATGGTGATAGTGGTGACACAACCCCTTAGGGATACAACCAATATATTTATAGGCATCTAATCCCTGTACACGGGGTCTACCCGTTTCACTCCGGCCTACTCCTAGTATGAGACAAACTCATATTCCTAATCCATATATGAGACAAACTCAACAATCTCCACCTTGGCGAATATGCTCTTTAGGAGAAAATATAACTCAACAAATCTCCACCTTGACGAATATGCTCTTTAGGAGAAAAGACTTATCTCACCATCTCCACCTTCACATATATGCCATTTAGGAGAAAAGATTATCTCCACCTTGGCGAATATGCACTTTAGGATAAAAAGATAACTCAACAAATCTCCACCTTGGCAAATATGTCCTTTAGGAGAAAAGACTTATCTCACCATCTCCACCTTCACAATTATGCCCCTTAGGAGAAAAAGACTTATCTCACATATACACATGGGTAGGAACAACCATGCTCATCCCAACTAGCCAGCCACATGCATACGCAGCATCAAACGTTACCCAGTGCATGTACATGAATTGCTTTGTTCCAAGCCATTCGCCCCTCAGCCGTCGACCTGTTATACCGCCACGACTCATGTTAACTGTCTCATTTAGCTGACCTCCTGCATCCGGCTCATACCAGGTCCATGTCCCCTCCTGGTATCCACGCTGCCCCAACACAACAGCGCCCCTGCAAAGTCACACTAAACCCGTGTGCCTTGCCCAATGCTCCACTAACCAGCAATTGCCACTGGTCAGCAACATGCACCACGCAACATCAAACGTTTCCCCGTGCATGTTCACGAACTGCTTCGTCCTGAAGTGTCCGCCCATACCAGCCGTGACTCATGCCAAGCCCGGCCCATACCAGGTCCATATCTCATGACAAGCCCAACCCATACCAGCCGTAACTCATGCCAAGCTCGACCCATACCAGTGTCATACTGGCCCATACCAGGTCTGCGACCCCTCCTGGTATCCGCGCTGCCCAATACCACAACGCCCCTCACCACCTTCTCATCTAGCATCTAGAAATGCCCAACAAGTCCAAACAATGTTCGAACTTGTTACTAGTTACCGCTAGAACATCACCTTCACTATAATAAGAGTCATCAACATATACCACGTCCGTAGCTTCCTGCTTCTTCAACTCCTTCCGATCAGCCTCTTCCAGATTTGCTGGATTTTCCGCCCTCAAGGTTTTCAGAAGGCCCTAATATGCCAACAAATCATTTACCCTAGACCGCCATAACCCAAAATTTCCTATACCATCAAATTTTGATACCTCGAATTTTGTACTTGAACTAGCTATCTCAACTATGCTCTGATACCAGCTTGTTGAGATTAACAAGAACAAGAAATAATAATAATGACATAAAAGATAAAGAAGACAAGATTTACGTAGTTCGGCAAAGTGCCTACATCCACGGGAGTGAAACAATACTCTTATTCATAGTGATGGTGATAGTGGTGACACAACCCCTTAGGGATACAACCAATATATTTATAGGCATCTAATCCCTGTACACGGGGTCTACCCGTTTCACTCATACTCCTAGTATGAGACAAACCCATATTCCTAATCCATATATGAGACAAACTCAACAATAACTTACGTAACAATCAAGCTTGGGATGATATAGGAAAATGTCTCCCTCGATGTAATAAGGGATATAGCATAGTGATAACCACTACACATTTAAGGAGGGATAGTGATGCTATCACATTTGTGCTTATCTATAGTATTGATTTAATTATATTTATTAGGCTTGAATTCATGATTTTGGTATTTTAATTGCACAATCCCTTGTTTTATTATTTAATTATGGTTTATACTCGTTTTGAATGTTATACGGTGTTTGTTAGTGTTTTTGAACCATTGTAGGTCAAAGTTATGAGCAAGGGAAGTCCTAGGACAAAATTGGAGTCAAAAGTGGACAGAATGGCGCCTACACAGTACACTCGACGCGTCGAGCCTCCAAAATTTCCAGAAAGATATTGCGGACGAGAAAGACGCTGAATGGATTACGAAATCTTAAGGCGCGGCTTTATTATTTCCTAATTTATGAAGCAGGCAAGCAGCGATGTATCTTCCAAATAAAAGGGGACATTCTAAAATTGAAATGGTGCATTCCATAATTATATATGGCGCAAGTTCCAATAAAATGAAATGGCAGCAACATTCCAAATTCAAATTGAAGCAGCAATATTTTTGAGACGGCAATTTCCGAATTAAAATAGAAAATTCCAATTCTGTCCCAGCTTTGTACCTACTATAAAATGCCACCTTCCTCAACCCTACGAAGACAAGTAGTTTAGTTTAGAGTAAATAATTAGAATAAATAATTTACAATTCATAGTTTAGAATTCAGAGATTCTTGGAGACAAGAAGGGGAGAAATCAAGAGCCACAAGTTGTCTTGGAAAGCAAGAAGAAGACTAGGAAGATTTGAGAAAATCGTCTGGTTAATTCTTGTACTCTTTTGATGATTTGTAATTCTTTATTTATATTTGCTAGGTATAATTTAGCCATGCTTGGCTAAATTCTTTAGAGATTCTTGGGTAAAAGTGTTTATGAACCTATGTGCCTGAGCTCTCAGTTTCTTTAATATATTATTATTTGGATTTAATACTTGTGTTGCAATCGTGATAATATTGTTTGATACTTGTAATTAATGACCATAGTTACTGGCTTCATAGCCATGTTTGTGTCACCAATGGGAGTTGGGGCATAAATTAGGGCACACACGATTGCACATAATGGTTGGACCTTGGGAAATGGGAATTTATTTAGGGAATCTTATTCTAGATTGTTGCGCATCGAGAGATGGTAGTAATTGGGAATAATTGAATGCTGATCTTCGATCTTATCAGGTGTTTAAGCCACGGGAGTGGAAATTTAATTCACTAGGGGTAGAAATTACGAGAGTAATTATGTTCCACTTTGCATTCCCATACAAGTCTTAATTCCAAATTAAATATTACAAACGTTAATTGGCACTAGGTGATTAAATACTTGAATCCCATGAATCTCATCTTCTCTCTTATTGTTTTCAAAATCCTGAACCTCTGTTTTATTTTATTTTATGCCAATCAATCATCTAAGGAATTGTTAGGATTAGTCTAATGAATAAGTTAGTAACTAGTGCTTGATACAACCACTTCCCTGTGGATCGATAACTCGTACTCCGAGAATTATTTGTTTGCAAATATACTACGCTTCAAATTGGCGCCGTTGCTGGGGAGGTGGCGTTTCTAGTATTAACATTAGTGAAATCTTTATTCTAGGATACTAGTCCATTTTTATTTTTTATTTTATTGGGTTTTGCTAACCCATAACAAGTTCTTTGTTTTGAGTGTGATTTAGTTTATGGATGGATATGAATTCCAAGGAACCATGCCACCGTTTTACCCTCCTTCTCAAGGTTATGAGATGAGTTGGAATATGAATCGAGAATATGGAGGAATGGAACAACAATTTCCTTTCTCAAATTTCACCAACTCAAGTCAAGAATATTTTGAAGAAAGTTCATATCAAACATCACAACCCAAATGGTGCTCATTTTGTGGTGGGAATCACTTTGTGGAAAATTGTTACATGCTCAACCCCACCAACCATATCCCTCAACAACCTACTCAAGGATTTTGTGCCAACATGAGTCAAGCTACTTATCAAAGATGCACACCTCCTATTCCACAACCCTCATGGTGCATGATATGTGGTGGACCTCATGAGGCGGAAAATTGCTTTATCATGGATCCCAATTACAAGTATCAAGGGCGAGCTCAAGAGTCTCTATACCAAGAGTTTCAACAAGATTGCCAACCACTTGACCAAACAATTGAGATGAGGTCCATAGAGACCAAGTTAATGCAATTATGCTCGAAATATATGGAGCGACAAGCTGGAATGGATCGCATGATAGCTCAAATGGATCACATGATTGCTCGAACGAAAGATTTGCTAATTCAAGAGCCACTTTAAGATTCATTTAATGGAGAGGTTCTAGAAGAGTTGTTCTTGCCAAATGAAGGTCATGAGGTTGAGAGAAATAAAAAGGATGATGAGGATCTTAGAGATGACGGTGAAGAAATATTTGATGAATGCATTGAGATGGAGACACCAAGTTGGGAGGAAAATGTAGTGTTGCAAGGTAATGATGGCAAGGAACACGTGGAGAGTTTCCCGTTATATGAGGAAGTTTTTGATGGAGTACATGATTTGAATGATGATGTCTCACCAATGAAGAACACTTCCCTTGGAGAGAACTTTAGAGAAATTTTGAATTTGGGAGGCATTGGAGTTCTTAAGGATGATGGCACACATTTGCCTATCTATATATCCAATGATTCCCAATACTTGCTGGTTCATGTGGATGATCCGAGACTCTCATTACTTGTTGAACAAGAGAGTTTATAAATGGACATCACTTGAAGAAATACTTGGAAGAGAAAGTTGATGGAAAGAAGGGGATTTTTCTTCTCCATTCACATGATGGCTAGAGAGGTAACGTCGAGCTAACGACGTTAAATTTAGCACTTCATGGGAGGCACCTCATGCTATATTTTATTACTTTCCCTATTTATTTATTGCTTTCTAGTTTCGTTTTATTGCTTTCTAATTCGTGATTATTTTATTGCTTCTTAGTTTTCTCTTTTCTCTTGTTCTCCTTTTCTTTTATTTTGCATCAGGGACGATGCAAATTTTTAAAGTGTGGGGGAGGAGCCATTTGGGGATATTTTTAAAAATTTTAAAAATTTTTTGCTTTTGCTTGAATGACTCATATGTTATTTTTGGTGAATAAGTTGCTTGTCTTAGCATACAATTGCAATTACTCTCTCTTGTTGGTTTGTGGTTTGTTTTAGTGGTGCTTGCTGCATCTCAATTTGTGTTGGATGATTTGAGGTGTAACACATAATTGATCTATTCCCTTGCCAATATCTTTGTTAACCACTTAATAATTGGATTAATTCTTGATCTTGTGTGTTATGCATTGCTAGTGAAAGCTTATGTGAGATTCCGGTCATGGGTGTTTTGCTAGAACTTGCCTCATTACTCCCTAAGTGGTGTTTAAGTTTTGCATGTTTTGAAGTGATTTAGACCATTTTTGTTTAGCCATAGCCTTTAAACCTGTCCCTATATATTTTTATCCTTTGTGTCCCCATTGTGCCTTTTGTTTGTTTAAATAAGTGCTAAGCACTTATCCCTTCATTGTGATTGTTTTTCTTTGATTTACCCCCATTATTATAACCATTAGCCCTTGGCCAAATATTTCCTTTCCACCCTTTGAGAGAATGAAACTTTTATCTTTATTATTTCTGTAAGAAGAGTTTTATGGAGTTGTGCCAAAAAGCAGCTGATATTACAAATGTTCAAGTGTGAAGGAATTGAAAAATTGGATTAAAATTGTCTTGCAGTATTCAAAAGAAATCCAAAGAAAATAATCGAAAAAAAAATAGAAAAGAAAAGAAGAAAGAAAGATTGAAAGTTTTTGAGTTTGGATCCCCGCTTTACCAAAAAGTTGCTAAGTTCTTAAAAGAAATTTGCTCCTTGAAATTATGATTATCTCATCTCTTCCAAATTTTGAAAAATTTAGATAAATTGTGACATGCTCTCTTTTCGATTAATTTTTCCATACCACTTCTTTGTTAGCCATCACCTGCAGCCCCATTACAAACTAAATAAAGTCCTAGTTGATCTTAACATGCATTCTTAGATTTGATCTAGGGGAGTAAGAAAGGCAAGCCTATGGGATCTCATTCATGAGCCGTGTCTTGCATAATCTCAACTGAGTACTTGTTGCACACTTGATCCTCACATACTTTAAATTCTTGGTGCTTGGTTATTGGCTTGGAAACGGGTCTCTTATGTGCCAAACTAATTTGATTCTTGTAGCTTGTTGTTTTGTAGCAAGTTGGTTGGTGGTTTGAAAGATTATGCAAGAGAAAGCATGAGTAATTTGTATGTTTTGACTTATGATTTTATTCCTTGGTTTTGCTTGAGGACAAGCAAATGCTTAAGTGTGAGGGGGTGATGTTATCACATTTGTGCTTATCTTTAGTATTGATTTTATATTTATTAGGCTTGAATTCATGATTTTGGTATTTTAATTGCACAATCCCTTGTTTTATTATTTAATTATGGTTTACACTCGTTTTGAATGTTTTACGGTGTTTGTTAGTGTTTTTGAACCATTGTAGGTCAAAGTTATGAGCAGGGGAAGTCCTAGGACAAAATTGGAGTCAAAAGTGGACCGAATGGCGCCTACACAGTACACTCGACGCGTCGAGCCTTCGAGGCGTCCAAAATTTCCAGAAAGATATTGCGGTCGAGACCAGGAGGTCTCGATGCAGCTCGACGCGTCGAGGAAGACGCTGAATGGATTACGAAATCTGAAGGCGCGGCTTTATTATTTCCTAATTTATGAAGCAGGGAAGCAGAGATGTATCTTCCAAATAAAAGGGGACATTCTAAAATTGAAATGGTGCATTCCATAATTATATATGGCGCAAGTTGCAATAAAATGAAGTGGCAGCAACATTCCAAATTCAAATTGAAGCAGCAATATTTTTGAAACGGCAATTTCCTAATTAAAATAGAAAATTCTAATTCTGCCCCAGCTTTGTACCTATTATAAAATCTCACCTTCCTCAACCCTACGAAGACAAGTAGTTTAGTTTAGAGTAAATAATTAGAATAGATAATTTACAATTCATAGTTTAGAATTCAGAGATTCTTGGAGACAAGAAGGAGAGAAATCAAGAGCCACAAGTTGTTTTGGAAAGCAAGAAGAAGACTAGGGAGATTTGAGAAAATCGTCTGGTTAATTCTTGTACTCTTTTGATGATTTGTAATTCTTTATTTATATTTGCTATGTATAATTTAGCCATGCTTGGCTAAATTCTTTAGAGATTCTTGGGTAAAAGTGTTTATGAACCTATGTGTCTGAGCTCTCAGTTTCTTTAATATATTATTATTTGGTTTTAATACTTGTGTTGCAATCGTGATAATATTGTTTGATGTTTGTAATTAATGACCATAGTTACTGGCTTCATAGCCATGTTTGTGTCACCAATGGGAGTTGGGCATAAATTAGGGCACACACGATTGCACCTAATGGTTGGACCTTGGGAAAGGAGAATTTATTGGGGGAATCTTATTCTAGATTGTTGCGCATCGGGAGATGGTAGTAATTGGGAATAATTGAATGCTGATCTTCGATCTTATCGGGTGTTTAAGCCACGGGAGTGGAAATTCAATTAACTAGGGGTAGAAATTACGAGAGTAATTATGTTCCACTTTGCATTCCCATACAAGTCTTAATTCCAAACTAAATATTACAAACGTTAATTGTCACTAGGTGATTAAATATTTGAATCCCATGAATCTCATCTTCTCTCTTATTGTTTTCAAAATCCTGAACCTCTGTTTTATTTTATTTTATGCCAACCAATCATCTAAGTAATTGTTAGGATTAGCTCTAATGAATAAGTTAGTAACTAGTGCTTGATACAACCACTTCCCTGTGGATCAATAACTCGTACTCCGAGAATTATTTGTTTGAAAATATACTACTCATCAAATTGTAGTCATGATTACATCGATGGCTATACCCATAACATGACTTTGCTAAATCAAGAAGAAAGTTGGGATTTATTTTGTAATAACCCTTTTTTGGAGTGACACATGGCTCCTAAATTTGAAAACATTAGGAGCTAAGTTGTGGAGAAATGTGAAGGATTGCCGCACTCGATTCTTGTTGTTGCAAAACGTCTGTCAAAGTGTGACAACATACAACAAGAATGGAAGAAGGTTGAAAAGGAAATAGTGTTGCTTGGAGTTCTAGATAGCAAACCCCTCGCCTTCACTTACCATCAATTACAGCAACATTTGAAAGTTTGTTTTCTATATTTTGGAGTCTTTCTAAAACGTAGTGCAATCAAAGTGAAACTACTTATTATTAGGTTATGGATTGCTGAGGAATTTATTAAGTAATTGGAGCGCAAGGAGTTAGAAAATCAAGCTTATGAGTATTTACAAGAGTTTATAGATAGAAGTCTTATTTTAATTGACACTTGGAGTACTAATGGAAAAATTAAGACTTGCAGGATGCATAGTGCCTTGTATAGCTTTTGTGAGAGAGAAGCTCAAAAAGAGAGCATTTTTTGTGCTTTAAATACTCAGCAACTTCCACGAGGATCGTTTAGCATGTTTGCAAATTCATGCCACTGGTTAAGTTTATACACACATAGTTTTAATTATTATGTGTTGTTGAGAACAAACCGCCCTCGCTCCATTTTCTTCTTCTTCCATGAAGATGCCGATGAAATATATCTGTATCTTTGAAGTTGCTAAGAGTTATGGCTTTCGTTCCATCTTCATTTCTTCAAAGAGTGCCAACACGCTTACATGAATTAGTTTTTTTGAGATACCTACATGTGTCAGAATGGTTTGAGGGTCTTGATTATGTAGTGTCAACTAATCGAAACTTGCAGACACTAGTTATTTCTGGTAAAGAATCCCAACTTGGAGCACCTACTCTCCATTTGCAGCTTGTACAATTTGGGAGTCACTGCAATTACAGCATCTTGAACTTGACAAATCTTATACAATTGATCCTCCAAGCATGGATAAAGATAATATGCAGGCATTATCTTGGGTGTGTCCAACTCATTGTAGAACAGAAGAAGTGTATTGCAGGTTTCGAAACATCAAAAAATTGAAATTTTTTGTATTTGGCAGCAATAATCACATTGTTTTGGATAATCTTGAATATTTGGAACGACTTGAGAAACTATCAATTTCAGTTTGGGTTGGTTGCATTGTAACCCTTCCAAAACCATTTATGTTTCCTTCACAACTAAAGAAGTTGAGGTTGAATGGTACTAACCTTTCAGAGAGGGATTTAATGGTGAATGGTATGTTGCCTCAGCTTGAGGTTCTCAAGCTGGAAAATGCCTTCCATGAGGAAATATGGAAAGTAGGTGAAGGAAGATTTGATCGATTAAAATTCTTACTTCTTGAACATAAAACGCTCTACCTATGGCGGGCCGGTGCAGGATCGTTCCCATGTCTTAAGCACTTAGTCCTAAGATGTTGTTATTGTTTGCAAGAAATCCCTATGGTTATGGAAGATATTGTTTTCTTAAAGTCAATTGAGTTGCAGCAGTGTTGTCGTGCCCTCATTGCTTCTGCACAGAGTTTTCTAGAATATAAACGCGAGCTTGGAAATGAAAATTTTGAGGTTAGAATTAAGCTGCGTAGTATAACATGATTCATTCTTACTTCCATTCATATATTCTTATTGCTTCCCTGATTAATATATATCTTATTTCACTTTCTTCATTCTTTGCAATCTGTTTTTCATATATATATAGATCAAAATCGTGGGACCTGAATATGATGATGAATCACAATGTACAGACATAGATGAGTCTATACCTTTAGATGATGAATCAGAGTGTACACAAACACAAGAGTTTATAGCTTCAGATGATGAATCTGCAGAGTGTGCACGATGAGACACAGATGAAGAGTCGTCTATATCTTCTGATCTGGGAAGAATATGTCAAGTCAAGTAATTAAATTCAAGCTAAGGAAGAGCTGAAGATGACGATTACTATGAATTGAAATTGATAAGCGCTAATTCTTAGTATTTTTATCTGTACAATTGATATCAAACTTATGTGATTTCATATTAATTAGATGCTAATTATGTGCTTATTTGATTCCTTTCTGTTATTTAGATTATTTGAAGGCAAATCATATAATTTGGAGCTCAATTTGATGTGTTTTGAAGTCATCTTGGCACAGAGTCACTTTTCGGAAGTCATGAAAGGTCAAGAGACTGAAAAAGACAGAGTTGGAAGTATCATGGCATGACCCGTAGACCCAAAGGAACAAAGGAGTATGCATTACGAAAATATGGAATGAAGATCAGGGCTCACGCCGTGAATGCCAACATGAGTCCATTCTGCTCTACTTTTTCTCTATCATCTCTATCAGGCGATGTCTCGATATTTTAAGCATATCTTATTGTAGGATTGTCCAAATTAAATGATTTCAACGGCATTGGAAAGCTATTTCAAAGCGCTACAACTTTTATGAAGACAACAAAATTCAATTCTGACATCTACAAAGTGATAATTGGCTTAGAAGCTAGAACTGTTGTGCAGAGTGGGTGGTCACGGTGAGACTCACACCGTGAGTTTCAGCGTGAGTCACAATGATCAAAATCTGATCATTGAGACCGTGAGTCCCACTGTGACCTCACTCCAGTAAACTTTGAGTTGACGTGATTTTTGAGGTAAATACTAAGAGACGGTTATTTCTGGAGGACTTTTCATTTTTCATTCTCTCTCCAAAGTTTTCTTGGAGAGAAAACATCTTCAAACATTTCCTTTTTGTAATCAATTAACATTTGATGGAGTAAGATCAATTCAGCTTGTAATCAATTCCAATTGTAATTTCAAAATTTGCTCTTGCATTGTTCTTCACCAAAACTAAGTCTTTCTTGTTACTTTTGCATTTTCTTTCTTCCAATTCTGAGTGCAATATTCTCTATTTCAATTAATGCTTTCACTTCAATTTCTAAACATGAGTAGCTAGCTAGATTCAATTAGGGGTTGGATTAAGTCATTTTTTTGTGATTGATGTTATGTGATTGAATTGAGCTATTAGCTAGTGTAATGACTTGATGATGACTCTAGTTGTGAACTTGGTGATTTTTATTGACTCTTGTAGGTTTTTGGCCAAATTATCCAAAAGGTACATGGATAAAGTATTGCTCTCACTAATCCAACTCACCTTTGAGAAAAAGGATTTGGAAGAAGACAGTAATACCACATGTTTGATCAATTGCCTCAATTAGCCAAGTTGCCATGAGAATGTAGCTATGCACTAATTGATAGCCCAACGACAACGAGAGTGGCGTTGGCACCTAGTAGTATCTCTATTGTTAATGCATTACATGAGCTCTAACCAAGGATACACTATATATATCATCTACACTTAAGTGGCCTATTCAAAACTCTTAGTTTTACTATTGATTGTTAATTGTTGCTTGATCTTTCATTACAATGTATTGTCATTCTCTTTATTTTGCTCTTATCACATGAATCACATATACTATCATGAATTAGCTTCTAAACACTCTACACTCTTGTGCTTACCTACCTACTATTCAACACATTTCTAGTCCACTACTTGAGACGAATTATCCGGTGTGAGAATACCCCACCCTCACATACACACATCATTTCATCACCACTTTTACCCAACTTTTAGAAACTAATTCAGATTTGGATCAAACTTAGGAAATTTTCTGGGTTGACGAATGGTGCTTTTAAATTTTTATTATATGTTATCTTGCACTTTGTAGATATTTCACTTATTTTTGGGTGAAAATATTTCAAATATTTATGAAAACTCTTGTAATATAATTCAATTCAGTGAATATAATCTGATCTAAACAAATTTGGAGCTTGAATTTAATTTGGTTCATACATTTAGACTAGTTCCGAGTTTCTGTATTTCGGTAAATTTTTTTTGTGGACCATGAATACAAAAAGGTACATTTTTAATATATTAAAAGTAAATTATTTAACAATATACAAAATAATGTATTTTATATACACAATTAAAAATGTATGTTTTATTTATCATCCTAATAATGGGTTTGTTTTCTGCTACATATATATTAGTTGCTAGGCCCACTGGACTTTGATGTAAAAAGCAAACCATCTTCTAATGTAAAAAGCAAATAATTTACTCCTGACCCCATGAGGAAAAATGTGATGATGTAAATACTATACATATTTAATTGGTAGCGGGACAGAATTAAGGGAAAAGAATTACAATTTTAGTTTCAAATTTTATTGTTTGGTATATGAGAATCAAATTATGAGAAATCTCAATTTTAACTTTTAAGTTAATATCGAATTCAGTACCTGATTATAGTGGTTTTCTTTGATTTAGTTTTAAACGTTTTTTTTTTATTTAATTGGATATTTAACATCGATAATTTTACCTGATTGAATCATATGTTAGGATAACTTGGTAACTTCTCCTCTATTAATACACAACAAATTTACTCAATTCGGCCTTTGACTATAGTGATTTTTCTCAATTTAGTCATTGATTCTAACAACCAAGAACTCAATTAGGATCGTATCTATTAATGATGCATGGTCAGTAAGTCTTCTGACATGGAGGGTCGAAAAGTCTTCTGACACGGAGGGTTGGAAAGTCTTCTGACATGGAAGGTCAGAAAGTGCATACGTAAAAACTTCTAGGGTTGAGAAATACACATTTTACCCCCATAAACTATGTGGACCCATAAAGTAGGCCACATAAGTTAAGTATAAGCAATTATACTGTAGACCGCGGTCCACAAAGCTTTGTCGACCATGGTTCAAAACGACAGACACTATAGTTATCTAGACTGACACTGTCTAACGTAGTACTTTTATTATATTATATCAAATGAAACTATAATTGAATTGAAATGAAACTGTAGTTGTGTCGAAATGAAACTACAGTGTATACAAAATGAAAATGAATAACAATTTCACATATTTGAGTGTGTATTCTCCAGTGAAACTGTAGTTATATCAAAATGATACTGTCGTTGTGTTGAAATGAAATTGCAGTGCATATTTGATGCCTGGACCATAATATATTGTGGACCGCAGTGCACAGTATAATTTGCCGGTAGGTATGGTTGTCCTATAATAATCCTTTCAGGTATAAAGAATATATTTAAAGATAAATTAAAATTAATCAGTTCCTTGACTTGATAACATTAACATTATGTAGAGGTGACGGTGGTCGGAGTCGGGCAATAGGTGACTAATATTGTTTTCAAAAAATTGAATCTCCAACTTCAAAAGGCCCCCTCACGCCTCGATCCGACAGATTATTTGAGAGGATGTAAGTTATATATGATAATTCAGCAGAGACTGGACTTTTACTTATTGTGCACAAGGAGTCCCCTAACTTCCCACACTACTGGCGAGACTCGATCCATGTGACCACTACTGGTGGTGGACATTGATATTGGTGCCCTGGACAGTGATTATATATATTTGTTAATTTAAAAGTTGTTGGCATTATTTATATATTAATAATACTTCAATGTGCACCATTGGTGGAGACAAAGTTTTACAGATCAGTGAGAAATTAAAACAATATTTTAACAAGAAGATCAGACCACCTTCATCTTTTTATGCAATGTTTGGAGGGTTGTGGCCACACCCACTCATTCCTTGAGAAAACTAAACAAGCAGATCGGAATAATTTGAAAGAGAGAGAGATGGCTTCTGTTGCTTTGACTTCTCTCAGTGCAACAATGAAGTTGGAGTTTCTGCAACCCAATAATCCAAGGGTTTCTCTTGATGATGAAGCATCCATATCAATCAATTCTTTGTTTGAAAAGATTTCATCTTTGCAAGCTTCTGTGCAAGAGAAATCTGGGGGTGGCCCTGCAACCAGAGATTTGGAGATGAAGATCAGAGACTTTGCACTGGAGGCCGAAGATCGCATCGAAATACAACTCAGCAACTTTCTTCTGGCCAAGAACGCAGAGGACCAACAAAAAGCTTCTCAGCAACTCTTCCAGATCTTGCAAGAAGCGGCAGAAAACGCAGCAGAGTTGCTGAAACTTAGCAGCAGCATAAGCAAAGAAGCAGTGAAGAATGAAAGTGAAGGACCAATGATTCCTTGGATAAAACATTCTCCGGTGATGCTTGAGGGGGGCACAATGGTGGGTCGTCGCCGTGATCATATGCAGATAGTGGATAAACTCGTCCGGGATGATGACTGGGCATTTGAGTTCAAAGTAATCACAATTCTTGGTATGACCGGTATAGGAAAAACAACTTTAGCTACGAGTGTTTATAATGATCCAATCCTTACATCCTACTTCCATGTACGAGGTTGGGTTACTATGTCTGGGAAATACAACAAGAGCCAAATGCTACACGACCTTCTTTGGACACTAACAAAGGAGGCAAACATTCCTGATGATGATGATGTAGCAGCTAGGCAGGTATACAACTTCTTGAGAGGTAAGAGGTTTCTAATTGTTTTGGATAACTTATGCAACACTCAAGCTTGGTATGATATAAGAGGATGTCTTCCTGATGAAGATGATAATGGAAGTCGTGTAGTGCAAACCACTACGCATTTAAGGAGTGATTACTTTTATAGCAATAGGAATTTCGGTGAGGAATATTGCCCCCCAAGTTTCTATGTCCATCACATGCCTTTGCTAAATCAAGAAGAAAGTTGGGATTTATTTTGTAATAATCCTTTTTTGGAACAACATATGGCACCTAAATTTGAAAAAATTAAGAGCCAAGTTGTAGAGAAATGTGATGGATTGCCGCACTCAATTCTTGTAGTTGCAAAGCGTCTATCTAAGTGTGACAACATACAAGAAGAATGGAAGAAGGTTGAAAAGGAAATAGAGTTGCTTGGAGTTCTAGATAAAAGGGCACTCACCCTCACTTATCATCAACTGCCGCAACATTTGAAAGTTTGCTTTCTATATTTTGGAGTTTTTCCAAAACGTAGTGCAATCAAAGTGAAACTACTTATTAGGTTATGGATTGATGAGGGATTTATTGAGCCTTTGGAGAATAAGGGGTTAGAAAATCAAGCTTATGAGTATTTAAAAGAGCTTATTGATAGAAGTCTTGTTCTAATTGACAAGTGGAGTTTTGGTGGAAAAATTAAGAATTGTAGAATGCATAGTGCCTTCCATTGCTTTTGCGTAAGAGAAGCTCAGAAAGAGGGAATTTTATGTGCTTTAAATACTCAGCAACTTCCACTAGGGTCATTTAGCATGTTTGCAAATTCATGCCGCTGGTTAAGTTTTTACACACATAAATTTGACTATTATGTGTTGTTAAAAACAAACAATCCTCGTTCCATTTTCTTCTTTCAAGAAGATGCAGAAATATTTGTATCTTTCAAGTTGCTTAGAGTTTTGGCTTTTGTTCCATCTTCTTTTCTTCAAAGAGTGCCAACATGCTTACAGGATTTAATATTTTTGAGATACCTATCTGTATCTGAATGGTTTGAGGGTCTTGAGTATGTAGTGTCAACCAATCGAAACTTGCAGACACTTGTTGTTTCTAGTAAAGAATCCAAACTTGAAGCCCCTCCGCCTCTCCATTTGCCTTGTACAATTTGGGAGTCACCCCAGTTACAACATCTTGAACTTGATAAATCTTATGTGATTGATCCTCCAAGCATGGATAAAGATAATATGCAAACATTATCTTGGGTGTGTCCAACTCATTGCAGAACAAGAGTATATTGCAGGTTTCCAAACATTAAAATTTTGAAAATCTTTGTATCTGGCAGCAATCCAATTATTTTGGATAATATTGAATGTTTGGAACGACTTGAGAGGCTAACGATTTCAATTTCGTTAGGCCATGTTGTAACCCTTCCAAAATCATCTGTGTTTCCTTCACAACTAAAGAAGTTGAGCTTGAATGGTATTAACCTTTCGGAGAGGGATTTAACGGTAATTGGCATGTTGCCTCGGCTTGAAGTTCTCAAGTTGAAAAATGTCTTTCATGGAAAAGTATGGGAAGTAAAAGAAAGAGGATTTCGTAATTTGGAATTCTTGCTTCTTGAAGATAAAACGCTCAAGCAATGGAGAGCTGGTCAATATTCATTTTGGTATCTTGAGCACTTAGTCCTAAGATTTTGTTGTTCTTTGGAAAAAATTCCTCATATTATGAAAGGTATTTATCCCTTGAAGTCAATTGAGTTGCAGCAGTGTTGTCCTTCCGTTGTCACTTCTGCGGAGGATATTCGACGATCTAAAAGGGAAACTAGAGATGGAATTTTTGAGGTTTGAAGCTATTTATTTTTGCATTTATTTTTTTATTCAATATAATAATGCTAATTTTCTTTACAAAATCTATTGCAGTTTTCTCCTTCAATTCTCATCTCATTTCACTTTTTTCCATTTTGCATTCTCTTTTTTAAATAGATCAAAATCAGTTGAATCACAATGTACACACATAGAAGATATCTGGGAAGATCGAATATCTAAAGTTGAATAATCAAATGCAAAGAAGAGCGGAAGATGCCTATTACTATGAAACTAATATAATCCAGATTTGGAACATGTTGTACACATATGAGAGTCGATTCTCGTTGCTTAGATAATTGTGTACTAACTGTCTCAAACTGTTGGGCTGGTGAATGGTACTTTTGAGTTGTGATTATATATTTTCTTGCACTTTGTGGATATTGTATTTTTTGGGTGTGAAAATATTTTCAGTATTTGTCTAAGAGTTTTGTAATTCAGGATAAGTGTGATGAAACTCTAAATTATTAGAGATTTTGAAACTAATTATGTATGTAAAAAAATTATTTCAAATGCTTAATTTGAATGATTTAAAGTGAATCTAAATAAATTTGGAGCTTGAATTTGTTGCATTCGTGAAGACTACTTCAGAGTTTCTTTCACTTTCTGCTGCATATTAGGGTAAATTATAAATTATTAGTTGACACATCCAGATTCTGTATCTATAGTTGACACATTTTCTTTGACACATTTTCTATTTGTAGTTGATAATTTTTGTACTTGTAGTTATCATATTATTATGTGTCAGCAATTATCAAGTTTTTGTTTATATGTACAAAAATTGTTAATTGTAGGAACTAAATATATTAAAGAAAAGTACAAAATTTTATATCAAGGTTCACAATACAATATAAACCTTGCTCCATGGTATAACAATTGGCATATTAATCGCTAGGCCCACTGGACTTTGGGTTTTGTTCCAACTCCACTGCACCATCCAACAATTTGGGTTAATAGTTTAATTAATCTTTTGGTTCCTCAAAAAGTAACCTTAATTCATACAAAATTGTTCTGAGATATGTTTTGTCCAATAGTTATGCTGTGCATCATGGTGCATACGGATGCAAAAACGACGTCGTTTTATTAAAAATGTGCATCTCACTTTAAAAAAAAAAAATCAGTTTCGATTTCCCTCAACAGCATTATGTTGTTCATTCATTCTGGAATTTTAGTTCATAGATTCTGGAATTTTAGTTCATAGATTCTGGATTTTTAGTTCATTGATTTTGGATTTTTAGTTCATCGATTTTGAAATTTTAGTTCATCGATTCTAGAATTTTAGTTCATAGATTCTGGAATTTTAGTTCATTCATTCTGGAATTTTAGTTCATAGATTCTGGAATTTTAGTTCATAGATTCTGGAATTTTAGTTCATTGATTATGGATATATAGTTCAAATTATGCACAAAATGTTGTTGTTGTTAGAAATCGAAACTGAATTATTTTTTTAAGTGAGACGCGCGTTTTTAATAAAACGACGTCATTTTTGCATCCGTATGCACCATGCATGGTGCATACGGATGCACGGCATAATTTGCCATGTTTTGCCTACATTGATATTCAAACAAATCTTTTTAGATAATTTATCCTATATATAGTAAAGAATAGAATTTACGAAGAGGAGGAGGCCCAAGCCGACATAAACCAATTAGTAATTATGTCTTATGTTGTGAGTTTTGTATCTTGTGTTATTAAATTTTGTACTTTAAGAGTATGAATTATGTACCTGAAACAAATTAGTAATTGTGTCTTATGTTATAAAATTTTGTGTTTTGTGTTGTGAAATTATGTGTATATAAACACAAATTATGTACATAAATCAGATTTGAAAAATAAGTAAACATATATGTGTCTTGTATTGTAATTTTTTTGTGTCTTGTATTATGAAATTCTGTTATTTACGAGTATAGTTTTGTATATACCTCGTCATTTCGATTCATGATCATAATGGTATGTGGACCCTAGTTCATGATATGAATTGTCGGCATAAACATTTGCCCTTAGCTTATTGGCACTAATATATTTAAAGAAAAAGTATTAAATATTTTACTGTCAAAGGCTTTGTGATCAAGTGGCATGGTTGTGCCCCTCAAATGAAAAGTCTTAAGTTCGACAAAAAAAAAATTACTATTCAAACTTTAATGTCAAGCGTGATTGCAGCTGGAAAATAATTCCTTTCGCTAACTAAATCAAATGATAGTCCTTTCAAAAAAAAAAAAAAAAAAAAAAAAAAATCAAATGATAGCCTAATAAGACTCCCTCTAACATAAATTCTTACATAGGATTCTATATGTAACACTTTCAATCCTTTTCTTCATAAGTTGTGGTCCCCCATTGAGCTAGTCTTAATGACTTCTTCTTTAGTATATATGGTCCAAATTAAATTAATTAAACATTCTCTTTAAATCTTTGTCATAATATTCATACAACACTAGAACAGCCTCCGATCTTTCTTATGTTGGTATCATTCTAGGTATCATTACTACTATTGGAAATGTGTTTGTCAAGCATGTTTTGCGAAGGCTGCGGGTTCTTAGTCTGATTCAAGAGTTTGGAGTCGATCTTGTTTCACCTTCTTGCATTTGTGATCTTCTTTAATTTAATAATGTTTTTTTTTTTTTAATGATAGGTGTCAATTATTTATAAATTAATCACAATCTTTTGAAATGTATGATAACATACATGAATATTAATATAAAATTTAGTATAAAAAAATTTAATTCAAATTAAAGTAGCATTATCCATCAACATCAGGTTTGCTTGCATATCCACACTTCAAAATAAACATTGCTCACAATTACCCATGCATTTCACTAATATGTAAAAGTGTGCTAAAAAATATGTGCACATATATATATATAAATATAACTAAGGCGCCGTTTGATTCACGAAATGTTAGATTATCTTAGGGAATGTTAGATTACCTTAGAGAATGTTAGATTGCTTGCTGGGAATGTTAGATTACTGAAAATGCTAGATTACGGTGTTTGGTTAAAATTGAGGTATATAATATAATCATGTTTGGTTTAGGATTATATATATATATATATATATATATATATATATATATATATATATATATATATATATATAATTAGAATTAAAATGGCAAAATTTATAAATATCCAAGGTTATCTTACATAACCTAAGAAAATGAGGGGTCGTTTGGTTCACGGAATGTCATATTACCTTAGAGAATGTTAGATTGCTGAGAAAGTTAGATTCCTATGTTTGGTTAAAATTGGGGTATGTAATATAATCATGTTTAGTTTATGGTTGGTTATCTTTTATACACACAGTATAATATCCTTTAACATATTTTCATATATTTTAATAAATTTAAAAATTAAAATAAATAAATAAGATAACGGTATCATATATAATTACATGATTTTAAAATGTTAACTAAAATCTTGAACTTGAGAAACAAAATTATTTTATATGCTAACATAACATAATAAAAATATAAAATATAAAATTACAAATATATATATATATATATATATATATATATATATATATATATATATAAAATAAACAAACATAACCAAGGTTATCTTACATAATCTAAGAAATTGAAGGGAATCACATTCCCTTCAAAATCCTATGTGGAGGGAATGTGACATTCCTTGGGAATGTTAGATTCCCTAAGATAATATGAACCAAACATATGAATGTGAACTTTGAGATGTCATTCCCTGGTTATGTTATATAATCTGAACCTAACGGCCAATGTTGAAAAAATCCCTAGGCACCCTCTAGGCGCTTGGGGACCGCCTAGAGAGCCTAGGCAGGCGCCAAGATCGATTAATAGGCGCCTATGCGGGCGCTAAGGTGGCCGACCGCCTAGGCCCGATTTTTACAACACTGCTAACGGCCCCTGAAGGGAATCACATTCCCTTCAAAATCCTATGTGGAGGGAATGTTATATTCACTCAGAGAATATGAACCAAACATAGGAATGTAAGATCGGGAATGTCACATTCCCTTGGTTATGTAATATAACCTGAACCAAACGCCCCCAGGGTGTGTTTGGTTCGCACATGAGAATCGGAATCGAAATGGGTATCAAATACTTGGTAATGGTAAGAGGTTTTAGTGAAAGTATTTTGCATGTTTGGTAGTAGGATGGAATGTGAATGATTATCAATGATGTTTGGTTATGTATGACCTTATAATGCAAATAAGGATTTTAAAAATACAAGAATACAAAATCAAGACAATTGATTCTAATATAAAGACATCCAAAACACCAATATGAACAAAAATAAAAATAAAAATAAAAATCTAAAAACACTAATCAAAGGGAATGAAAGGGGATGATACCCTTATTTTATTTGGGTATGAGTTTTTCAATTAAGGGGAAATTTAAAACCTATAGTAATGTTTTAAAAACCTACAAACCAAACAAGAACAATCACTTTGATACACATTCCTTAGAGCTAAACCTCTCAACCAAACACACCCTTAAATGAATATGGATTAATTGATGCAGTTTGTAATTTTGCATGCGGAGCACGTGCTTTTTGAGTTACACTTGTACGTATTATCAAATTCATATTGGCCTTGTTGGATAACATAGCTTATGAGTCAATTTTGGCATCTTTAACAACTATTAGTTGTTTGGTTTAGTCAAACAGTCGTGTTTGGTTAATAAGTTTTTTTTTTTTTTTTTTTTTTTATATAACAACTTATTGCTCCAAAATGCTAAAATTTAAAAAGTTGTTCAAAGCAGCTTTTTCAACTAGCTTTTTGAGAAAATAAATTATTTTTTCCAAAAACGCCCCTAATAATTTAGAAAAAAAAAAAAAAAAAACAATGAGATTGTGTAGACGGGTTTAGCAATTCGCATCGAGACAGGCAACGGGGTGCTTGAGCCCGTCGATGGGGCTCATAAACCCGTTGCCAAGTACTGTGAAGGTAATTAGCAACGAGACATATGATTACTGATTAGCGTTCACGGGTTTTCTATGCTTGTGAACATATGTTTTTTTTTTTTTTTTTATACAAAATCTATAATAATAATAATAATAATAATAATAATAATAATAATAATAATAATAATAATAATAATAATAATAATAATAGAATAATATATTATTATTATTATTATTGTTATTATTGTTATTATTATTATTATTATTATTATTATTATTATAGGTTAAAATAACATAATACACTCATATTTTAAAGGTCATTTTGCATGTAATCAACTATCAACTAACAATTAATTTATCAAACATTTTTCTACAATAACGCAATTAATAGTCAAATCCGCTAACCCAATGAGCTAATAGGTATCAACTAAGTCAATCCACTAACAGCTATCAACTATTTGCCAAACACCCCTTTTTATAATTTTATGTGGTGATTTTTCTAATTCGTTCACACTTACGTGTGTAGGTTGTCAATAAGTCGATTTACCTATATATATATATATATATATATATATATATATATATATATATATATATATATCTTTTTTTGTACCTTATGCTATAAATGTTGTACTACATAATTATTTGGATAAAAATATCCCTGCCGTTATAACTCCTGTTATCTTTCACATTATTATTACCATGCATATGCATACACAATATCTTTTTCTTACCTTCTTCAATTGGTAAGGTCGATTTTATTTAGATTTAATTAAATGTTACCATAGTTATATTTAGTAATATATTATTTCTATAATTCTTACTTTATTAACATTAATATGAATTCTACAATTATACATATATAACTAAGATTTTAATATTAAATATTAATATTGGGCATATATTTTTGCGCATCGCGCATATGAAATACTAGTGTATATATATATATATATATATATATATATATATATATAACAAAAAATAGAATTTAATTTTAAAAAAAAAATAATTCTAACCAAAGCTTAGTACGAAACCAAAATATTTATTTATATACAATAAATAAATAACGAAAATAAGGATTTTATAATTTGAAAATAAACCCAACGAAAGAGGAAAGATCGGGAGAAATTTGAGTCGTGTGTAATATACACTTTTCTTAAAATCGATTCGCTACTTTCCGAAGGTGCATGCTAGGAACATAGTCTCCCAAGATAAAACGGATCACGGTATAACCTTTGAGCACACAGACGAAAAACTCGCCGAACAAGAACAACAGGCAAGCACTTCGTTCCTTTAGCGGAAGTGTTGACAGAATTTTTCATAAGAAAACGACATTGAGAGAGAAAGAGAGAAAAACAAAAGAGTTTTTCAGGTAATAACCAACCACTCAAAAAATCTGCCCAACACCAAAGCTTTTATAGGAGAAGAATGATTTAATAGCATTAAACCATGTCATTAAGTACTTAATTAAATAAATTCAACTTTGTAATATTTGTAACAGACAACTTAATCTCAAATTTAACACAGTTGTTACAATCGTTAATTCTTAAAAAATAAATTATAATTAATTTCAAAATTAATTCCTACTAATCAGATCGAATTAACGGTTGTCCAACAGTACTCCAAAAAATACTTCGAGCAATACCCACGAAGAGTTGCAGGAAAGTTAAGTACGAGCAGTGAACTGTTCGGTATCGAACAATAAACTTTCGAGCAATCAAGTATCTATTTTCACTTGATCACACCCTCTCTAATCATATAGAATAAGTCCATTATAAAGAAGCCTGAAGAGTAGACAAACTATTGACATAAAATTCCAACAACCTGTCCATTCTCACCTGATCACACCTTGTCTAAGCATATAGAATAAGTCTATTACGAAGAAGCAAATTAAGTGTTGAGCTGTCGAGGCAGATGCAGGATTCTCTCAAATCTTCTGGAAATGAACATTAACACTGATTTTGATATCTTCACCTATCATATTCATGGAGAGATGAAGCCAGCATAGCTAGGGCCGAGTCCACGATATTGACGTCTTAGGTTGGGGAAAACTCGACGTACGGAAATGCTCCACGCTTTCAACAATGTCTCTCTTATGTGACTTTTTATATATACATTAAATTTTTCAACTTACCAGGCTCCGTTTGGAAAGCAGGAAAATGACTTCTGGAAAATGAGTCATCGCTAGATAAGGTAAATCGCTAGTCGTCTCGATTTTTTTTTTTTTTTTTTTTTTTTTTTTTTTTGTAAGCTAGTTGTCTTGTTAGTCTCTAGATTTCCACCTCTTACCTTTACACTCTGTTCGCAAGAGGTCTTCATCACCTTTTATAGCAATTACCTTATATTATCACAAAAGTAAAATTTTAAGATAATCAGTCCAATCAACTAAGCTAATGCTACGGGATTAGCTTTTATGTGACTTCTTGATATATATATATATATATATATATAGTCGCATCATCTACTGCCCTGTTGACTTGGTATTTGTTTAGTACCGTGCACTGACAAATAATATAATGGATCTTTACTTGCGTCCCAAGAGCGTGGACGTTATGTGCGAGGGCCTAATGATATTTACTTGTTCGTTTTTAATTGGAGGAGGTATTTGTATTTTGAGCAACCCCAATAAAGTTTTCAAGGTAATTTTTGAGGAGGTTTTGTTGAAATGAAAGAGAGAAAAAGAGGAAAGAGAAGAATTGAGATTTTTGAATAAGAATTTGATTTTTGTTTTCATAGTGGGACCTATCAAAAAAAAAATCGCCCAGGTTGCATGAGGCACACCACAACCCGGTTTTTGGCCGAGCGCGTACACTCATGCGCCTGTTGGGCATGTTAATTTGGAATTTTTTTTTTTATTTTTTACCCTCCCTCCCATTCCTCTTTCCTACTTTGATCCTAAAAACTTGTGCAAAAACTAGTGTTATTGAGGATGCTCTTAGAATAATTGGAAGGATATATGACCAGTGTTAAAAGGTTTGGAATGGGCACGGATTAAAGGTGTTCGAAAACTTACGGGCTATTTGTTTGGTTGTAAATCTAATTCTTTTCCTACTTTATTTTATGACAAAACAAATTACAGTATTTGATTGGAAGGAATTTCAATTTCCTCCTTTTGTTGAATTGTAATTCATGGGTACCCTTCATGAATTGTAATTCGGTGATTGTGGGAAAAGAAAAAATGGAGGAAATGACAAACGGGCTCTTGGTTGTTGTTGTTGTAGATTTAGTCTTAATACCACTTCTTTCCTTCTCGTTCCTAATAATTCTATTCATCCCTTGTGACCTGAATAATGCTGCTGACAAGATTGCCAAACTAGCTCCTAGAATGAAGTGCGATTGGATTGAATTTCAGAGTCTGCCGAAGGAAATTTCAGATCTCCTTATCGATCTTGAGGTTGATAGAGCCAAGACTTCGGAAGAATGCTTGATGTAACTACTGAGTGCTAGTCGGGTACACCCCCCCCCCCCCCGGCTTTCCCCCCAAAAAATAATTCTATTCATTCCTAGTTCCATACCAAACAATGTAATTTGAATTCTTACTTTATTTCCACCTTATTCTTTTTCCACCAACAAATTACAATTATTTTCCCCCTTAATTCCTTCCCTCCATCCAAACGTTCTCCGGTTAATGTTCAAAGCGACTTCGAAGAAGTGGTAAGGTGGTTGAAAGGGACTGAAATTTAGTATGTAATGGAAGAAATCTTTCGAGTATGCTTCTGGCTCATAACTGTATTCGAGTCACTACAAATTTTAATTTCACACTTCGAGCGAGCTGAGTGAGAATATAATTCCAATAATAATAACTAAAAGAATATAATAACAATATATTTCTATGCTTCCTAATTTCCATATACAATGTATTTATTTATGCTAAATTACTAGTACATATAATAATTAACCTACTAAAATTATACTAACTATACAAAGTAATAATTATACATAATTTCCTCATACTAATCAGTCATCTCTAATTATGCACTCTAATTGATTCTTTTCTTTCAGACTCTCCCTAATTAAGCTACACAATTTATTCCTATGATTATTATAGATTTAGGGGCGTATCACAACAATTTGCCGATGAGAAGAATCATGAGTGTTGCAAGCAATGGATCCAAAAGGATCGAGATGTTGTTACGATCGCACATATCTTTCGCGAACAAAACTGTGTTGCCGACAAATTAGCCAAGAAAGCTCCGTGTCAAAGCACTACATGGTGTAGTTTGGAGTCTCATCCCATGCTTTTGAGGCAATATTTGATGGAGGACTAGTTTGGGGTATACCAAGAGTCATGGGAACTTATGGAGCAATTATAAATGGGCCCAGGGCGGAATAATATGGAACAGATTGAGTTCAGGGCACCGAAACCAGACCTGGCTGACCCTTAGCGGCCAAGCTCCGCGTTTGACCACGGGTCGGCCAAGATGGACCTCTCTGGCTGAGGTTGGCCAACTCGGGTCAGCCAACCCAAGGTCGGCTACCTTGGGGTCGGCCAACCCGGGGTCGGCTACCTCGAGGTTGGGCACTTGGTTGAGCTCCGTGCTCGGCCAAACGGCGAGGTCTTCGTGTTGTTCGAGTCCTACGGCCCTGTTGCAGTCCAAGGTGGTTGAGGTGTCCTCCCATGCACCAATTCTATGTGGTTGTTATGGCGAAGTTGGGTATAAAAACCCTCACTCATGTCTTGTTGAGACACAACTTGTCCCAATCCCACACTATGTCTTGTTATTACATTACTGAAACATTTATAATAGGCTAAGCACCTTGTGCTCATATGACACCCCTGTGACTCCCCTTGAGGCACTGCTGAAAATTATGGAATTTCCGACCACCTGAAAGTGATCTTAAATCAAGTCAGAAGCCTTGTTCCGACCACTTTTGGTATCGGAAAAACCTTTGTTGCTATTTCCGACCACTTTTTTCTTTCGATTTGATTTAAGATTACTTTCAGGTGATCGGAAATTCCATAATTTCCAACCGTGAGGGAAGGTTACAAGATCGAACCCCGGTGGTGGGGAATTGACTCTTTGTGCTACAATAGTTGCATTCTGTACTCAATTAATGCAATATTTGTTCCCGTGACTTATATTCATTCGTTTAATCTTACACTTGTCGCATTCCTATATTTAATCGGGCTGGGTTAATATAATCCATCACGAATCACGAACAATGATGCTAGTGGACCCGCGTCTAAAATACACAATTTACTTTTTACAAAATTGTGAATATTCAGTAGGTAAATTGTGTATTTTGGATCCAAATTCACAGAACAGTTTGTCGGTAAGACTAGCCTCGGGCAGTCGGGCTTGTTCTTCCCTTTTTGATCCAAAAACATGATTCAACATAAATATAGTCATTTAAAAATAAGATAGGGTGTGTTTGGTTGGCAGGTTTAGATATCAGGAATGGGCATCAAAGTCATTGTTATTGTTTGGTTGACATGTTTTTAGAACACTACTATGAGTTTTGATTACCCTTAGGGGTCGTTTGGTTCATAGAATGTGAGATTACCTTAGGGAATGTTAGATTGCTGGAAATGTTAGATTCCTGAGAATGTTAGATTCCTGTGTTTGGTTAAAACTGAGGTATGTAATATAAATCTGTTTGGTTGAAGAGTTAATGTTTATGTTATAATGAATATTTTACTTACATATGTCATGTGCATGAAGTTCAAAAGGCTTTATTTTAATTTTTTTACCCACGAAATTTAAATTTTCATCTTCTAAGCAACACCTATTATTATTATTGTTATTTTTTTATAATAAAATATGTAATTATAATAAGAGTAAATACCCAAAATGGTCCCTCGACTATAGCTAAATTCACAAATTGGTCCTCGACTTTCAATTTCAACCAATTAAGTCCTTAACTTTGCAATTTTGACACGATTTGATCCTCCATCTATTTGACCGTTTGTTGACCGCGATCTTTGAGGATATATATGTAGTTTCACGTGCAAAGCTCAAGAGAACGCTCTTGGAGGTGACATCGTTGTTTCGGAGGGGGAAGTGCTTCTCCGCTTGCTGCTTGGGGATCACGACCTGGTTCAGCTTAGAGAACGCTCTTGGAGGTGACAACGTCGTTTCGGGGTGGGGAAGTGCTTCTCCGCTTGCTGCTTGGGGATCCCGAACCGGTTCAGCTTGCCTACATCGCTTGGAGTCACGGCTTTCTCGAAGAGCCACTACAGGGACTTCGGCGATCTATCTATCAAAAGCTATAATCTCTCCGGCATGGGGTGCAGCGCCGGCAGTGGATTCAAATGTAACAGTGCGGTCTAGAAATGCAACCAGAACCTTAAAAAACCGACAATTAGAGCCGTCAAAAATGGGTTTTACCCGCCGGGTCGACCCATCCCGTACCGCCGTAGGTAGGGGACGGGTTCTTCAAATTTTGATCCGCCAGGAGGCGGACTTTTTAGCCCGTCCCGCCTGAGTCACGGGTCCAGGCGGGTCACGGGTTTAGCCCGCGACCTGCTAATACATATTATATATATATATATATATATATATATATATATATATATATATATATTTTTTTTTTTTTTTTTAAGGATATTGTACAGTGATTTTTTTTTTTTAAAAAAAAAAAAAATTAACCCAGTGAAAAAATTGATTGTTGGGCTAGCCCGCCCCGCCAGCGGGCTTTGGCATGGCGGGGCGGGCCGGCCACATTCCAAGCCCGCCAAGAGGCGGGCTTTTTAGCCCGTCCCGCTACGAGGACGGGCTTTGGTGTGTTTTGGCCCGTCCCGCCCCGCGAGACCGTTTCGACGGCTCTATCGACAATGGACCATGAAATTACATATATATCCTAAAAAAGCGCAATCAACAAACGGTCAAATAGACAAATGACCAAATTGTGTTAAAATTGCAAAGTTAAGGACTTAATTCGTTGAAATTAAAAGTCGAGAACCAATTTGTGAATTTAGCTATAGTCGAAGGACCATTTTGGGTATTTACTCTTATAATAATATAATTTATTATTTATTATCATATAAAAATTTAAAACTCAACAACATAAAAGATATTATTACAATAGCAACAAAATAATATTTTCATAGTAAGAGAATGACAAAGTAAGCAAATAACAAAGGGAATCTCACATTACCCAAGGAAGATGGGGGAATCACATTTCCTCAAAAATCTGATGTGGAGGCTATCTTTGATTCTATGGGAATGTTACATAACTCCAACTAAACATAGGAATGTTACATAACTAAACAAATATAACCTTTGATAAAAATTATAACTCACTTCCTTTTATTATTTAATTATTTAATTATTAAAAGGGAAAATTATAATTTATGCCCCTCCATAATATGCCGTCAAAACGTGCAAAGCAAGTAAAACGTAACGAACTTAACATTTCCGCTGCACTAAAACACCGAAAGGTTGATTTTTAGCAAAACATGAAAAGAGTCTATTCACCCCCCTCCCCTCTAGACTCTCGCTATAACTCTACTGGGACCAACAACGCACATAGCACTGTGCGCCTCGCGCCTCACAAAACGACGTCATTTTGGGAGGCGCAGTAGGGTGTTGACGTGATTACGTGTATTTGTTTATACAATTATGTGTATTTGTTTATACAATTATGTGTATTTGTTTATATAATTATGTGTATTTGTTTATACAATTATGTGTATTCTAGTATAAAATTATGTACATTTTTTAACATGAGATTTTTTTAAAGAAAAATTAACCGCCAAACACTCGGTAGTGAAATTTCAAAAAAAAAAAAAAAAAAAATCTGAAACAATGTCGTTTTGCATCAGGACGCACAATGCAACGCGCGCCCTGGTGCACAATATAAATTGCCATAATGATTGGTGTTAGGGAAAACTTTTGTTTGGTTGGCTGGGTCTGATTTTCTCGCTTCATTCACTTAGTTGAGATATTTTTGGGAACTTTAGGCATAAAATATAGTATGAAATTTTGGTTCATTGATTTTTTTTTTTTTTTTTTCATTCTTCACTTTAAATCAATCAAACTTACACAAATTAAATGTTTGAAATATTTTTTTTTTACATTTAGAATTAATTTTGACATCTCTAATATAGAGTTTCATCATACTTGTATAACTGAATTACAAGGCTCTTGAAAAATAAATGAAATATTTTCATATGTAAAAAGTGCAATATCCACAAAAAAAAAAAAAAAAAAAAACTATATAATCACAACTCAAAAGTACAATTCGCCAACCCAACAACTCGAGAAAATTGATACGCAACTTTAATTTGTAAACAAGGAGAATCGCCTCTCGTATGTGTGCAACATCAACATGCATGTTCCAAAATTGGATTAGTTTTATAGTAGTCATCAACTTCAGCTCCTCAGCTCTTCCTTGTATTTGATGATTCAACTTGAGATATATATTTTTCCAAAATATCCTCTTGGAAGCAGAACATATATAAGGAAAGAAAATCAAATTATATTGGATCAAATATATAACATAAAATTCAAGATTTCGATTGATAATCAAAGGCTATAATATAATCTTCTTCATATATACAAATTAAAATTTGTTTAAATAGAAGATTACATGCATACAGAAATTAGGTAGGGGACAGTACTAGCTACAAAGTAATAAAAACATATATGCAATGAGAAAGGGCAGATAACATGCATAAAGATCATCGAGGATGCAAATATTAAGAATATATATATATATATATATATATATATATATATATATATATATATATATATATATATATATATATATATATAGAGGCGGGTTCAGGTGCGGCAATGTCTTACGGTGCGGTTATTTCTTACGGTGCGGCAACACCAATAGTTCACCAAATATGCACCATCAACGTTAGGAAATACACCACACAAAACAGAGTAAACAGAGCTCTTAATCACCAAACACACACCATTAGGTGTGAGTAAAAACACCATACACTGTTCGGAAATACACCATTGGGGGTGGTGAGTTATATGGTGTGTTTTTTTGAGTTTGTGGTGTATTTTGTGATGTTTTATTACATTTCATTGGGGTGTGTTTTTATTATACTGTTGGTGCATATTGTTAACACTGTTGGTGTATTTTGGAATTTGACCGCACCGCCGCACCGTAAGACCCCGCGCATATGAGCGCTCTTCTATATATATATATATATATATATATATATATATATGGACGGAGCCAGAATTTTCTTTGGTGGGGGCGAAGAAGCAAACATAAAGCATTTTGTAGTCTATTTCAATTTTCAAGTAAACTGAACATAGAGCATTTTTCAAGTTTTGCAAGATATTTCAAGGATACAATGCATATGTAGTCTATAGAGCACTCAAGCAATTCAATTCAATATATAAAAAGGGGAAAATGACACTTTTTTCCCTTGAGTTATGTACTTATAACATTTTTCCCTTGAATTATTAATGTAAGCACATTAATCTCTCAATTATTCTAAAAGTGACGGTTTTCCTCCCTGATATGTTAAATTGACATTTCTACCCTTAAAGTAAACATTTTATTTATTTTTCTTCTCCAATAAATTATTGTGTATACGTAGGGATGACCACGGTCGGTTCGAACTAAAACGAACACTATAGCAATCGAATTAAAAGTTTCCGATTATGATTCAGATCCAGAATCCAATATTTGGATTTCAGCTTATTAAAATTATGAATCGAAAAAAACTGGATCCAGAACCGTGAACTCGCGGTTCCAGATCCGGTTCGCGATTTTGAATTGTCTTTATTTTAAAATTTTATTTTTTATTTTAAAATAATCTAAATTCAACAGTAAATGTATTTTATTTTTTTTCAGTTTGGAACATGAATTGGCCGTTCTGGTTTGCGATTTTAATAAACTCTAAATATCGGGTTTTGATTCTAAATTATAATTTGAATATTTCGATTTGGTTGTTATAGTGTCTGTTTGGTTTGAACCAAATTGTGGTCATAATTTGTTGAAAAAAAAAATAAATGAAATGTTTATTTTAAGGGTAAATATGTCCATTTAACATTTCAGGAAAAAAACAACCACTTAAATAATTCGGGGGGGAACAAAATGCTATAAGTGTATAAACCAAGGAGAAAGAGTGTTATTTTCCCTATAAAAAACAATAATATATAAATATTGAGAATAATTAGGCAAGCTATTGAGAATAATATATAAAAACCAATAACATATAAAAATCAATTTCATGAACAACAGAACAAGTAATTCCTCTTACGGCCTTACCTCTAGATCTTCAAACTTCAATACTTGAGACAGTGAGACTAGCAGCTTCAATTCCCAATATTTTGAATATGTATTCAATTAAGCGATTAGCATATACAAATCTACAAAAGCATTAAGTATATATGTAATCACTAATTGGGATTACTAAATTAATTGTAAAAGTGCAAAACAGAATAGCCATTAGCCCATTAGGGCAAACTGCAAATTAATTAAGAGAATAGAATAATTATGCTATTAGGGATTTATCAAATATGAAATATCAATCATCATTTTTATGAAATTAACCATTAGGGAAAACTAATTAATAGAATAAATTGAAGAATAATGAAGAGTGGTTGAGATTTGAACCTGAGGGTTGAAGCTATAAATCTATAATGGACTAATGGTGGTCCGGTGGGCGATTAGGCGGTGGACGAACTGAGGAGTCGAGGCAGAGAGCTAGAGACGAACCCGTAAGGTGTGAAGCCGACTAGTGAGGAAGAACCGAAGAAACAACAAATGAAAAAAAAAAAAAAAAAAAAAAAAAACTTATGTATATATAGTTGGCAACCAAATTTTGTCATTCAATTCTAGCATGAGTAGCATCCATACCTTAGCTTGTCCCTAATAAGGAATATATTTTCTCCATTGATTTTGATCTATACGAAAAAGAGAATGCAAAATGAGATGAGATCAGAGGGAGAAAATAAATGTATATAACTAATATAAGAATGAAATGAGATGAGAATTGAAGGAAGGAGAAATAGCAGCAGAAAAATGAGATGATTTTGTAACCATTGAATAGAAAAATAAATGGAAATGTAAGAATGAATAATGAATAACCTCCAAAATATTGTTTCCAGCATCGCGTTGAGATTCTATAATACACCTGGCAGAAGTGATGATGGAAGGACAACACTGCTCCAACTCAATTGACTCCAAGGTATGAATATCTTCCATAACCACTGGAAGTTTTTCCAAACAACAACAAAATCTTAAGACTAAGTGCTTAAGACGTGGGAAGGATCCATCACCGACCATCCATTGCTCGAGCATTTTATTTTCAAGAAGCAAGAATTTTAATTGACAAAATCCTCCTTTTTCTACTTCCCATACTTTTCCATCAAAGGTGGCATTTACCAATTTGAGAACCTCAAGCTGAGGCAACATGCCAATTACCGTTAAATCCCTCTCCGAAAGATTAATACCATTCAACCTCAACTTCTTTAGTTTTGAAGGAAACAAAGATGGTTTTGGAAGGGTTAGAACATGGTTAAACAAAACTGAAATTGTTAGCCTCTCAAGTCCTTCCAAACATTCAAGATTATCCAAAATAATAGGATGGTTGCTGCCAAATACAAAGACTTCCAAATTTTTAATGTTTGGAAACCTGCAATATACTCCTGTTCTGCAATGAGTTGGACACACCCAAGATAATGTTTGCATATTATCTTTATCCATGCTTGGAGGATCAATCACATAAGATTTGTCAAGTTCAAGATGTTGTAACTGCGGTGACTCCCAAATTGTTGAAGGCAAATGGATAGTAGGTGTTCCAAGTTGGGATTCTTTACTCGAAACAACAAGTGTCTGCAAGTTTTGATTGGTTGACACTATATAATCAAGACCCTCAAACCATTCTGTAACAGATAGGTATCTCAAAAAAACTAAATCATGTAAGCGTGTTGGCACTCTTTGAAGAAATGAAGATGAAACAAAAGCCAAAACTCTTAGCAACTTGAAAGATACATATATTTCAGCATCTTCTTGAAAGAAGAAAATGGAGCGAGGGTTGTTTGTTCTTAACAACACATAATAGTCAAATTTATGTGTGTAGAAGCTTAACCAACGACATGAATTTGCAAACATGCTAAATGACCCTCGTGGAAGTTGCAGAGTATTTAAAGCACAAAATATGCCCTCTTTCTGAGCTTCTCTTACACAAAAGCTATGCAAGGCACTATGCATCCTACAATTCTTAACTTTCCCAGAAGAACTCCAATTGTCAATTAGAATAAGAGTTCTATCAATGAATTCTTGTAAATACTCATAAGCTTGACTTTCTAACTCCTTGCCCTCCAATGGATTAATAAATCCTTCAACAATCCATAACCTAAGAAGTAATTTCACTTTGATTGCACTGCGTTTTGGGAAGACTCCAAAATATAGAAAACAAACTTTCAAGTGTTGTGGCAATTGATTGTAAGTGTGGATCAGTGCCCTCCTATCTAGAACTCCAAGCAACTCTATTTCTTTTTGAACCTTCTTCCATTCCTTTCTTATGTTGTCACACATAGATAGACGTTTTGAAACTACAACAATTGAGTATGGCAATCCTTCGCATGTCTCTACAACTTGGCTCCTAATTTCTAAAAATTCAGGTGGTGCCCTAATTTTTTGATGTTCCGGAAAAGGGTTGTCACCAAATAAAGCCCAACTAAATAAATTCCAACTTTCTTTTGGATTTAGCAAAGTCATGTTATGAACATAGCCATCGTTGTAATGAGAACTATCCCTCCTGAAATGCATAGTAGTTATCACTATGCGACTTCCATTATTATCGTCAGGAAAACATCCACTTATATCATACCAAGCTCGATTGTTCCATAAGTTATCCAAAACAATTAGATATCTCTTACCTTTCAAACATTTGTATACCTGCTCAGCTGCTAGATCATCATCATCAGGAATGCTTCCTTTTTCAATTTCATTATCTTCTGCCTCTGCTAGTACTGTCCAAAGAAGGGTGTATAGCAGTTGGCTCACGTTATTGTATCCCCCAGCCACAGGCATAGAAACCCATCTTCGTACATCGAAATGTGATTCAACATCTGGATCTTGATAGACACTACTAATTAAAGTTGTTTTCCCAATGCCGGCCATCCCAACAATTGAGACCACTTCTAGTTTCTCAGAGCCCCAGATGAGTTTGTTCATTATCAGCACATGATCACGGAGACGACCGACCATAACGACATTGCTGGGCTCCGAAGCCGAAGCATGTTTTAACCAAGGAATCATCAGTGCTCCTTCACTTTCATTCACCACTTTTTCATCATCAGTTTCCTTGCTTTTCTCCAGCAACTCCGCTGCGTTTTCTGCTGCTTCTCGCAAGGTTTGATGGAGTTTCTGTGCAGCTTTTTGTTGATCCTCTCCGTTCTTGGCCAGAAGAAAGTTGCTTAGTTGTATTTCGATGCAGTCTTCGGTATCAAGTGCAAAGTCTCTGATCTTCATCTCCAAATCTCTGATTGCAGTGCCACCCCTTGCCCCAGATTTCTCCTGCACAAAAGCTTGCAAAGATGAAAGCTTTTCATACAAAGATTCCATCCCTTCATCATCAAGAGGAACCCTGCTTGGATTATTTGGTTGCAGAAACTGTAGCTTAATTGTTGCCATCAGAGAAGTCAAAGCAACACAAGCCATCTCGATAGATCAGATCTCTCTTAGCTTTCAATTCAAAGTATATATTCAGATAACAAGTTTTTCTCTCTCTCTTTCAAATTATTCAGATCTGCTTGTTTAGTTTTGTCAATGAATATTGAGTGGGTGTGGCCACAACCCTCCAAACATTAATTGCATAAAAGATGAAGCTAGGTGGTCTGATCTGCTTGTTAAAAAATTGTTTTAATTTCTCTCTCATCTGTAAAACTTTGTCTCCACCAATGGTGCAAATTGATGTATTATTAATATATAAATAATGATGCCAACAACTTTTAAATTAACATATATATATATATATATATATATATATATATATATATATATATAATCACTGTCAAGGCCACCAATATCAATGTCCACCACATTGCATAATATTAAGTAATCAGTATTGCCCACCTAACAGTTTAGTTGGTCACAGAGATAAAGGTTGTGAAGAATAATAGTATGGACTCCTTATGTATATGTACCGTAAGTAAAAGTCTATCCCTCTATGTTTAGCTGAATTAGCATGGAGTATTGAGTGGGTGTGGCCACAACCCTCCAAACATTGCATAAAAAGATGAAGGTGGTCGAGTCTGATCTGCTTGTTAAAAAAATATTTTAATTTCTCTCTCATCTGTAAAACTTTGTCTCCACCAATATAATGCTGCACATTCAAGTATTAATAAATCAATAATGCCAACAACTTTTAAATTAACAAATATATATAATTACTGTCCAGGCCAGTGAGGCCACCAATATCAATGTCCACCACCTAGCTTGCATAATATTAATCACGCCGGACTGTTAGAAAAAACAATGCTGGAAATTATGAAATTTTCGACTACCTAAAATTGATCTTAAATTAAGTCAAAAGTAAAAAGTGGTCGGAAATAGTAACAAAGGTTTTTCCGGATACCAAAAGTGGTCGGAACAAAACTTTTGACTTAATTTAAGATAACTTTCAGGTGGTCAAAAATTCCATAATTTCCAGCAGTGATAAAGTCTATTAATATTATCGACCACCAACAAACGATTGTTGATAATTTTGAACGGTTAGATTAATTATCAAATGATTATCTAATTGAGTTGAACGGTTAGATTAATTATCAAATGATTATCTAATTGAGTCACTGTTAGAATGAAGGACTAAATAGAGAAAAATTACTATAGTCAATGACAGAATTGAGTAAACCTGTTGTTAGTTGAGGACTAAACTCTGTATTAATAAAGAAAAATTATCAAACTATCTATCTTATCATAGGACTTAATTAAACAAAATCATCAAAGTCAATGACCCAATTCCCAAGATCAGACTAAGAACTTATAGCCAATAACCCATCAACCATTGCATAATTATACCCCAGGCCTAGTCCTGGACTCCTGGACAAGGATACATGCCTTTTACATTAAGTTTTTTCAACTCCCTACTCTTTAGTAGATGAATTTAAGGATATTATTATTATATATATAGTATTAAAATTGTAACTTATATAATTTATTTATATTTTTAATTTGTATTTTTTAATTTCATATATATGATATCAATATAGAAGATGGATTATTTATTATATATTTTTTATTTGAATTATGTTATCTAATTAATTATATTTTTCATGTGTATGTATAATTATTATTATTATGTATACTAGTAGGTGCACCCGCGCGATGCGCGGCTATATATATATTATGATATATATACAGTATAATATAATTAGATGAACCAATATATAGTTTGAATGCCTAATAGTATGATATATATACAGTATAGAATATAGTTATTATCTGAATACAGTGTGAAATGAAAAGTTGTGATTTTATTAGACATTGATGAAAATAGTAATTTTATTATACATTAAGGGACTCTACGTATATAGTACATAACAGTATGAGGTATAATATAATAAGAATAAGAAACATAATAAGAAACGTATTATTGAAAGAAATTGTTAATTGTTATTATACATTATTGAAAACTTCTTTGTACACAACATTTTTAGTCGTACTAAGACATGGTACACTTTCACCGCAAATCAAAATTTTCAAACCCCTGGGGTTACTAACTCTTGAAACAGCTACGTATAGTTGTCCATGGTTAAAGACCGGTTTTTTCAACAACAACCCAACTTTAGCAAGCGTTTGTCCTTGACTTTTGTTGATTGTCATAGCATAGGATAGCATCAAGGGAAATTGCTTTCGTTGAAATTTGAAAGGCAATCTGGTATCTGACGGTGTAAGAGACATTCTAGGAATCAATACTCTAGTTCCTGCATTTGTACCGCACATGATTTGGCCTTCCAACACATGGTCACCCAACCTTGTAACAATCAACCTTGTACCGTTGCATAATCCTAATGTGTGATCAATATTTCGCAACAGCATAACAGGTGATCCAACTTTCAATGTCAAAGCATGATTTGGTACTCCAGAACATCTCAAGGCATTCAAGAATTCCGGAGTGTGCAAATCCGCTAACATGTCCACATTGGCATCTGACTTACACACAGAATCACAACTCAGGTATGTCTTACCCTCAGAAGGATTATGGTCATTCATGTATTGGTTAACGGCATCCACCACATCCAATGTTGGAGCTAAAATTGCACTATGATTAAGATATGACAAATCGGCAATTCCCATTCGGAAATTGGGGAAAGTGCTATCAACGATTGTAGCAATAGGGTCATCTTCACACTTTAACAACAAATCTTCTGGAATAGTAATCTCTGAGTCCCCCTCAAGTTGACACCCAATAATTCCGTCACCTATATTAGCTATCCATTTTGCAAATTCCTCAATCTCCTTGCACTCGGATTCAGATTCAACAGTTTTCAAGCGTAGATTCTTAGTTAGCCTCAGGACTTTACAGGATTGCCATAGATAGGATGAGCTAATGCTCGCTCGAACTATATCCGGTCTAGTACCCTTTGGAATTACTGGTAGAATTTGCCTGAAATCGCCACCCAGAACAACTGTCTTACCACCGAATGTCATATCAGAACTCCTTGGATTTACCAACCGCATCAAATCCCGCAAAGTTCGATCCAATGCTTCAAAGCAGAATTTATGCATCATTGGGGCTTCGTCCCATATTATCATCTTTGTTTGCACAAGAAGTTCCGCCAGTTCACTGCCGTTCCGTATGTTGCATGTGGAATCTTCATTAACAGATATCGGTATAGCAAACCGGGAATGTGCCGTACGGCCACCAGGTAATAACAGCGAAGCTATGCCGCTAGAAGCAACATTTAAAACTATTTGACTCTTAGACCTTAATGCGGAAGAAAGTGCTCGCCACAAGAAAGTCTTACATGTCCCTCCATAACCAGAAACGAAGAATAACCCACCTTCCTGGCGATCCACGTCAGTTAAAACTTCATTGTATATTGCATTTTGTTCGTCTGTTAACTGCCTTACCAATTCTTGGTTCTCTTTCTCCTGTTCGCCACGATCGTATGCTAATTCTTCTTGAATCAACCTATTTTCAATAATATGTAACGCACCAAAATTGGCCGTTGGCATCTCAGGATAGTCCTTCAAACTCTTACCATGATTAGATAATAAGTTCTCAATCTGAACTAAAGCAAAGTTCATTTTGTGGGAATCGGTCAACACAAAATCTGCATAAATATATATAAAAATTTGTTGTTATAACCAAAATACTTTAAACTTGACTTAATAGTCTTAAAAAAAATGTACGATTACCTCTGTTCTGCAGTTGTGAACGGATTTTGTATTGGGCATCGTCTGATAGATGTTGCCAAACGGCATGCCAAACTATTTCCGGTTTCCCCATGCAACTGCTCATTAGTAATGTCACGAACAATCTCCTCAATTGATCTGCTGACGCCCAACTACTGGCTTCATCTATTGCATCAACATATTCGTTGTCATCATCAACTAAACCCCTTGCATAACACGCATCTCTAAATGAGTCATATTGGACTCCATTTACAGTCCTAATATCTTCGTAACTTTTAGGGCCGCGTACTTTGTTCAACAAACACCTCAAATAGAAGATTTCACCAGTAGCTGGAGGGACATAGAATATACGTCCTATGGAGAACCCTTTCTTTCGTGGCTGCCATTTTCTAAGGTCTTTCTTCCAAACGAATCTTGTTGGCATCTCAACATAAGTAAGCTCTCTGGCATTGGGGTATGTTTTATTAGCTTCGAACCATTCTAAGAACATGCTCTGTGCTATCGTAGGTCTATTCACAATGTTCTCAACTGCATCATCATCTGCAAATATCACACTCTGTTGATTAGGAAGGTGAAAGCTTAACCTCTCTACCGAAGGCGCACGAAGTTGTATATCAAACCCAAACAGACGCCAGACCGCTTCACACGGGGATATGTACCTACAGTCATAGTACATATTTATCTCATCTACTGCTTTGCCATTCTCGTCATCATTGCCTGTTTTGTAAAATTCGGCTGTTACTCGATCATGACCCTTGTTAACATACTTGAACAGGTACTTTATTGACCTTGATTGGTTGCACCACTCGACATTTATATGAGCCTTGTACTTGAGCAATAAATATCTATTGTGCGGTACCACATACCTGTTGTCCAAGGCGATCCCGTTCTTTGTAACTACACTGCCATTGTCTCTCCTTCTATATACCGGGTAACCATCGTCATCAAACGTAGAACTATCAACAAATCTCTTAGGAAAATGTTTAGAGCATCGTGCATTTACCATGCATGGAGAATTTGTCCTGGCTTTTCCACATGGACCATGCATCATAAATTCCTCTACCGCCTGGTAATACTCAGCATCATTCTTTTCATCGGGAATCTCTGCTGAAATTATGTTGTCTAGAGTGAGAACTTGCCTAACTTCTTTACTTTTCTCCAGAAAAAGCAATATATGAGCATGCGGAAGACCTCGCTTTTGAAACTCAATTGTATATATGACTGTAACAACATACAAATAAACATAATAAGGTTAAGCAATTACATAAAATTTATTTAGATTAATTGATTTAAAATACAATAACAAAATATTACCTCCGGCAACAGGGCCAAATAGTTGATTCTTTCGACAATCAGCTATCAAAGCATCCAACTTAATCTTAAATAAGCGGCAAATTATGTCCGGCCGGTCTTCTGGCTTCAACCTTTGATCTTTTAAAAACCGTTGCACCTCAGGCCACTTCGGATTGCATGTAAAGGTTATAAATAAATCTGGGTATCCAATCCATCTACATATTGTCATTGCATCTTGGTAGTTTTGTATCATATATCTAGCACCACCCGTAAAACTCGAAGGTAGTATTATTCTACGACCTTGGGCTGCAGGGCTTAAATCACCCCTCGTCAAAGCATCAGTCAGTCCACTGTAACTCTCACACCTTAGGCTTTTTTGGTGTGTCCTTATATAAATTAGTCTTCCAGACTCAACCATTGTGTAGCCATCTACAACGAATTGTTGGAACAACCGCTTTGCAAATAATATGGTACTTGGAGCTGACTGTCTAGATTGTATGCGGTAGCAAAAAAACTCCCTGGGGCTAATCCTTTGTCTACCACCAGAAGAGCGCCTGCCGACTACGTCGGCGAATGCAATGTCCTCCCGATAACCATCTTCGCCATATGGAAACAGAATAGGGTATTGCAGTGGTAAGTATGAAGGATTTAATTCAGTAATCCTCTGTAGTTGGCCACCCTTCGATTGAACAATAATATCACGCTCTTCAATACTGGTATCCAGATCGCCAACGATTAAAGCTGCTACTTCAGACACTTGAGGCAGATTATATGTCCTAGCATCTCTAGTTCGTTTTCCCAACAACTTTATTTTTACTTTGGCGCATGGATTAATATCCAACTCAGACATAGCCATGCGAAAAGACTTAACCAAGACATTATTTTCATCCAGGTCTTTCTGAATGACATTCACTATTTCTACATGAATGTCATCTTGGTCACCAATACCCCTACAACAACATATACTTGGAATTGATATTTATTTAGATAAAAAATAGTATTCAAATGTGTAATTACGGAAACTTCTTTACCTCACAGCATTTATACGGTTGTTCCTTTCATTTGCCGTGTCGTATATGTATAACTGGGCAAAATGAGGTTCTTTGCCTTGTTCTGGAAGTAAAGTGCCCATTAGGTGGTAGTTTTGACCACTTAATCGAAAAATTGGAGGTGCTCCACCCTTGTTCACGTTCTTGTCAATTTTTCCACCCATGGATGTGAAGCAGAACATGTTGTTGTAGGTCCTAATGTTGTGTAAAAATTCTTTTGATAATTCGTCATTGCCGAAAAAGAGATCAAATATACCTTTTGGTGGCAACTTATTATCCGGCAATTTGATCTTCCCATTGTTGCAACACAACATAAACAGTGGCGATGCTTTTGTTGACAAATTTTTCTTCCTTTCTTCAAACCAAAACATAGCCCCACAATGTACGCACTGATTTGTTGCATCACCAAAATCGCAGTATTGACCTGAAACCAAATATATACAAATTTAAATACTGATTTATATTTGCTGTATATATAAAACAAACAAACATACATACCATTTTGTGGACCAGATGATGTCCCAATTCCCGAGGTCTGCCTTACAGCGTCACCCGATAAATTTGCATCTGAAATTAAAAAACATTTAAAAATTATTTTTAATATTGAAAGACTGACCATATGTACTTTACTTATATTTGTTTGAAACACCACAGGGTAGTATTTTAGTACCAGCTATGTTCTGATTTGGGACATCGCTCACCGCATTGTTACTTTCATCTTCAAAGGCAGGTAGCAAGTCTCTGGTTGTTACCTGGTCTTCGACAATTGCATATTTATCTAATGGTTTACGAATTGCAAATTCATCTCCTATTTGTGTATTGGATTGCCGTACTGTACACATACATAATATTAGACAAATTTAAAGAATAACAATATTTAAAGTGACAAATAATTGAAACCACTACATTTTATGGTACTGTAAAAAAAATAATTTGGTAGCACGTAGTAACATAAAAAGGATAGAATTCTTAATACTATAAATTAAATACACCTAACATTATAACTTATGGTAACCTAGAATATGAAATAGTAATTTAACTGTATAAGTATTATTATATTTTAGTGGAAAAATCACATGGTAGACCATGGTCCACAATAATATGTTCACCATTAATAGAAATAAAAGAGAAAAAAGTGTATTTCACTAAGTAGAATCTATGGAATTAATTACACATATCAAAACAAATGAAACTATTTTAACAAAAAATTAGAAATTGAGATTCCAAAATAAATCATATATCAGCCAAAAATCCACACATACTTATATGTACCATGAGTTACATTATAATTAAATTCACAATGAGTCTATAGCAATTCAGCTTAGGGCATTTACCGGTAGTGATGTTACTCAATGGTGTGATATATTCAGAGAAACATCCTCGCTGGGGATTTGTGTAAGGATTAGCTGTCGTACGTTGGTCTTGATCTTGAGCAGTATTATTCGTACAAGATGAGCCACCGAAATGATTTGCTGTGATTTAAAATATACCATCAAATTAAGAACTAATTCCAATAATTATAACTCGAAACAATTCAGTACACATAACAAAAAAAAAAAAAATCACTTGCACAACTTTAATACGTAATTGAATATAATTATGTAGACGATGGTCCACATTCTAACTTAAATACAATTCAAGTACGACAAAAACTATATATGATTAAGTACAATGTAATCAATTAATTACATCTAATCAATTAATTACAAATTGATATTAAACATGAATTACATTATAATTATACCATTTAATTTTACAAAAAGCTTCGAACAAATAACAGTATAACGATATTTAAATTAACAATGAATATATAAAAAGGATAGAATTCTTACTATTATAAATTAAATACACGTAACATTATAATTTATGCTAACCTAGAATATGAAATAGTAATGTAATTGTAAAAATATTATTATATTTTAGTGGAAAAATCACATGGTAGACCATGGTCCACAATAATATATGCACTGTAAATAAATAGAAATAAAAGAGAAAAGAGTGTAATTCACTAACTAAAATCTATTTAATTAATTACACATATCAAAACAAATTTAACTATTTCAACAAAAAATTAAAAATTTATTTTTAAAAAATAAATCATATATAAGGCAAAAAATAGTGAGATTACAATTCCACACATGCTTATATGTACAATGAGTTACATTATAATTAAATTCACAATGATTGTATAGCAATTCAACACCGGGCATTTACCGGTAGTGATGTTACTCGATGGTGTGATATATTCAGAGAAACATCCTCGGTGGGGAATTGTGTAAGGATTAGCTGTCGTACGTTGGTCTTGATCTTGAGCAGCATTATTCATAAAAGATGAGTAACCGAAATGATTTGATGTGATTTAAAATATACCATTAACTTAAGAATTAATTCCAATAATTATAACTCGAAACAATTCAATACACATCACAAAAAAAAAAAAATTCAATTGCACAACTTTAATACGTAAACGAATAGAATTATGTACACAATGATCCACATTCTAACTTAAATACAATAGAAATGTAAAACTATATATGATTAAGTACAATGTAATCAATTAATTACACCTAATCAATTAATTACAAATTGATATTAAACATGAATTACATTATAATTATACTATTTAATTTTACAAACAGCTTCGAACAATTAACAGTATAAGGATATTTAAATTAACAATGAATGTATATCAATTCATATATTGGGATTTACCATTACTGATGTTACTGAATGGTGTGATATCCGGAGAGAAACAACATCCCAAAGGATTTTTGGCAGGATGATTTGGCGTATGTTGCTCCTTACCTTGACCAGCATTAGTCATTAATGATGATTTGAAAAAATTATTTGCTGTATGAAAAAAAAATCAATTAAAAGAGGATAAAAACAACAGTAAGTAGAACAGTTAACATTTTTTAAATTAATCACACATAATGCTATTCATTACGCTAGCTTATGATTGTAAATTGTAATTGTTTTAAATAAGACTTACATAATAAGTAGACTTATAAAAAGGTTTTATAAATTCACAACGATGCTATATCAATTGAACTTAGTGGATTTACCGTTAGTCACGTTACTCAAGGGTGTGATGTTTTGAGACAAACACCCTCCAAGAGGAATGCGGGCAGGATTTCTTGTCGGAGACTGTTGTTTTCCTTGATCAGAATTATTCCTTGATGATGAGTTGCCCAATTCATTTTCTGCGAATTAAAATACAACATTAAATTTAATAATAATCCAAATAACTAAAAATCATAAAAATGAATTACACATAATACAACTAACAATACATACTTAATTTCAAATTGTTAAAAATTTACCTAACAATTATTTACAAATTAGTGGTGTGCCACTAAACACACCTTACCGATAATCTAATTGTGAAATATATATAACCTGAAATGGTAATGGCTATATAGTAACACTAATTTTATTTGACAAAATCTTAAGTATAACATTGTCCACAATAAATACCATTACAATTGTTAAGATTATATATCTAATTAATTACACATAACAATTAAAAATTAAATAAATAAATAAATAACTATATACATATCTATATATTTATTTATTAATTTATATCTTTAACCTCTTTAAATATATTATTTTCGGTATATATATAATTTTCCGCATATAATTTATATATATATATATATATATATATATATACAATAATATATCCAATATTAATGTTTTTTCTGTCGGAATTTCGAGAGAAGAGGAAGAAGGGTCTACCCTTCTCCTTCTCTTGAGCTCTCCTTGCTCTCATGTCTGAACAGATCTGTTCTTCACCTCTCCCTACGATCTTACTATCTTTCTCTGTCAAGCCTAAATCTAGATCAGTCCTAAGTCCTAATCTCCGATTCAACTGTTCTTATTGAACATTGTTCCTGGAGAAATTGTAGTCGGGTCTCGCTTAGCATCAATTCCGATTAGCAGTACACAATCCCGATCTTTCCTTTCTGTGAAAGATCTTAGTGTTCAACAACGGTAAATCGTGGCAATCGCGTTTCAGTGAAGGTAATTCTCCAATTCTAAGGTTATTAATTTGTCAATCTACACTAAATTTGTTTAGGTTTCCTACTTTTCGTTGTTGTTTGTTCTAAATTTGATCTATGTTTCTTGATCTATGCATGCATATCAACAATCATAGCTGAATTTTTTTGATTTCAGATTTGTCCTCTTCATAGCCATTAGGGTTCTAAATCGTATTTTTTGTAATGTTGCTCTAAAAACACCAAAGAGAAAGTACTCTTAACTGTTTAACAGTTATTTTCAAAATGGTATAGCTATATTATTATTCACACAAACCCTAACCTGTTTTCGACTTTATCATGTTCTTTTTTAAGAACATACTGGAATTTTTTGAGGAGATAGAGAGCATAAACAGAACCGCAGATGAAGAGGATGCTAGAATGAAGCTTAATTCGAAGTATGAAAAAGATAAGTTTCGAACTTACCTTTATTTTCATCACTTGGTTTCCTTTTGATGCCTAAAATTGTTGATTTAGTGATTTTCCTCATTGCTCTGTCTATTGTGTTTACTTGAAAATGTAGATGTGATTTGTGTCTTTACCTGTGGTCTGAAATTGGAGAACTGTGTTGGTAGTTAGATGGGGCAAAGCTGATAATATGGCTTCATTGTACTTTATTTTACTTTTGCCTGGATTTTGAAAATAGGATTGGAACTGAAGAGTTTTCTCTTAATAGTAATGATAGCTGCCCATCAATTGTATTTAATGTTTAGGAAATGTGTTTCTTTTCCTAAGAATGATTAAGTAATAGTTAACAGGCCAATATTTCCCACTGATCCAATTTCTTTAGCTGATTTGTAAGAACATGGAACACACACCCAATTACTCACTGGTTCTAGAACTATTCATTTTTCTCTTATGGCAGTGGCTGACATTATTCTTCAAATAAAAGTATATTTTCTTTTTTTTAGTTAACACACTAATGTTATTTAATTTACCAATCTTGAATTGTAATGCTGTTATGTAATTTCTTTCTAAATGTGCCTGCCAATTTATTCAATGTATGTGTTGGTATTATTTATTCTGGACAGAAAGTCTAACTTTTTTTTTATTCTTTTTAGAGCAATTGAAGAGCAGCAAGCACAAAATAATCACCACGGCCACATCAGAAAATAAGTTAAGACTATATCTTGATTGGTGTTACATTAGATGAGTTTGCACTGTTATAGTTGCACAGTTTGTAAGACTGTTCTAAGAACATTGAACACATACATTGATTATTTGATTCTACTTATTAAATATTATGAACACATTCTAACCATTTTAATTTTTTTGGGTATTTTTTTTAAGAATGGAATAATCCAAGCTATGGAGACATTGAAGAATGGGTCCCAGAAAAGAACCAAGCAATCAAAGACCACTAAAAGCATTATGGTCATATAAGCAAATAGGTTAACACTTTATCTTTATTTGGCTGTCTTTAGATTAGTTTGTATGCATATACTTGCATAGTTTGTAACTTTGTTCACTTTATGCGAGTGTATGCTTTTCCTCTTATTAAATATCCTGAACACAAATTCTAACAATATTTTTTGTTGTTATTCTTATTAGAATGAAATCATCAAGCTTTGAAGAAATTGAAGAGCAGCTGTCATAAAAAAACCAATCAATCAAAGACCACTAAAAGCAATAGGGTCATACAACGAAATAGGTTAAGACTTCCTCTCTACTTGGCTGTAGTTAGATTAGTTTGTATGGATATACTTGCATACTTTGTAAGTTTGTTCACTTTAATTTGTAAGGCAATATTGTTCCATCACTGGCCTTTAATTTGGGTGCATTGTTTGGTTCTATATAAGTATAGAATTGAGTAATGTTAGCAAAGTAATGCTAATACCTTTTTTTTTCTCTTTGGTCAAAACTGGTATAACTATTCTGTATATATCATAATATTCTTTCACTGTGTTTTATTGCAAGCACTAACTTTATTTTGTAAATATTAGACACATTCAGTAAAATGTCCTTGTTCGGGAAATGGTGCTCGACTATCGACCAAATTCCTTTATTTTATTAATAATTGTATTGTCTTTGACATCTTGTTTTTGATGCATTATTTTAGTCTATATAAGCATATAAGTTTTTTTTTTTGCATGATAAACTCTTTTTTAAAAGCAGATTCTCATTTTTTTTTTGTCAAAACAGTAATATAAAATCCTTTTTTTTTTACTATTTGCTTAAAACTGGTATAATGTTCTTCTATGTATAAGGAGATTATTTAATTTTTTTTTATTGGCAAAAACAAATTTATTTTATTAATAATAGACACCTTGAAAAATGTCTTTGTGTCACAAATGGTCCTCGAGTATTGACAGTGTTAATCAATTTGTATTTCTATTGTATTTGACCTCTGGATTTTTTAAATTATTGGATTTTATATTACTATAAAAGTCAGATTTGTGTAGGATAAAAACATTTTTCCGTTTAAAGGAGAATGTTTGTTTTATCTACATAAAACAGTAATGTAAATTTTTACTATTTGCTTAAAACTGGTATAATGTTCTTCTATGTATAAGGAGATTATTTAATTGTTTTTTATTGCAAAAACAAATTTATTTTATTAATAATAGACACTTGAAAATGTCTTGTGTCACAAATGGTCCTCGAGTATTGACAGTGTTAATCAATTTGTATTTCTATTGTATTTGACCTCTGATTTTTAAAATTATTGGATTTTATATTACTATAAAAGTCAAATTTGTGTAGGATAAAAACATTTTCCGTTTAAAAAGAGAATGTTTGTTTTATATCTACAAAAACAGTAATGTAAATGACTTACAAAATTCTTCTTTTAGTTGCTTTTATCTGATTTCTTTCTAAATGTGCTAGAAAACATTGATGGATTCCAGCTTGAACATCAGTTGTTTGGATAGATGCAAACAGAGTAAAGGAAGATTGTGCAAATAGGTAATTGGAACTAACACCCTTTTTTTACATGACCTAAATGACTGACAAAATTCTTCTTTTTAGTTGCTTTTATCTGATATCTATTTAAATGTGCTAGAACACATTGATGGATTCCAGCTTGAACATCAGTTGTTTGGATAGCTGCAAACAGAGTAAAGGAAGATTGTGCAAATAGGTAATTGCAACTAACACCCTTTTTTTAGAACAGTACATTTACATGTAAAGTCTTAGAATTGCAAACAGAGTCAAGCTGATTGTGCAAATAGGTAATTGAAACAAAATCTATTTTTTACGCACTTTATATTTTAGATATAAAGTCTTAGAATTGGGAATAGGAACATACAAAAAAACACAACTTCAAAGTCTAAATTGCTTGGCAAACTATTTACATCCTGTGGACTACTAAAACCGACTTTGCTTGCCAAACTATTTCAATCCTGTTTGCCTTCTAAAAACTTGGCCACCTAGCATGTTTGCTGCAAAACAGGCACAACATATTTAGATCTAAAGTCTTAGAATTGGAAATAGGAACATATGAAAAACACAACTTCAAACTCTAAATTGCTTGGCGCAGAAGACTATTTCTCATCCGTGCCTGCATGAAAACCTCGGGCCCAAACCCGAGCATCTTTCAGCGCTGCCAACAACAAGGCCAAAATCATATCTTACGATATAAAGAGCTTAGAGTTTGGCCATAGGAACAGCTATGAAACAACACAACTTCATAAACCTCTGAAATGTGGCTTAGCCAAAAGTATATTCCATCCTGCTTTGCCTTTACTTAAAACCCTAAAACCCCTAGCATCTTTGCTGCTCCAACTTTGGACACTTCATCCTTTTTCTTGAATAACCTGAAGCCAAAAATTAGAAAAGAAAAACTCCAAAACAGCAGGTTCGAATAGCAGTACATACACCAATTTATTGTATCTAAAAGTTTAGGAAATTTACTAAAAGCATCTAGATTAAAAGTTTTAAACCATGTCCATAAAACTGAAAAATAAAACTTGTCAACACCACGCAGTGGCGAGTCAGTTGGAAAACCAAAAAAAAAAATGTTGGGATATGTGAATGCCGGCGCTATCAACAATCTCTTTCTCAAAACCATCATCTCAATTACATCTTTTCTTTTTGATTTCCTGATGTCATTCAACGTTCATTCCTACTTTTGGATGATGAAACTCATTCCAAATTGACCTTTTAATTTGCACCAACATTTTTGCATTGTCTTCCTCCTCTCCTTTTTTCGGCGGGCTGGACGAGCGCAGGACTGGTTCACTTCAACACCCAATCGAGAAATCCTTCCCTAATTAACGTAAGAAAAAGGCAGGGACAAACACATTAGTAACCAAAAAAATAAAAAATCTCAAAATTTAGTGTGTAGAAATTCTATACTCCCGAGCAAACGTGGCATCAGTGTGTAGTTTCCTCACCAATCATCCTTGACAATTAACGTCTTGCTCTTCATGCTCCACACACTCTTGTCAGCATACGTCCTTTCAAGCAACGTGTCATCCCTTTACAACCTAACACAATGACATGGGTAATTGGGACCCATTCTTTTGCGGGGGGGCAAGTTTGAAGCTTCGATCTTAAAACAGCATCTTCATACCAACATTATAGCATCAATTCAGGCGGGCACCTTCACATCAGCTGTTTAGATAAGGCTGAACAAATAACCAAGTGGTTAAAAACAGATAATGTAAACCAGTGTTTAGGCCAAAAAATGCAGACATTAGCGTAATAAGAACTTTACTCCTTGTATCTTTAGCCCATACACATAGAGGCAGGAATACCCACAAGCTCTGTAACTTCCCTATCCCAAAGCAACATTGGAGAGATCTCCAACTTTGTCAAGAAGCGCAATAACAACCACTTTGCTACCTAACTGACCCATCATACAATTCTTCTCTACACTTAGTAACAAGAAAAGATGTCCCTTCCTGTCTTTAAGCTTTTATTACATCAAGTTTCAGGCATGATAAGTAGTACAACCATTCCTCAAATCTAACCCGAGAATTCTGCAGCAGAAGCATAATAGTTCCCCATCCTATAGTATTCAAACAAGTTTTATAAGTATATATAACAGTTAATAATTTCCGTCCTCAAACTAAGAAAGATTGTAGCTTAGTATGTTGGATTACCTCTTTCACCTTCTTATGTCATGGCAGTTAGTCACAATAACACGAAGATTATGAAAATCACTAATCGCCTGCTAGAGTTTGGCAATTGCACGTGGCCAGCTACTGAGACTCCGCATTGAGTACCGAGACTTTCGATGCTTCAAAACATTAGAAACTTAGTTAGATGTGTCTAAAACAACAAACAAAAATAGAGTAGACAACATTTAAACTATCTATCTTTTATTTAGATATGCAGTTCAGTGTACTAAATTATTTTGAGTACAATTGTACAGCATGGTATTTAAGATTATATACCACGTATATTTTTTTTTTCTCACTTATTCAGATGATAAAATGAATATATGGATTGTGTTAATTCAGAAGTACAAAGTATAAGCACACATTAAATATAAGATAGCAAGACATTAGCACAGAAAACTAAAAAATAGGAGAAATATAAAAGATGGAACTTACCTTTCGACCTAAACTCTTTAAACTCTTCCCCATCCTCATATAACCACAAGCTTTAGCATCATAGGAACTGGTTATTCTCACTTCACCTAAAAAATGCATAAAATAGAGAAGTGTATTTTTAGATATATATATATGATATATATTATGATATAAAATACAAGTATTTGAACTCTATTAATTAGAAGAGAAACATAGCATATAACAAATCGACCACCCACAACTTTGCCCTACAGCATTGAATGACAACAATCAGTGGTTCTTTAGAATCACTATTGTAAAAAGGCATCAGGGAAGAAACATGCTCATTCCACAGTGTACACATGATGGTGTTATCACTGCATTATAACAGAAAAAACCCAAAACTATTAAAAAAAAAGCATGAATTTATAATGTAATCAAATTTATTTTAATAAACTTACGCATTGTCTTCAGTTGGAAGTCTATTAGTTTGGTAGCCTTTCCCCCCACAATCTTGTCAACAGGATTAAATCTCAGTTACCCTTCCAATAACATCTGCAAAACGAACAAAATATTAGCAATATTATATTAAAAGTATAATAAAGAAGATATTAGCAGTTTGGAAATGTAAATTTAGTACCAATCAGCTCCTTCATTCACATCTCCAGGATCTTTCAAAGCCACAAACTCTTTAATCTAAACATTTTGCAAGGAAAGCCAGTAGAATGTATTTCCTTGACTTGTGTTCTGTAGTTAAATTTCAGCAGGAAACCATGCTCTGTAATCTTGTACGTAGTAGTTTGTAGAGGCCATGAAGTTCTTTATTTCATAAATTTTCCCTTCTTGATTATTCTTTATACTTGACAATGTCTTTCTTGATGATACTCGCATGAATGTAGTCTCCCTGCGAATACAATAGTAAACAAAATGTACACAGCAAAACAGTTATAGAAGCTTAATTGAAAGAACATTATATGAGAAGATTATAGATAGGAAAACACAGTAAGATTATTAGATAAAATGGCAGCAGTTAGTAGACAAAATCATATGTGAAAATAGCTAAAATTACCTCTTCATCATGGAACACAACTTCCATGCTCTTACTAACCTGACCTTCTCCCCTTTTTTCAGGAACTTCAACACACGATTGCTCTCACTCGTATTGCCCTTTGCTGGTGTTCCGGCTTGATGTTTCTCACGGCAAGGAACATGGAAGGCATGTTGAAACAGCAAAGATTGGTTTCGAAAAGGCTGTAAACTGTGATAACTTTCTGAAGTGTACTGCCATGAAGAAGGCCGGTATTTATACATACTGAAGATTCAAAAATAAGGAGATACCGCATTCTAAGTTTGGGAAATCGCACATCTCAATTAATGTAAATTTGAATATTCAACTCTGCATATTCTATGTATCTATGTATGTATGTAATGTATGTAATCTCTATTTAATTGTTTCTTGTATGCCGTAGCAGTTCATTAGGATTTGTAGATATTAATAGTAGTGATCTTGGTTACAATACCAAAGAGTTCTACATTAATTGAACTCCTTGGGAACCAAGGACTGTGTAATAATAAGAACGGCTAGGTATATTCCCAATACGAATTTTCATTACACGCGCACAGTAAAAAAGGAATTAATTCCAGATTGTTAGCTATACCAAAACTGCGTCGTTTTCATTGGGCGGGAACTAATGATTGGCAAAACTTCTTGCTTTATTATAGAGTTAGATATTAGAAATCATATGAAAACTAATAGAGAATATATCTTGGGCTACGAACCCTTTTACACTAAAGAGTTGGTCGGATACGAATCACAGAGAGGCAATTGACAATTCTTGACCTGATCTGAGTTTAGCTCATGACTGACTCGACCTGGATGCTAGGCCTCTCGTTGGCTTCATGGGCCTTTGACTTATTCTTCTAAGCTCAGTCCCGACCTGAGTAATTGGGTCGGGATCCCGAGCACATATACTTAGCATTCAAGTCGATCCCAGTAAGGGATTGGTCAATCAGATACATTCTTATACGTATGTGCACGTATTTCTTTAGCTACCGAGATCACCGGGTGTATAGAGGATACATGGCGACATGTCGACTATTCGCATGTGTCCCCTCGAACTCCCTATAAGTAATTACTCAAGAGATGGAGTGGTCTGGTGGGTTGGAACACGCATACCAAGCTTGAGGGTGCGTGTTTGATCTTCACACAAGCTGCACAATGGTTGTTAGATTTTCTTTCATTGTTTGGGCTGATTAAGGGACAGCCAAACATTTTGTTTAATCCCCTAATCCTCTACTTTTGGCAGCTTCCACGCGTCCTCACTAATTACATAAAATAAGGAATAAGTGGGGGAGTAGAACAAAAACTTCCTCACTAATTACATAAAATAAAGAATAAATGGGGGAGTAGTTGTTGACTTGTTGGATGGTTATGAAGACTTTTAGGGGGCGTTTGGTTCAGTTATATAACATAATCAAGGGAATGTGAGTTACTCACATTCCGGTATTTGGTTTATATTATTTTAGGGAATCTAACATTCTCAAGGAATGTCACATTCCCTCCATATAAGATTTTGAAGGGAATGTGATTCCCTTCAAAATATTAGGTAATGTAAGATAACCTTGGTTATGTTAGTTTAGTATATATATATATATATATATATATATATATATATATATATATATATATATAATTATTTTTGTAACTATTTTTTTTTTATTTTTATTATGCTATGTTAGCATATAAAATAATTTTGTTTCTCAAGTTCAAGATTTTAATTAATATTTTAAAATCGTGTAATTATATATGATACTGTTATCTTATTTATTTATTTTAATTTTTAAATTTATTAAAATATATGAAAATATGTTAAGGATATTATAGTGTGTATAAAAGATAACCCTAAACTAAACATCATTATATTACATACCCCAATTTTAACCAAACACAGGAATCTAACATTCTCAGTAATCTAACATTCCCAACAATCTAACATTCCCTAAGGTAATCTGACATTCCGTGAACCAAACGACCCCTTAAGTCTTCAAATGGAAGGAGGGAAACGAAAGAAATTAAAGTGGGAGATGGTGCGATTTTCTATATCGTGGACCGTGGATCATGGTATGAAAATAGCGTTGTTTCTTTAAGTAAAGAAACAATTTGTTAAATTTTAACAAATCTCATATTTTTGATGTGTTTATAATAAAATGAAACTATAATGTATCTAAAATGAAACTAAATAACTTGTCTAACATATTGTGTTATTTATATTATCAAATAAACTATAATTGAATTGAAATGATATCGTAGTTGTGTTAAAATGAAACAAAAATATATATAAAATGAAACTAAATAACATGTCTCACAAATTAAGTGTATATTGTCAAATACAGTTGTAGTTGAATTGAAATGATACATTAGTTTTGTTGAAATGAAACTACAGTATGTATAAAAAGAAACTGAATAATGTCTTACATATTGAGTGTATATTGTCAAATGAAAATCTAGTTATATTAAAATGATACTTTAGTTGTGTTATAATGAAACTACAATGTATATAAAATGAAACTATTTAGTGGTGTTGTAATAAGACTATAATGTGTATAAATGAAATTTAATAACATGTCTCGCTGTAATAAGACTATTGTATGTATAATGTGTTGGTGATAATGAACCAAAGTCGATTTAATATCACAAAATAAGATTTATCGTCTATACACACGAAAGTATATAAAATATTATTCAATATATATCCGAAATATATATATATATATACACATACTAATATACACATAAATCGGACCCCAAAGGTTATATATATATATATATATATACACACACACACGAAAAATATATATATCAACCAACTGGAATTTATAATCCTCGATTATTATTCCAACTAAAGGAAAAGTGTAGTACAAGGATTTTTGCTTAAAAGCATAATCCCAAAATCGGAGTAGAGAGAAGATGAAGAAGAGTGGAAAGTACGAGTTGAGCGAAAGCTCTCTTCTTTAAAACCTTATTTGCCACCTCCCAAAAGTTCCAGGAGCGTTGTTGCTTAGGCTTCCCAGGATAAAATGTACTACGATTCAACGTTTGAGCACCCCAACGAATGAATCCGACGAACTAGAGCACGGACAGAACACAACAGCAAGAACGGAGTAGGAGCAGAGTTTTGAGAGAAGAAAACTAACTTCTTGTTGCGTGTGTTGTGTTTCTACTTCACTTCTAACTTGTAAATCTGCTGCTCCAACAACAAACTTATATAGGAGATTGAGGTGTAAATAACATTGAGTAAAAGACATTTTTGGTCCTAGACTTATAGTGGCTTGGACAATTTTAGTCCTTTATAAAAAAAATTTTCCATTTTATGGACAGAGTTATTGTGGCGAGGACATTTTTGGTCCTCCGTCTATTGAGATTAAATCTAATTTAAAATCAGATTATAACCTTCAAAGCCGACCAACAGTTGAATTAATCCTCCAAATAGTTAGTTGCCGCGCGTACTGCTGTTTTCGGTAGACGTGAACCACGCGTAATATTCCAGAAGACCAGAACGTACCGCGCTTTCATATGCATCGTGCACCGAACCGTTGGAAAAAAGGATCCAGAAAGTTACTTGCACACGAGCTCAGGCTCTTGGATCAAGCCTTTTCAATTGCACCACCCCTACACACGAAAAAAAGCCTCTATGCTATACAATTCAATAAGCTTTAAAAGAGCTCTTGTATAAATAGTGGGGCAAATCCTCTTCCCAAACCAATGTGGGACAAAACTTCTTCCCAAGCTTTTCCCTTCATTTTTCCAACTCAAATGGGTCTACTTTGAGAATCAATATCTCATTCACCTATTATCCGTTTTGATCGTACGATATATCACTCTCTTTGTCTCACTACAAAGAACCCGAATCCACTTTGACCCGACCCATTTCGGAAGTGGACCCCACTGATAATTGTACAACAAAATAGCTACTTAAAATTCCATTTTAATGCTATTTTTCCCAACAATCCCCCACATGAATGAAAATTGATTTTCAGGGTATTTTGAAATCGGAAACAACTGTGTTCAACGGTCGATCTCTGCATAAGATAGGTAGGGATCACTATACCCTTTGAACCTTCCCTTGTGAAGACATGTTTGCTCTATTGGCTGTACGGTAGAACACGATGTCTTTGAACCGACTGCCGTTTGTGTAGACGATGACATATCTCACACAGGAACCTCCCAACCGTGCTCTGTTCTCATGAGTGTGCCCGTTTTGGTCGTGGGTCATCTTCCTGGTTCTGCAAGAGTTTCTAAAGAATTGTGCCCATCAATTCTCCTTTGAAGCGACCCTCACTTCTCTCTCACACAGGTGATTCTTTCTCAAGTATCGAATCATACACACCCATGTCAATCGACATTCGAATCATTAAATCATCAATGTGCTAGCCTCGTGCGAGAGTCACTGTTTTTAACGAGGAGTGGTAGGGAGCCCGAGACCCCCATAGTGACACACTTCGTTCCATAATTTAGTTGTTCCATTGAACCTAGGTGCCAGCTAGGTTGGGTATCCACTATAGAACTTTTAGTCCAAGGGCTTAGACCCATTCCTCGTTCCAACTTCTCCACAACCATTTGTTTACCCTCGGGTTAGCAAGTTAACGGCCGCTACATTATCTTTTGACATCACGTAGTCAATAGGGATAACCCCTGTTGTGAGAAATTGTTTAATGGTATTCTGTCTACGACTTATAAGTCTAGACTTACCATTGCACATCTAACTCTGTACTTAACCAATTTTGGCTTGCCTATCGCAACACACACAAAAATTGGAGGTACGAGTTTACCTCTAGGAACATTCCCAAAAAATTGCATGGCATTTCGGCTTACTCGCTCGCGACACGAGTCTAAGGCTCTCAGCTTAGATCCCGTCATGGATCTTAGCCATCACAAATCGTTTTGGGAATTTCCACACAACCAACTACACTAGCTTACCTAACATGATAACATTAATATTATGCAAAGGTGATGGTGGTTGGAGTCGGGGGATGGTGATTAATATTGTTTCCAAAAAGTGCCCCACAGGTACTGGCCCGACAGATCTTCTGTGATGATATAAATCATATACTTATTGTACACAAGGAAGCCCCTTAACTTCCTACACCGCTGCTGGTAAGACTCGATCTCGAATTATTGTTCATAAACTTTATCCATGTGACCAACTGAACTATCAATGCAGAGAATGGTGATTAATTAATACTCCGTATTATGCAAGGTGGTGGACATTGAAATTGGTGCCCTGGACAGTGATTAAATATATTTGTTAATTTAAAAGTTGTTGGCATTATTTATATATTAATATTAATATGAATAATACTTCAGTGTGCATCATTGGACATTGGTGGAGACAATGTTTTACAGATGAGAGAGAAATTAAAACAATTTTTTAACCAGCAGATCAGACCACCTTCATCATCTTTTTATGCAATGTTTGGAGAGTTGTGGCCACACCCACTCATTCATTGACAAAACTAAACAAGCAAATCTGAATATTTTGAAAGAGAGAGAGAGAAATGGCATCTGTTGCTTTGACTTCTCTCAGTGCAACTATGAAGTTGGAGTTTCAGCAACCCAACAATCCAAGGGTTTCTCTTGATGATGAAGCATCCATATCAATCAATTCTTTGTTTGAAAAGATTTCATCTTTGCAAGCTTCTGTGCAAGAGAAATCTGGGGGTGGCCCTGCAACCAGAGATTTGGAGATGAAGATCAGAGACTTTGCACTGGAGGCCGAAGATCGCATCGAAATACAACTCAGCAACTTTCTTCTGGCCAAGAACGCAGAGGACCAACAAAAAGCTTCTCAGCAACTCTTCCAGATCTTGCAAGAAGCGGCAGAAAACGCAGCAGAGTTGCTGAAACTTAGCAGCAGCATAAGCAAAGAAGCAGTGAAGAATGAAAGTGAAGGACCAATGATTCCTTGGATTAAACATTCTCCGGTGATGCTTGAGGGGGGCACAATGGTGGGTCGTCGCCGTGATCATATGCAGATAGTGGATAAACTCGTCCGGGATGATGACTGGGCATTTGAGTTCAAAGTAATCACAATTCTCGGTATGACCTGTATAGGAAAAACAACTTTAGCTACGAGTGTATATAATGATCCAATCGTTACATCCCACTTCGATGTACGAGGTTGGGTTACTATGTCTGGGGAATACAACAAGAGCCAAATGCTACACGACCTTCTTTGGACACTAACAAAGGAGACAAACATTCCTGATGATGATGATGTAGCAGCTAGGCAGGTATACAACTTCTTGAGAGGTAAGAGGTTTCTAATTGTTTTGGATAACTTATGCAACACTCAAGCTTGGTATGATATAAGAGGATGTCTTCCTGATAAAGATGATAATGGAAGTCGCATAGTGCAAACCACTATGCATTTAAGAAGGGATTACTTTTACAGGAATTTCGGTGAGGAATATTGTTCCCTAAATGTTTATGTCCATCCCATGCCTTTGCTAAATTCAGAAGAAAGTTGGGATTTATTTTGCAATAATCCTTTTTTAGAACGACATAATATGGCATCTAAATTTGAAAAAATTAGGAGCCAAGTTGTAGAGATATGTGAAGGATTGCCGCACTCAATTGTTGTAGTTGCAAAGCGTCTATCTAAATGTGACAACATACAACAAGAATGGAAGAAGGTTGAAAAGGAAATAGAGTTGATTGGAGTTCTAGATAGCAGGGCACTCACCCTCACTTACCATCAATTGCCACAACATTTGAAAGTTTGCTTTCTATATTTTGGAGTTTTTCCAAAACGTAGTGCAATCAAAATGAAACTACTTATTAGGTTATGGATTGATGAGGGATTTATTGAGCCTTTGGATAATAAGGGTTTAGAAAATCAAGCTTATGAGTATTTAAAAGAGTTTATTGATAGAAGTCTTATTCTAATCGACAATTGGAGTTTTGATGAAAAAATTAAGAATGGTAGGATTCACAGTGCCTTCCATAGCTTTTGCGTAAGAGAAGCTCAGAAAGAGGGCATTTTATGTTCTTTAAATACTCGGCAACTTCCACAAGAGTCATTTAGCATGTTTGCAAATTCATGCCGTTGGTTAAGTTTATACACACATAAATTTGACTATTATGTGTTGTTAAAAACAAACAACCCTCGTTCTATTTTCTTCTTTCAAGAAGATGCTGAAATATTTGTATCTTTCAAGTTGCTTAGAGTTTTAGCTTTTGTTCCATCCTCGTTTCTTCAAAGAGTGCAAACACGCTTACAGGATTTAGTTTTCTTGAGATACCTATCTGTATCTGAATGGTTTGAGGGTCTTGAGTATGTAGTGTCAACTAATCGAAACTTGCAGACACTTGTTGTTTCTAGTAATGAATCCAAACTTGGAGCCCCTCCGCCTCTCCATTTGCCTTCTACAATTTGGGGGTCATCTCAGTTACAACATCTTGAACTTGACAAATCTTATGTGATTGATCCTCCAAGCATGGATAAAGATAATATGCAGACATTATCTTGGGTGTGTCCAACTCATTGCAGAACAGGATTATATTGCAGGTTTCCAAACATTAAAATTTTGAAAATCTTTGTATCTGACAGCAGTCCAATTATTTTCGATAATCTAGAATGTTTGAAACGACTTGAGAGGCTAACAATTTCAGTTTCGTTAGGCCATGTTGTAACCCTTCCAAAACCATCTGTGTTTCCTTCACAACTAAAGAAGTTGAGGTTGAATGGTATTAACCTTTCGGAGTTGAGGTTGAATGGTATTAACCTTTCGGAGAGGGATTTAACGGCAATTGGCATATTGCCTCAGCTTAAAGTTCTCAAGTTGAAAAATGTGTTTCATGGGAAAGTATGGGAAGTAGAAGAAAGTGGATTTCATAATTTAAAATTCTTGCTTCTTGAAGATAAAACGCTCAAGCAATGGAGAGCTGATAAATATTCATTTTGTTATCTTGAGCGGTTAGTCCTAAGATTTTGTTATGATTTGAAAAAAATTCCTTATATAATGGAATATAGTCGTTACTTGAAGTCAATTGAGTTGCAGCAGTGTTGTCCTTCCGTTATCACGTCTGCAGAGGATATCCAACGATCTAAAAGGGCAACTAGCAGATACGAAATAAATTTTGAGGTTAGAAGCTATTTAATTATTTTTGCCTTTATTTTTCTATTCAATATAATAATGCTAATTTTCTTTACAAAATTTATTGGCAGTTTTCTCTTTAAATTTTAATCTCATTTCACTTTTTTTTTTTTTCATTTTGCATTATCTTTTTTTATATAGATCAAAATCAGATGAATCACAATGTACACACATAGAAGAGTCTATACCTTCAGATGTTGAATGACAAGCTAAGGTATGGATGTATGTTAGAATTGAGTGACAAATTAATTGGTTATCAACTATTCTATATATTTTATATAGCTTTTGATTATATTTTAAGTTATGTATTTGATCCTATTTAGATATCTGGGAAGAATATCTCAGGTCGAATAATCAAATGAAAAGAAGAGCTGAAGATCGATGATGACTATTATAAAACTGATCTAGATTTAGAACATGTTGTACACATACGAGAGTCGATTCTTGTTGTTTAGTTAATTGTGTTCCAATTGTCTAAGTATGTTGTTGGGTTGTGATTATATGTTTTCTTGCACTTTGTGGATATTGCATGCACTTTTTGGGTGTGAAAATATTTTCAATATTTGTCAAGAGATTTGTAATTCAGCAATATAAGTGTGACGAAGGTCTATATTAGAGATGATGAAATTAATTATGTAGGTAAAAAATTTATTTTAAATGCTTAATTTGAATGATTTAAAGTGCATCTAAACAAATTTGGAGCTTGCATTTGTTGCATTCGTCGCTAGGCCCACTGGATATCAGAGTTTGGCTTAATAGTATAATTAATCTTTTGGTTTTTTTTTTTAAAAAAAAAAAAAAAAAAAAAAAAAAACTTTTAGTTCCTCAAAAAGTAACCTTAATTCATACAAAATTGTTCAGAGATATATTTTGTGTCTTATGTTATGAAATCTTACGAGTATGAATTTTTTATGTACCTCATCGTTTCGATCCATGATCCATATGCTATGTGGACCAGATAAATTGTGACATAAACATATGCCCTTAGCTTATTGGCAATCATGAATTTTTGTCAACGGCTAACCAAATCTAGCTACTCATCTGATAATCTAACCGTTCAATTTTTAAACAATAGTTGTTGTTAGTCGGCAATATTAATAGACTCTTTTCTGAATCCCCAAAGTTTTCATAAACGCAATTTCTTATCGTTAATTTTAAATATCTGACTATTTCTTATTTAAAATTTCTTGATTTCTTAGCCGTGGGGGCTATAAAATTTTATTGAGTAAAAGACATTTTTTGTACTAGACTTATACTGGCACGGACAATTTTGGTCCTCATAAAAAATATCAGACAATTTATGGACACTCTTATTGTGACGAGGACAATTTTGATCCTCCGCCACTCTTCCCATTAGATGTCTCGTTTGAGAAGGGGTATTTGCGTCTTTTCATCCTATCTCCTTCTTCATCATCGCTTCTTTACTTACGCCAGTCACCCAACATGGAGCTCCTGTAATGGTGATATGGCTAAGCTTACAGCTGGAAAAAAAAATGCCCGGATCGGAGTGTAAAGCTCATAGCTTTGAACCCTGTGAGTCTTCTCTGCCATTGAAGAAGCTTTTTTTCTAGGGGGGAAACTCTTTTTTTTGTGTGTGCTTTTGTTTCTCCTAGATCTCTATTGCACTTGAGATTTGGTATTGGGTTCTAGGGATTATTATTTTTGTCAGGTTTCTTGTATTTGCAGATAATAGGAATAAAGTATATTAGCAATAACTTGTAGGGGAAAAGTGTTTTTGAAGTTTCTAGGTTTGGGTATGCAATTTCTTCCTCCTTAGTGCCCCCAGATGCAGCCAAGTTCAAGAAAGATAGCGGTTTTGCGAGCAGTGAATCGGTTTCTGTTCTGGATACGAGGAGTCCTAGCCCCTCCACTTCTACCTCCGCTTCCTCATCCTCCCTTAGCGGCGGCGGCAGCGGGTATAAAACAGCAAGTCTAGTGGCTCCTTCCATCGCCACTACCATTCAAACTATGGAGGCTAATCTAGTCGGCATAGGCTCCGGCCAGAAAAAGAAGTGCGTGGGAGAGCTTCACCCTGCGCTGGACTGGAGCGAGGGGCCAGAAAATTTTGATCTTGGAATGGAAGACTGGGAGTGTTTGTTGGCTGAATCTGGCGGGTCGGACCAGTATCTTCTCCGGTGGATTTCCGGCGACGTGGAGGACCCATCTTTAAACTTGAAGCAGCTGCTGCAAGGAGGGAATCCAAGTGAGATTCATTGCAATGTGGGGTTTGGGGCTTCTGATCAAAGCTGTACCCAAATTCTCTCTCATCTCTATTATCTCACGTCTCTCTCTTCTCTAGATTTAATTGTACACACCAACATATACATAAGCACTGCCGTCCCGGCCCCCACCCTCTTGGTCTCCATCCTCCGACGACCAACACCACAGTAGCGGCAAGTGGATCCGGTAAAGACTGAACAACGACGAACAGCAGCATCTCCGGTGACCTTTGACCTTGGTTTTCCAGTGATGGGTGACTGCCGTAAGTAAAGAAGCAGACTAGATGTTGATGAAGAAGGAGGTAGGATGAAAAGACGCAAATATCCCTTATCAAACGGGGCATTTAACGGGAAAAGTGACGGAGGACCAAAATTGTCCTCGTCACAATAAGAGTGTCCACAAATTGTCTAATTTTTTATGAAGGACCAAAATTGTCCATGTCACTATAAGTCTAGGACTAAAAATGTCTTTTACTCGAATTTTATTTGTAGTGAAGAATATATTTAAAGATTATTAAATATTTTACTATTCAAACTTTAATGTCAAGCGTGATTTCAGCTGGAAAATAAATCCTTTCGCTAACTAAATCACATGATAGCCTAAGACTCCCTACCTCTTAACATAAATTCTTACATAGGATTCTATATGTAACACTTTCAATCCTTTTCTTCATAAGTTGTGGTCCCCCATTGAGCTAGTCTTAGGTCACTGCCTTAATGACTTCTTCTTTAGTATATGGTCCAAATTAAATTAAACATTCTGTTTAAATCTTTGTCATAATATTCATACAGCAGCCTCCGATCTTTTTTTATGTTGGTATCATTCTAGGTATCATTACTATTATTGGGAATGTGGTTGTCAAACATGTTTTGCGATTGGTGAATTTTATAGGTCATGTTCTTGTGAAAGTTACGTGTTTCCTGTCTGATCCAAGAGATTGGAGTCTTGTTCCATCCTCTTGCACTTGTGATCTCCTTTAATTTAATAATGTTTTTTTAATCACAATCTTTTCAAATGTATGATTACATGAATATTAATGTAAAGTGTAGTATAAAAAAAAATTAATTCAAAGTAGCATTATCCATCAACATCTGGTTTGCTTGCATATCCACACTTCAAAATAAAGATTGCTCACAATTACCCATGCATTCACTAATATGTAAAAGTGTACTAAAAAAATATGTGCACCTAGTGATATGTATAAAAATATAAATAAATGATAGATTAATTGATGCACTTTGTAAGTTTGCATGGCGGAGCACGGGCTTTTTGAGTTACACTTGTACCTATTATCATATTCATTTTGGCCCTGTTTACTAACATAACTTTTCAATCAATTTTGACATGTTTAACTAGGGTGTTAACGAACAGAGCTTTCGACAAACTACTCGTGTTCGTGTTCGTGTTCGGTAAGCGTTCGTTTATGTTCATTTGTTAAGGTAAACGAACCATTAACAAACAAAATTTAGAGCTCGGTTAATAAACGAACAGAGCTTGAACAGTTGTATGTTCGTTTGCTAAGAGATCGTGAACAAGCTCGTTTGTATTCGTTTAATAATGTTCGTGAACAAGCTCGTTTGTGTTCGTTTAATAATGTTTGTGAACAAGCTCGTTTAGTGTTCGGTTAATAATGTTCACGAACATGTTCACAAACATATATACATATTTTATATTGTGATCATGAACGTTGATTATTTCTTGAACGTAGATTATTTGTTGTTCACGGACGAATTGTGATCATGAACATGTGCAGGTGTTTGGTTATTAAAGGTTCACGAACGTGTTCATGAACGTAAACCAACATGTTCGTGAACGTGCTTGTTAACGAACATGTTTGTGAACGTGTTTGTTAACGTTAACAAACACATTCGCGAACATGTTCGTTAAGGTAAACGAACAAGTTCGCGAACACTTATGAACGCTTAACAAACGAACACGAACAGGATTTTCAAAAACCTTAACAAACGAACACGAACACGAACACGAACACTCCAAAATTCTTAACAAACGAACACGAACAACCTCCGTTCGTTTATGTTCGGTTCGTTAACAGCCCTATGTTTAACCACTATTAGTTGTTTGATTTGATCAAACAGTCTATTTAGTTAATAAGTTTTTTATAATAACTTATTACTCTAAAAAGCTAAAATTTAAAAAGTTGTTCAAAAGAGCTTTTTTCAACCAACTTCATTCTTGAGAAAATAAATTATTTTCTCCAAAAATACCCCCAATAATTTAAAAAAGAAAAAAAAAAAAAAAAAAAAAAAAAAGAGACTGTGTAGACGGGTTTAGGAGTCTCATCTGCTAGTCTCGTTAATATTATTGTCTTTTCATGGTATTATATGCAACGGGGTGCTTCAGCCCATCGACGGAGCTCATAAACCCGTTACGTAGTACTATGAAGGTAATTAGCAACGGGACATATGATAATTGATTAGTGCTCAAAGGCTTTCTAAGCCTGTGAACATGTTTCAAATTTTTTTATATAAATTCTATAATAATAATAATAATAATAATAATAATAATAATAATGATAATAACAACAACAACAACAACAACAACAACAACAACAACAACAACAACAATAATAATAATAATAATAATAATAATAATAATAATATTAATATTATTATTATTATTATTATTATTATTATTATAACATAATACACTCATATATATTTTAAAAATTATTTTGCATGCAATCAACTAAAACTAAAAACTAATTTACCAAATATATTTTTCTACAATAATGCAATTAGCTAGTTAGTCAAATGGGCTAACGCAATGTGCTAATAGTTATCAGCTAAGTCAATCCACTATCAACTATCAACTATTAACCAAACACCCCTTTTCATAATTTTATGTGGTGATTTTTCTGATTCGTTCACACTCACCTGATCACACCCTGTCTAATCATATAGAATAAGTCTATTATGAAGAAGCCTGAAGAGTAGACAAAATATTGGTATAAAATTCCAACAACGTGTCCATTCTCACCTGATCACCCCTTTTCTAAGCATATAGAATAAGTCTTTTAGGAAGCAACAAATTAAGTGTTGAGCTGTCGAGGCAGATGCAGGATTCTCTCAAATCTTCTGGAAATGAACATTAACACTGATTTTGATACCTTCACCTATCATATTCATGGAGAGATGAAGGCAGCATAGCCAGGGCCGAGTCCACGACATTGACGTCTTAGGTTGGGGAAAACTCGACGTACGGAAATGCTCCACGCTTTCAACAATGTCTCTTTTATGTGATTTTTTTATATATACATTAAATTTTATATTAATGTATATATTTCCACATCTTACCTTAACTTTACACTCTGTTCACAAGGGGTCTTCATCACCTCTTATAGCAATAATTTTATATTATCCCAAAAATAAAATTTTAAGGTAATCAGTCCAATCAATTAAGCTAGTGCTACGGGATTAGCTTTTATGTGACTTCTTTATATATATATATATATATATATATATATATATATATATATATATATATATAGTGGCGGACCCAGAAAAATAGTTGAGTGGGGGCGAAGTTAAAATAATAAAAATTGTTAAGTCTATAACAAAATGTCAAGCATCAAGATCTTATAAATTAGGGACAGAGCCATAAATTTTTTTCAGTGGGGCGGCGAAACATTAAAACAAAAGAGATGGCTTAAAAAAAATGAAACACTTAAGAAGTTAGCCATAAATATTATTAGATATGAGCGAAAAATAAAACACATATGAGCGAAAAATAAAACACATATGAGCGAAAAATAAAATACATCAAAATTTTAATATTGTTAGATATAAGTGAAATATAAAACACATCAAAACTTTACAAAAAAATATATTTATAACAAAATATAAAACACAATTAATTTGATAAAATAATTCTAATAGAAAACACATTATAAATTACACATCTCATTATTATTAATATAAAAGTATATATATCACTATTAATTTGTTTTTCTGAAAGCCTCACCGAGTCACCATTATTATTCAAATTTTTGAAAGCCCCACCACTATTATTCAAACAGCCATAATATAAAAAGTATATATATCACCATTAATTTGTTTTTTTAAAGCCTCACCATTATTATTCAAACAAAGAGCCATAAAAATGGCATTCTAGCCAAGTATGCCATAAAATGGATTTGAACCCCTAACCTTTCATAAACTAACACACAAACTCAACTATCTAAGCTGATCCATTTCTTGTTAATGTTTGCTGTTTTCTTTTACTTATACTAAAGCTTATATATATATATATATATATATATATATATATATATATATATATATATATATATATACACAAGGATTATATATGGGGTGGGGTGGGGAGCTACCCCCACTGCCCCCATTGTAAGTCCGCCCCTGTATATATATATTGTCGCATCATCTACTGCCCTGTTGACTTGGTATTTGTTTAGTACCGTGCACTGACAAATAATGGATCTTTACTTGCGTCCCAAAAGCGTGGACGTTTATGTGTGAGGGCCTAATGATATTTACTTGTTCGTTTTTAATTGGAGGAGGTATTTGTATTTAGAGCAACCCCAATAAAATTTTTAAGGTGATTTTTGAGGAGGTTTTGTTGAAATGAAAGAGAGAAAAAGAGGGGAGAGAATTGAAGAAGTGAGATCTTTGAGTAAGAACCTGGTTTTTGTTTTCAAAGTGGGACCTATCCAAAAAAATTCGCCCGAGTCGCATGACGCACACCACAACCTGGTTTTTGGCCGGGCGCATACACTCACACGCCCGTTGGCCATGTTAATTTGGAATTTTTCTCTTTTTTTTTTCCCCTTTATTCCCCTCCCTCCCATTCCTCTTTCCTACTTGGATCCTAAAAACTTGTGCAAAAACTAGTGTTATTGAGGATGCTATTAGAATAATTGGAGGGATATATGACCAGTGTTAAAAGGTTTGGAATGGGCACGGATTAAAGGCGTTCGAAAACTTACGGGCTATTTGTTTGGTTGTAAATCTAATTCTTTTCCTATTTTATTTTATGACAAAACAAATTACAGTATTTGATTAAAAAGAATTCCAATTTCCTCCTTTTGTTGAATTGTAATTCATGGGTATTGGGTACCCTTCATGAATTGTAATTCAGTGGTTGGGGAAAAAGAAAAAATGGAGGAAATGACAAACGGGCTCTTGGTTGTTGTTGTTGTTGTTGTTGTTGTATATTTTAGTCTTAATATCACTTCTTTCCTTCTCATTCCTAATAGTTCTATTCATCCCTTGTGACCTGAATAATGTTGTTGACAAGATTGCCAAACTAGCTCTAGAAGGAAGTGCGATTGGAATGAATTTCAGAGTCCGCCAGAGGAAATTTCAGATCTCCTTACCTTGAGGTTGATAGAGCCAAGACTTCGGAAGAATGCTTGATGTAACTATTGAGTGCTAGTCGGGGACGAAAAGTGCAACGCCAATGATAGTATACCATTTATGTAGTAGTGATTAGGGACGAATTAAGTGACGTAGTATATTAAGTGACGTAGTATACCATTTATGTAGTAGTGATTAGGGACGAATTTGCAATTTTAATATAACTCAGGGACGAAAAGTGCAACGCCAATGATAACTTAGGGACTGAAAGTGAGCATGAACAACACTCAGGGACGAATTCTACAATTACTCTATAACTCAGGGACGAAAAGTGCAACGCCAATGATAACTTAGGGACAAAAAGTGAGCATAGCCAACACTCAGGGATGAATCCTACAATTACCCTATAACTTAGGGACGAAAAGTGTAATTTTCCCATATAATAACAATATATTTCTATGCTTCCTAATTTCCATATACAATGTATTTATTTATGCTAAATTACTAATACATATAATAATTAACCTACTAAAATTATACTAACCATACAAGGGAATAATTATACATAATTTCTTCATACTAATAAATCATATCTAATTATGCACTCTAATTGATATATTCTTTTCTTTCAGACTCTCCCTAATTAAGCTACACAATTTATTTCTATGATTATTATAGATTTAGGGGCGTATCACAACGATTTGCGGATGAGAAGAATCATGAGTGTTGCAAGCAATGGATCCCAAAAGGATTGGAATGTTGTTACGGTCGCACATATCTTTCGCGAACGAAACTGTGTTGCCGACAAATTAGCCAAGAAAGCTCCGTGTCAAAGCACTACATGGTGTAGTTTGGAGTCTCATCCCATGTTTTTTAGGCAATACTTGATGGAGGACTAGTTTGGGGTACCAAGAGCCATGGGAACAATGATGCTACACTAGTAAGATTACAAGGTGGACTTGGGTCCACAGAATATTTATACCATCTCGATTTACCTTGTAAGTTAGACCCGCATTCAAAATACACAATTTATTTTTACAAAATTGTGAATATTCAGTATGTAACCAGTGTATTTTAGATTTGGATTCACATAATAGTTTGTCAGTAGGACTAGCCTCGGGCTTGTTCTTCCCCTTTTGATCCAAAAAAAAAAAAAAAAAAAAAAAATTCAACATAAGAGTTAATTCCCAATTCAAAATGGTCCTCGGACTATGGTCTTTTCTCAAATTGGTCCTTTCACTTTTAATTTGCCCAAAGTGGTCATCCGACTTTTGAATTTTATGCCAAAATGGTCCTCTGTTAGCTTTGGCGTTAAGTTGGTGTTAAAATGAAGGGTAAAACTGGAAATTTAGATTTTGCACTCCAATTTAAAGTAATCTGTGATTCCTTTTAGCAATATGTGGAAGGTCGCGTCGGAATGGTCACGCATCTATACCATCATGCCAACTATGACTACAAGCGCAACATCTATAGAGGACCAGCTTGAAAGCATCACTAAGGCGCTTGAAGGGATGCCCACCCTCCTTCAAAATCAAGAAAAGAGAATCAACGACTTAGCTGAAAAGGTCGAGAGCACAAGGAATGTCGAAACTAGTCAGGCTCTTGGGAAACAACTTGAGGTTCAAGGAGAAGACGCCTCGCACTCATCAACTTGCATTGGGCAAACTACGACACACGAGGAATCAACTTCACACATACCAGTTTCGGATAGGAGCATTCTAGTCACCAGGGGCATGATACCGGTAGATCGTCTTAACGAGTTCATCATAGGAGCTATCAAAGAAAAGCTCGAGGGAGGACAACCTTCATACACATATGCCAAGCCTTACACCCAAAGGGTTGATGATTTGAAGATGCCCGTTGGCTATCAACCTCCAACATTTCAACAGTTCGATGGGAAAGGCAATCCCAGACAACACATTGCCCATTTCGTGAAAACATGCAATAACGCTGGGACATAATTTGTTGGAGAAGAAAAATAAATAAATATTTATTTTAAGGATAAATATATCAATTTAACATTTCAGGGAGAAAAAAGTTGCCACTTAAATAATTCAGGAAGGAAAATGTTATAAATGTATAACTTCGGGGGAAAAAGTGATATTTTCCCTTAATAAAATGTTGCTATTTATGGGAAACAATTTTCTAAGCAAACCATGTAACGTCATACATGGTGTAATTGCTTACTTCATGGATGAGGTACTTTGTCACAGCTGTACAACTCAATTTTATTCTGAAATTTCAATGATAATTTTGGAATAATAATAATAATAATAATAATAATAATAATAATAATAATATTATTATTATTATTATTATTATTGTTATTATTATTATTCATTAACTAAGTAGCTCACAAAGTTAATGGTTGTTAAATAAAAAGTTTACATATGATAAAATATGACATTTGAATTTTATTATTTTACGTTTTAATATAATTAGTGAATTTTATTACTTTTTATTTTATTATGAGTAAATAATTTTAATATTATTTAAAAAAAAAAACTTGTTTGTTAGATAATCATATCAGGAGATAATGGGATTTGAAAAAAGTTCATTTACAGACATCGGGAGTGGGGTGGGTAGAAAAAATATAAAATGAGTTGGGTGATGGATGTAGCTAATTCTGATTTATTTTCGGTATATTGTCATCCTTACAATCGTACGGGGATCTTGTGTTTGTTTGCTTATTGGTTTAAGTCCTTAAGTTCGGGTTACATGGCAGTGGATCAGAGGTTTTCGGGCTTAAGTGAAGGTTTGTAAATTGCCAAAATTAAAGTCTACATTCTTTGCATTTAATGCGGTATTTATAGGGGGTGTAAGGGAACAGCTATCGATTTCTCGACATGCATGGCACGTGAGACGCATGCGGAGAGCGAGGTCGGTGGTTCAGGCTGCTCTGTCCATGTGTTCGTAGATTCCTGACGCCATAGGATCCACTATCGTTGAATTCGACTGGTAAGACTAAGCCAAAGGCTCCAAGTATCGAAGGTCGAGTGCTCGATCCCGACCTAATGTGATCGGGGCAGAGTAATTGGATTGTGTTAGGAACATATGTATTAGGATTTTGATGATACCAATGTAACTTAGATTGTAGACCCCTAACTTTTTATCATTTCTTTCATTACCTTCGTTTTAGACGAAAGGTGCCATAACTCATCATGTAATTCGTGTTAAGATAGTCAAACACACGAAACTGAGTTATGATTCTCTAGTTAGGTCTACGAAAACGAAAGAAGATCGAAGGGTTGAAGCTGAAGCTACATCTGCAAGAGAAACCACCTCTTGGATCTTCATCTAATGGAGAGATGCTCCTTTTTAGGAAGAAAGTAATCTTTCATGAAAAGACATCAATTGGACTGCCAAGACAATCCATCTTCTCCTAATTCAAGAAGAATGTGTTTTTGTCTCAGCTGATGAATCATCCTAGGAACAAGACGTTTTAAGGACAAGGAGCACACAAATCAAGGTGCATTAAATGCCATAGTACCACTTTTCAGAGCTAGAAGACAAAACATGAAGAAGCTCTTGCCTCCAACGACTATATGGTACAACCGCATTTAATGAAGCAATAAATGCACCAGGCTCACCAGTTTTTACCCACTGGTCCATAGGTTTGAAATACCATCTCCCTCCAATGGATGGATATTTTCTCTCCTATAAATATCCATCTTCTCCATTATAGAAGGTGCTGGTTTTTATTACAACTGACCATACATATCCAAAAGCTCCTTATACAAGTTCACTCTCTCAAGCTTTTGAAAACCAGTGTTTCAAGGTGTGAAGTTTACAAGAAGGACTATCAGATTTCACCTTCTCAACCTTGAAGAAGTCTTGCATCTTATATACGTTGATCATCCAACATACAACCAACCAGCCAAGACTTCAACCTGTTGGAGAAACACACAAATCTTTTCTACCAACCCTCAAATCTGAAGAAGACGTTGATAGAGGCGGAGTAAACTCTAGGAGTTGAAAAACCTACAAGCAGCTGTCCGGCTTAGTGATCAAGGAAGCTAACTTGGTTTAGTTTGTACTAGGAGTGATAGTGCAAACCTTTCACGAGTTGTGAAAGAAGAGTGGAGTAGGCACAGTTGGCCGAGCCACTATAAAAATCTCTCGTCCCTATCTCTTTACTTTCTGCCTGCTTTACTTTCGTGCATTGCATATCATACTCTATCACAATAGACATTTCTCATAAAGCAACAAACAGTGCAAAGTAATATAAAACTCGCTTAACTATTCCGCTGCGTAATAACCCCAAAAGGAGTTATTTTCGTGAAATCGAATTGAGTCTATTCACCCCCCCCCCCCCCCTCTAGACTCTCCTTTCGACCCTACCGGAACCAACAAGTGGTATCAGAGCAGTTACCTTGATCGGTAAACGCTTTGCCTTTACTGTCTGGTAGATCCCTCTTTAAAATTCCCTAAAACTGCATCTTTTCATCTTTGCACTAATTTTTCAAAGAGAAAATGGAAAAAGATCATTCTAACCGATCTAGGCCTCTTGCTTTCAAGATATTGAATCGGGATTACAATCAACCCACATTGATGATGAATTCGAAAAAGGAATTTCTGGCAATGCCTCGAATTCTCAAGGTGTGAAAGGCTTGTACTTTATGCAAGGCATTTTTAATCGGATTAATACTTCAAGCTTATAAAATTTGTATGTTTCCAGTTGATACGTCCCCATCTTGTGACAAAGTTAATCCCGTTAATGAGACTATATGTGAGTATTCAAATGAAGAATGTTGTTCCTCTCTTCAAGTAACTTCGATGTTCATATCACTAGCAGCAGCTATTCCCAGCCTGAAATTTTCAGAAAGTGTAAGTAACGCCTTTCATTGTTTCACTATCTGACCTAAACTCGATTCAATGCTGACACTGCTTTTTTCATTCATTTCAGGAGAGACAATTCCTACTAAAAACGCTTGGAATGGAATCTACGTCTTCGAATCCAAGCATCCTCCATCGTGCAAGAGGGCCCTCCTCCATAGTTTATGACAAAACTTACCCACCAATCTCATGCATATTCTGCGGGGCTCAACCACCATGACTTTTCGTCCAAAAATTTCAGGCATGTGTAGATTTTTTTTAAGCCAATTTTCCGTTGGATTGCAGTCATTATGACCTGAGTTTTTACAAAGAGGCCATGAAGATCTGGTCCCAAAGACCACAATCTAGAATGCAATGGAGCATCCTAGTATTTTCCGAAGATCTGATAAGATGGTCTGCATCCTTTCTCAACTTACCAGCCTAATACAGTGTCTAGAGTGTTGTATGTGTGTTTTTTTTTTTTTTTTGTTGTGTCACATTCTTTTGTGTGTTGTATGGGAGAGTTGGATAGGGCATCCAATAATGTTCCCATAAGGCTTTTTTACGGTATTTATTTGCCAATTGTACAGAATATATAGAATGTAGTTACATATTGGCACATCGCCATTGATATAGAACATATCAAAAAGAAGAAGAATACATTGATAGAAGAGGGGAGGATCAACATCAACCAGTTGAATTAACCCCTCCCTCCCTAGCATTTTTGCTTCGTCTGCAGAGTTTAGATAATAAGTTTTGTGGTGTTCTTCTATTTCTCTCATCTTTATGTAACATTTAACTAAATACTTTTATTGAATTGGAGTAGAAAATCCAATATTGCCTTTTGCGTGTATATATGTCTCAGAAACCAAATTACTTAGAGCTGAACAAGATTTGGACTAAATGTGTTAGGATCAAGTGCTTTATTGGCACATTTTCGTGAGGCAGAGTGTTGGACTTGGCCCTTCAGGCCTCTGCCCAACACTCCCCCAAGTTACATAGTGTTGAACTTGGCCCTTTACCGGCCTCCGCCCAATAAGATGTATATATGCATGCCCAGAAACCACGGAAGCATAGAAAACGACTCGAACTTGGATACATAGAATAGGAGAAGAGTTGAGATACAGTTTCTTACACTATTTTGTAGCTTATCTGTGGCCATGAATTCAGAAACTTCCTTGACAACACCTACTGGAGATCTGCAATGGGGTAAGGTGTTGTGGGGAAGAAGCTAAGGGGTTTGAGAAACTCTGTTATTTAAGTTGGTCAGAGGAGAAATTAAAGTGTGATCATGGCAGAATGAAGAAAGTAGGGGAGGGAATTCTTTGCAAATTAAAGTGTGGAGAATAGTTACCGTCACTCAAGTGAAAAGACTAAATTGACCCTCATTCCCATTCTCAAGTCTTGAGTCAGAAGGGGGTGTTATGGTATATGTACATGCTACTGGTTCTCCAACCAGGGCCCAAATTTGAGATCTCATCATTGAAAACAGAAAAGCAAACTTTAACATAACACAAGGATTACAGTTTGGGTCCATCTCTCAAATTTGAACTTTTTGAGTTTTGATTGTAACAACAGTTTCAGAACATAAATCAGTCCATCTCTCAAATGCTGACAAACTTTCTTCTTGTTGTGATGGTCGAAGAACCAAATCGAGTAATGGTTAGAACGATAACTTTCTCGAATCCACTGGCATTATATTTGGCCAGCCAAACATGAAGACCATTAATGAGGACGGTTTTCACACATCCATCAAGTATCAAATTACAGTATAGAGTTTAGATATCGTTCCACTGGAGATGGCTCTTGTAATGTTAAGAATTGATGTAAAGTGGAGTTAAGCACAAGCTAAAACTACCCTTTTAGAAGCTAGACCTATCGATAAGGAGATGGTTTGATAAGAATAAGCTAATAACAAATAAGACAAGTAAAACAAAGGACCGGGACTTGGTTGATTCAAGCTAAGATGCCAAATATTGTACTCAAGATTAGGGAATTAAACAAGGCATAGGGTAAGTGAGATGCACAAAAGTGTCCAAATACCACTCTCGTAGCTATTTGGACTTGCAACCTAACCTTAATATCCACTCTCGTGGCGATTCAACCCAAGGTTTCCCAAGCAAGAACACAAGGCATAAATTCTCCTTTATACCCGAAATACTCTCGTATTGAGCATTAAGTGTGTGAATGTGTGGCTAGTGTACAAGCTCTACTCTCGTAGCAACAAATACACTCCAAATCAAGCATATAATTGGGATCCAACAATCATACACAAATATCTCAACAAACCCATTTCACACAACAACCCTAGATCACCCAAATAATCCCCTTTATGCAATACAACTCAAATAGGCATCAATAGCAAGAAATCAAACCAAATCCTAGTCCCAAAACACTTAGCTACTCATAATATAACAAAAGATACACAATATTGAAAGAGTAATTGAAAGCATAGATGAAAAGTGAAGAGAAGAGATAAAAAAAAACACTTCTCTATTGAAGCCTTGAAATCCAAGATTTGCAATGTTCTTGAGCTTGGAAATGGAAAGAAACAACCAATCTACACCTATCTAAGTTATTCTAAAGTTAACCCTAGCTATAGAGTGAAAGGGAAATGAAAAGTGTGTTTTTGGGGTGAAAAAAATCCTCTTTTAAAGGGCAAAAAGGGGTCTGGTTTGAGTTGCAGGCCAGAAATGCAGTGTATACTGCCAAGTGGCCACGGGTGTGGCCACGGCCGTGGCCACACCCGTGGCCACCAGGCAGTGTATACTGCCTGGTTGCCACGGACGAAATCTGTGCACCTACTCCGATTTTTAGGCTATTTGTCACCCCCAAAACCTTTTAATTAGCATTTGTTGTCTTCATCAAAGTTGTAGCCCTTGAAGTTAGCTTTCCAATGATATAAAAATCACTTGATTTGGATACTCCTATACCGAGATATGGTCAAAATACGGAGACAGCGCCAATCTGGGCGAGAAATGCCACCTTACTATCTTTTGCTTTGCCTTTGCATTGAATTGCCTATATCATCAAGACCACTAAGGCACAAATATTTGGAACATGAAAGAGTGTTGTCCAATCTTATTTTCTTCATTTTGCCTCACAAAAATATCCTCATGCTATGATGACTTGAAATCTTGATCAAATAATTCAATGTTTGGCTCAAAACATCATTTTCTTGTCAGGTCACCTAAGCACAAACAATCATTCCATAAGTTACCAAATTGGCTCCATAATATAATGATTAACCAGTAAAAATATCAAAATGTGCAAGGAAAAAGCATTAGTTTTAGACATTCATCAACTCCCCCACACTTAGACTTTTGCCTGTCCTCAAGCAAAAACAAGAACTAAATCACCAATATAGCACCGAAGTTGATCATACTCCCACTTTGCACAACTTAACAAACCACAATCCAACTCGACACAACATAACTTGTTTCAAGAATCATCTTAGCATTCCACACAAGTTCCATTCTCAAGCCAATAACCAAGCACCAAAATTATTATAGAGCGTGAGGATCAAGTGTGCACAAATACTAAGTTGAGATTATGCAAAACTTGGCTTTTTGAATGAGATTCCATAGGCTTGCCCTTCATACTCCCACTAGTTGAACTCTAAGATTGCATGCTAAGATCAAGTAGGACTTTTATTAGGCTTGTAATGAGGCTAAAGGTGAATGGTTGACAAAGAAGGGGTAAGGAAATCAAACAAAAGAGAGAACTTCACACTTATTCACAATTGAGATTGGAAGAGATATGGCATCAAAGAACTAAGGAGCAACTAACTACTAAACACAAAGCAACACTCTTGGTAGGGAATACCCCGACCGACATAGCTTTACCCCGACCGAGGTGCTTTCGTCCTTTTCTCTTTGTCTTTGCAGGTAACAGGTCGGGCTTCATGTGAAGAACCCGGTCGGGGTCCGACCGGGAGTTGCCCGAGCGGCATTGTCGACCACCGAGCGGTAGCCCTTTGGCGAGAGAGCTGATAAAGGACACGTGGCGGCTCTTTGTGACGACAGATAGGGCACCCGGGAGGATGACACGTGGTGGCTACGTGGAGAGCATGCCGAACGACCGGATTTGTGTCTCCGGCACAGCGGCTATAAATACCCACAGTAGCTACAGTGTAGGGGACTTTTGGACGATCGATAGGTTGTTGTTAGAGAATCCCGACCGCAGTCAGTCGGCACTCAGAGCAACCAAGTAGATTGTACTTAGGGCCTTTACCGGGATCAATAAAGATATTTACTTGCTTTAATTGGTCTCGTGTTTGTTTAATTATTGCTTACGTAGTAATTAGCAGTATCATTTTGGCGCCGTCAGTGGGGACCCGTGCAAGAAAGCAACGTCTTGACGAGCACCCGGTCTCTTTGCAACAATGTATCCGTGGGCATACAACAACTTCGCCGACGACCAGGCGGATGCAGCAAGCTCATCCGATCACCACGCTACCCAACAGCAAGGTCAGACGGTGGATTTGAATCTTAATCTCTCACCACCGCATCCATCCAACACGTACCCGGCCGCCCAACAGCCGGTGAACTACATACAACCGGGATTCCAGACACCCGGTCAACAATATCCACCACAGCCGATGATGTATCCCGGCCAGTATCCATACCCGGTCCCGCCTCAACCGTACGGGTATTGGCCAGGCCAACCGATGTATTACACACCCCCGGTTGGCTATCCACCAATCACGCCTGCGTACACGGCTCCAGCCGCCGCCCCTCGAGTATACCCGGCCGCTCATGTAGAGCCGCAGCATCAGCCCACTTCCCGGGCTCGACGCTCAGCTCGTTCGCGGTTGGGGTCGGGGAGTGCTGATGCGATGGAGGCACCACGGCAGGCCCAGCAAGCACAGGAGGTTCCTGCCCGAGCGGAGGACCCTGAAGAAGTTACCCGAGCGGTAGCTTTCGATCGTCTTCGACCAGAGCTGCGACAACGTTTGGGGCCCCAAGACCCAAACCGTCAGCCGGAAGACGTGCAGATGCAGGAAGCCAGCCAGGAGGCTTCATCCGGGCATAGCGGGTCGAGATCTCACCGACGGCGACGCGCTCGGGATACAGCCCAAGCCGCCCAAGCCGCCGAGCTCAACGAGACCCGAGGATTGCTTTATAACCTCCAGGCGGAATTCGCGCAATTCAGAAACGCGCACCCTGCAGCTCCCCCGGTCGACCAATCAACTCTGCTTAGGACGCCTTTCACGGTCGAGGTAATGGCTCAGCCCTACCCGCTGGATTTGAAGGTTTCCGAGGAGAAGAGTTATGATGGCCGGACGGACCCGGAGGTCCATGTTAATGATTTCTACAGCAACATGATGCTGAAGGGAGTATCAGACGTCGTGATGTGTAGGGCTTTTTATTCCACACTTACCGGCCGAGCCGCGGAATGGTTCCGAACGTTGCAGTCGGGCTCGATCGATAAATTTGATGCCTTGGCGATCAAGTTCGTGAGGAAATTCATCACTTCCAAAGTGGTGAAGAAGCCCTATGTGTACTTGGAGAAGGCCAAGCAGCTTGAAGGGGAGAGCTTGACCGATTTCCTCATCAAATGGAAGGCGGCGGTCGGGGAGGTCTAGCCCATGGACGATGCGACCGCCACCCACATGCTTCACATCTCTCTCCGGGCAGGATATTTATATCAAGCTTTCATCTTACAACCCCCGGCCACTTATGAGGAGGCCCTTCGAAGGGTCACAGATTATGCCAACGCCGGCGAGGCGAATGCCGTAAAGCGCTCGCAGGAGGTCGGGTCTTCGTCCCGTAAACCGGCCGGGCGGGCGGAACATCGGTCGGGTGACGACCATCCCCGATCCCGCACCAGGCCTGGTGAGTTTACGGCCTTGAACCGATCCGCAGCGGAGGCCATGCAGTACGCTCAGTCCTGCAATCTTATCAAACTCCCCCATCCCGATCGAGACGGCCCTGACAAGAGTAAGCATTGTGCTTACCATCGATGTGCCGGGCATGACACTGAAGAGTGTACCCACTTGCGCCAACTGTTGGAGGATTTGCTCAATCTGGGGAAGTTGGACAAGTGCGTGGGGAAGAGAGAGGACAGCAAGAGGAACACCGATCGGAGAGATCACCGGCGTTCCCATCACCGCTCCGATCGTTCTGATCGTGATGGACGCTCCGATCGGTCAGGTCAGGACCGAAGAGACGACCGAAGGGACGATCGTCATGATGACCGACGGGACCCTGACCCTCCGTCTAGCAGCCGACCATCAGGAAAGCCGACCATCCACGTCATTTTCGGTGGATTGGAAGACGCTTCCCGACCGCGGACTAATTGCCCGGTCGCTATAGTGGATTCCCGGGAGACCGGGAAGAGGCAGAAGATGGAGCCCATAACCTTCACCCTCGAAGATCAACCCAGCAGCGGTGACCACGGTATGGAGGCGCTCGTGGTCACGATTGATGTCAAGGGGACGGATGTCCAGAGGGTTATGGTCGACACTGGCAGCAGTGTGAACGTCCTTTATTTGGACGTGTTCGAGAAACTTGGACTTGACAGGAAGGAGCTGACTCCGGTCGGTGTACCACTGTCGGGTTTTACCGGGGCTCTTGTTTACCCCGAGGGAAAGATAACGCTCCCGGTCGAGATCGGCACAGCCCCGAAGTCGATCAAGACGGAGTTAGAGTTCGTTGTGGTCAACCTCCATTGCGTCCACAACATTATCTTGGGCCGACCCGCCATTATGAAGATCGGTGGGATAATTTCTATGCCCCACTTGTGCATGAAATTCCCCACCCCCAATGGGGTCGGTGTAGTCCGCGACGACGTCCAATCCGCCCGGAAGTGTTACACCCGAGCGGTCAACAGACGTGACTCCGGTCCGTCTTCCCGGGTGAACACCATAGCCAAAGAAGAGGCTAAAGACCGGAAGGAACAGCCCGAGCCTTCCGAGGAAATAGAAGAAGTTCCCCTATCTGACGACCGACCGGATAGGAAGATTAAAATTGGCCGGGCCCTCACCCCCGAGCTCCGAGCGGAAATCTTAGCCATACTCCGGGAGTATGCTAATATCTTTGCATGGGGGCCCGAAGACATGCCCGGGATCGACCGATCGGTAATTTGTCACAAGCTAGCCGTCGATCCCGCAGCGAAGCCGGTCGTGCAGAAGACCCGGCATCTTTCTTCCGATCGCCGCGAGTTCGTTAGGGAAGAAGTTAAAAAGATGGCGGCGATCGAGCACATCCGACCGGTGATCTATCCCGAGTGGGTGGCCAATATTGTTCTTGTTCCTAAGCCCCCAGCTTGGAGAATGTGCATTGATTTTACCGACCTCAATAAGGCCTGTCCGCTCGACCCGTATCCTCTACCGAGTATTCACCAGATGGTCGACGAGACGGCCGGGGCCGAGTTGATGAGTTTCATGGATGCATTCAAGGGTTATCATCAAATCATGATGCACCATGAAGACGAGAGCAAGACAGCCTTCGTGACCCCGGACGGGCTGTATTGCTACCGAGTGATGCCGTTCGGCCTCCGTAACGCGGGAGCGACCTACCAGAGAATGGTCAATATGCTCTTCGCCGATCTGCTGGGCCGAACGATGGAAGCTTACATAGACGATATGCTGGTCAAAAGTCGGGACCGATCCGACCACACTCGGGACCTCTGGGAGTGCTTCCAGATCATGAGGAAGTACCAGTTGCGGCTGAACCCGACCAAGTGCACATTTGCGGTTCAGACCGGCAAGTTCCTCGGCTATATGATGACCAAGAGAGGAATTGAGCCCAACCCGGCCAAGGTAAAAGCGATTCTGGACATGCAACCACCTTCCACCGTTCGTGAAGTCCAGCAATTGACCGGTCGGTTGGCAGCCCTTAGCCGGTTCCTCTCCAAGCTAGCCGAGCGCGCTTTACCTTTCTTCAAGGTATTGCGAAAGGTTAATGGATTCGTCTGGGACGAAGAATGCCGAGCGGCTTTTGATGAGCTGAAGGAGTATCTCATGTCACCAATCGTGCTCTCAAAGCTCGAGCTCGGAGAAGAGCTAGACGTGTACCTCGCCGTCTCCGATCGTGCAGTAAGCGCAGTATTGTGCCGAACCGATCCGGAAGGGGTCCAGCGACCGGTGTACTATGTAAGCCACGCGCTACATGGTCCCGAGCTCCGGTACTCCCGGTTAGAGAAGGTCGTCTACGCCTTATACATTGCCGCGAAGAAGTTGGCTCCCTATTTCCAAGGTCGAGCAATTCGCGTGTTGACCGATCAGCCGATCGGGCCAGTCCTCCGAACTGCTTCATCATCCGATCGCTTAGTCAAGTGGGCGTTAATGCTGACCTAGTACGCGATCGAATACCGACCGAGACCAGCTATCAAAGGTCAGGCCCTTGCTGATTTCTTGGTCGAGTGCACCGCCCGGGATACCCGACCGCCCGAGGTTGCGGATCCTGAGGCTGAGTGGTGGTCGTTGGCTACTGACGGCTCGAGTAGCAAGAAAGGGGCAGGAGGAGGAGTGGTGGTCACGAGCCCGGAAGGATTCAAAGTTTATTTTGCTCTCATGTATCAGTTCCATCCGACCAATAATGAAGCCGAATACGAAGCATTTGTTAATGGCTTACAGTGCGCTCGGGACTTGGGGGTTGAATACATCCGAGCTCAAACAGATTCCGCGCTCGTGGTCGGGCAGGTCCTCGGAGATTATGAAGTCAATGGAGAGCGTCTGCAGTTATACCGAGACCTAGCCATGGAGAAGCTTGCTCAGTTCCGGGGGTATACCGTCCGGCACATACCCCGATTGGATAATGCCAACGCGGACATCTTGTCTAAGTTGGCTCAAGACGCCCCGGAACATATGTCGAAGATAGCACGAATTTTGGTGATCCCGAGACATAGCATCCATCGCCTACCGGTCAATCCAATCCAGCCGGTAGAAGACAATTGGATCACCGATCTAAAGGAGTTCCTCGAGCACGGTCGACTTCCGGATGACCCCCAACGTGCTCGGAAGGCCAAGCTTAGAGCCCCGAGGTTCCAAGTCTTGGACGGTCGTCTTTACAGGCGATCGTACGGAGGTCCTCTTATGCGTTGCTTGACCGCATTTGAGGCCGATCTGGTCATGAAGGAATTGCATTCGGGAATTTGTTCTTCACACCAAGGAGGCCGATCGCTAGCCCGTCGTATCATGCTGATCGGGTACTACTGGCCGTCCCTCCAGCTAGACTGTGAAAAGTTAGCTCGGGAATGTGAGACGTGCCAACTGTTTGCCCGGATGCCTGGACGACCGGCAACCTTTTATCAGCCGATCATGACTGCAATTCCCTTCGCTAGGTGGGGGGTAGACATCTTGGGCCCCTTCCCTCAGCTCTCCGGTCGGAGAAAGTTCGTGATTGTCGCCATCGATTACTTCTCCAAGTGGATAGAAGCCGAGCCCTTAGCCACGATCACTTCTCAGCAGTGTGCTCGGTTCCTTTTGCGCAATGTGATTTCCCGCTTTGGTGTGCCCGTGCATCTCATCAGCGACAACGGCCGCCAATTCGTAAGCCAATATTTCCAGAACTTCTTGGCCACGATCGGGACGACTCACGTCCGGTCGTCGGTGGCTTACCCGCAGGGAAACGGACAAGTGGAGAACGCTAACCGGACGATTTTGGAAGGTCTAAAAAAGAAGCTACACTCGGCTGGTCGTAGTTGGGCCGATGAGTTGCCATATGTGTTGTGGACTTACCGGACGCCCCCGAGGGAAGCTACTTTGGAGACCCCTTTCGCCCTGGTTTATGGAGCAGAAGCCCGACTCCCGATCGAGGCTTGGATCCCAACTGATCGAGAGAGAACCTACAATGCGGAGGAGAACGAACACGCGATGGTCGTGGATCTCGATGGGGTCGAAGAAAAAAGAGAGCTAGCCGCTAGGCGTATGGCCGAGTATCAGAAGCGGGTCAAGAGTTCGAAGGATGTCCGGGTCAACCCTCGTTATTTCCAGGTGGGAGATTACGTTCTACGACGAAGGGAGGCCAGTCAACCTTTGGAGGGCGGAAAGCTAGCTCAAAACTGGGAAGGGTCGTACATCATCAGCGTTATCATACGGCCGGGGACATACCGACTGGAGACGACAACCGGTCGGGTAATCGAGGGGACTTGGAATTCCGAGCACCTCGTTATGTTTAGGCATTAGCCTATTTTTGTAATCTTTGGACGAAGTGGGGGCTCGACCTGCGAGTTAGTCCCGGTCGTCATTTGTAATTAAATTTATGGTTGTAAATATTTATTTAACCGCCTGCGAGCGGGAAGGTTTAATGTATATACGATCGGTGATTGCTCGACCGATTGCATGCGGCGGCCCGATCGGTTATTTTCTTTACCTTCAGTGCATGAAGATCAGTTCATCCTCAAGTTACATCGACCGGGCGAGTCTATCGACCGGTCAAATGCGCTCCTCTTCGGCGGACATTCGGGTCACGCCACTGATCGGGGAAGCCAGGAGCTCTCAGCACAATTCCCCGATCCGTCCAACTTCTTTCCACTATCGCACCCACTCGTGCCTCGAGCGCACAATAGTGTGGGGGCTGGGATGAAGGAAGTATCTACAGGCCCGTCGTTCGGGAATATCCCGAACGTGGAGGCTTACCTATTTTCAAAAAATCGTCAAGGCCTAGGGATCGGGTGAACTCGCTCGGGTTGGCCAGTTTGACGTCGGAATCTTGGATGCACGACTGGGCCATAAGACCACAAGGTCGGATATCGAGTCAGCGGAGTAGTGCACGACCGGGCCAAAAGGCCGTGAGGTCGAGCATCTACGATCGATGCACGCACGTTGAAAACAAAAATGTAAAGCGAAAAACGAATGGCACAAGTTAAACAGGAAAAGATTATCATTGATAAAAAAACGTGCCCGGTACAACTCGGGACCAGGCTCCCGATTCAGTGCTTACAAAAGGAGAAAATAAAACCAGCAGGCCTCATTTCTTCACGGCTTCGGCATCGGCCGGGTCGGCAGGCTTCTCAACGGCAGCTCCGCTCGGGCCGACGACCTCGATCTCGGGGTCGTAGGGGTCCAGCCCGGGGTCGGGGACTTCAGTCGGGAGGGTGGTCAAGACTAGCTCGAGGTCTTCACCCTCGAGCGCCTCCTTCATATTGGCCTCCGTCCTCTCCCTCATGTCCCTCTGACCGCTGTTGTAGGCCCAATGGCCGAAGGACCAGAAGAGCTCGTCCGCAACTGCGTTTCTCCGCATTTGCCGAACGAAGGCCATGCCGAGCTCGACCTCCCGGAAGAAGTAGTCGATCGCTGCGGCCGGGTCTGTGTTCCTCTTGACCGCCTCTTCCCGAGCCTCCTTCTCCTTCTGCAACGCCTTCGACAAGGCGCTCCGGTCGGTCCGAGCTTTCTTCAGCGCCTCCTCGGCCTTTTTGAGCTCGGCAGACATCTCCTCCAGCTCCTTAAATCGCCGGTCGGCGACCTTCTTAAGCCTTATGGCCTCAGTGGCCAACAGCGCTTGGCCGTGGAGGGCTGCCCCGACTCGCGATGCCTGCAGAGTTAAGCATGTTAGCCCGATTGAGGATCCATCACACAAAAATGAAAAAAATAATAAGAGTTCTTACCTCGGCCAGCTCACGACCGAGCCGTTCTGCCAATTGGGTCGGGCTTAGCTTGGTCAGGTCTATCTCGACCGACGTCAGATTACCGATCCGAGATAGTATTGAGGCATCAGCCATGACAGACCCGACCGCCGGGGTCGGGCTCTTCTCTGTCCTCTGCCTCTTGCTCCCGGCCGCTTCCTCGACCGCTTTTTCCAGCGCCTGCCCCTTCGACTTGCTGGTCACTCGGGTGACCAATGTGTCCGAGGCATCCAGGACCCCGCCCTCGTCGGTAATGATCGGGACGGGGCCTAAGGGTCGGGCAACCGGGATGGAGTCCCCTCCCGAAGACCCAGCGGTCGTCTTCTTTTTCCCCAGAGTTATTTTCGTTCGGGGAGGAGATTTTGGAGCTCCGCTGTTGAAGCGTTTCGGCGCCATATCTGCAAAATAAACAACTACGTTAGCTCGGGAATAAATTCGTTGTTCGGGGAGTTACGAGCGGGAAAGTTAGTTAGGGTTAGACCTGTCTTCTTCCATTTACCCCGAGCAGGAGGACCTGCCACCACCACGCCCATCGACACGGGCTTATACTTCTCTTTCAGATCATATACCGGATCCGGTAACTGGGCGGCCTCAAGGCTCTCTGCCGACCGGAAGATCTTGTATTCGTGGATCTCGCTTGAGATCCGGACGACAGCTTCCCGAAGAGCCAGGGTCTCGACTGGCGTGACTTGTTTCCTAAAACGGGTGCTCCAGACTCTGTCGATCGGGAGGATCCATGGGTCGTACTTGACCGAGAAGATCCTCCTTTTCCACCCTTTGTTATTCCCGGGCAGGCTTGCGATCGAGCACCTTCCCTCTCGGGATTGCACCATCAAGAACCCACCCCCGTAGTTGCCCGAGAGGATCTTCACCTGATAGATGTAGTTGAAAAGCTCTATCGTGCAGGTTACCTGGTGCCGAGCACAAATCTGGGGAAAGCACGCTATGATGCGATGCAAGTTCGGGCAGATTTGGGCTGGCATGACCTGGTAGTAGCCCAGGAAAGCGGTCAGGATGGCGGGGAACGGGAAGACGACCGGGGCTAGTAGGGAGTCATAGTGCATCCCGATCCACTTGCCCCGGTGACGCTCGATAACGTTCCCGAGCCGTCGACTTGTGTCGAATTCTACTCGACCGCTTAATCTTTCCGCGATCCGCGCAGCCTCCCCATGGGTCAGCTCGCTCATCTGCTGGGCGACGCTCTCGCTGTTCAGATATTCGAACCCGTCATCCTTACCGGTCGCCGGTTCGGTTATCTCCTCCTCGACCGGTTCGCTTCTGCCCAGCAGATCGTCTTCTTGAGGAGCGGTTTCCGGGTGATCCCCTATCACCCGGGTGGGCGTTTCTCTAATGCCCTCACTGTCACGGTCTGAGCTTCCCGAACCGCTCGAGCCCGATCCCAAAGAGTCGCTTGTGCTCGAGGATTCCTGCTGCACGGGGGCTCGCTCGGGAGCCTTCCCCGGTCGTTGAACGACCTCAGGAGAATACGACATAATCTCTATCTCCTCGTCGCTGATCTGCTCGAATCCGTGGTCGTAGTCTGCGACCGAGACGTTTTGGCTATCTGAATCCGACATGTTTTTCTACCTAAAGGTCGGTCGGGGTTAGTACAGGGTTCGGGAAGTTAGATCGGAGTTAGTTCTACCCTACTCCTACGCAAAGCTGGAAGTAAAGCAAAAGCTAGGGAGTAGAGAGCTTACCGATTGGAAGTACTTTGAGAAAAGCTTGAAGCCTGGTTTGCTCGACTGGTTCGCTGAACTGCTGCTCGAGACTCTCCGAGGGTGCCGATCGCTTCAATGGATTGAGGAAAGTTCAAATGAAGGCCTCAAGGGCCTATTTATAGGAGAGCATTTAGGCGGGAAACGAGTCCACTTGCGTGACACGACCCGCGCTGACTCCGAGGCGACCGTTGCAGTCGCAGAGGCCGGCAGTGGCCGACACGTGGCGAGGGGTGGAATGACAGCTGGCTGGTCGGTTTAAAGGCCGACGGTTGGGCTTCTTCATCCCGTCCCGTTTTTTCCCGGACGATCAAAAAGACCCGGGCTGGGGGCCTCTTGGTAGGGAATACCCCGACCGACATAGCTTTACCCCGACCGAGGTGCTTTCGTCCTTTTCTCTTTGTCTTTGCAGGTAACAGGTCGGGCTTCATGTGAAGAACTCGGTCGGGGTCCGACCGGGAGTTGCCCGAGCGGCATTGTCGACCACCGAGCGGTAGCCCTTTGGCGAGAGAGCTGATAAAGGACACGTGGCGGCTCTTTGTGACGACAGATAGGGCACCCGGGAGGATGACACGTGGTGGCTACGTGGAGAGCATGCCGAACGACCGGATTTGTGTCTCCGGCGCAGCGGCTATAAATACCCACAGTAGCTACAGTGTAGGGGAATTTTGGACGATCGATAGGTTATTGTTAGAGAATCCCGACCGCAGTCAGTCGGCACTCAGAGCAACCAAGTAGATTGTACTTAGGGCCTTTACCGGGATCAATAAAGATATTTACTTGCTTTAATTGGTCTCGTGTTTGTTTAATTATTGCTTACGTAGTAATTAGCACTATCAACTCTAAAGTAGTAGAGGTTGAGAACAATTTTCAAAGCAAACTATCAAACTTTTATTGAACTTCTTCTTTTTCATTTCTTTGCAACATTTTTGTGACTTTTTTTTTTTTTTCAAATTTCTCATCATTTTTTTTTCTTTTTTTTTTTTCCAAATCAACAAAGAAACTTTTTCAATAAATCTAGACCATCACACTTAGATAACATTATAGAGAGTGTTGCTAACAAAACAAGCTCCAAAAAGAAAAAGAATCACTTCCAACAAAAAGAACAAGTGCACTATTCTCTCAAGGGTGGAGGAAAACATTTTGGCTAAGGTTTAAGGGTTAAATGACAAGGGTTAACACAAGAAGAACAAACACAAAGGGGATTAGGTGCTTAGCACTTATTGAACAAACACAAAAGGCTCAACGGGGACAACTAGGGGTAAACATATGTGTAGTGCTTAAACAAAAATGGCCTAAATCATTTCAAAACATGCAAATCTTAGATTTCACTTAGAGAGTAATGAGGCAAGTTCTAGCAAAACAACCATTACCGGAATCTCACATAAGCCTTCACTAGCAATGCACAACACACAAGATCAAGAATTTATTCAATTATTAGGTGGTTAACAAGATCATTGGCAAGGATGTAACACCCCAGATTTTCAAGAAATTCAAAACTTATAAAATAAAGGTGAAATCCCATTAAATCCCAAAACATAATACAAGAGTATGGGGTGCTATGCCACACCTGAGCTAGAGAACTCAGGTGCACAGGCTAACTAACTAATATCCTCAATAATGTAAAGGCATAAGCATGGCACGCAGGCCGAAAAGGGAAACTATCTACTTCTACGTTCCAAGTTCTAGCGCGCTCCAGTGACTTATTCTTCTGTACCTGAAAGCCAAATATATCTGTTCAGCGAGAGATGCTGGTAACCCACTCCAACGCGTTGAAATACAATACATATAGAGATATATATAGATATACGAAAACCATTTTGAGCATGAAGATATATCCTACGAACTCTAGCTTTTAAAACCGGGAATGACTCGACAGATAAGGCCAGACACGAGCAACAGTTATAACAACATACGCAGTTCACAACAGATAAGACAGATAAGGCAAAGCATAAACAATAGTCACAACCCAACATAAACAATCCCCAACATAAATCCCATAGTCACATCCCCCAAGACACTCATGATCACCACTCATCCATATCACAACACATAGCACACTTTGTTGGCGCCACAAGACCAATCGTATGCCCATACATGAGGGTCAGCGCATATAGCTCTGACACGGCCCCGCAGCACCCTGCCCCGTATCGCAATACGGAGGGGTCGATCGCAACCGACCGATGAACCGCAGCTCATCATAGTGTTTGATCGCAACCAAACAGTGGACCGCAGCCCAGGAGAATGTCATCTGACCGCAACCAGGAAAGAGGACGAACCGCAGCTCGTATAGAAACGTTTGATCGCAACCAAACGGTGGACCGCAGCCCAAGAGTATAAATCTGACCGCAGCCAGCTTCTGAACCGCAGCTCAGGATAACCAATCCGATCGCAACCGAATTGGGGTAACACACACACATATCACATAGCAAGAACATGCAACCCACATTACATATTGGGAAGGGGGAGAAAGCGTATAACAAAACCTATGCGTGATCCTTCACATACTAAGAAAAGTCCTAAGGGGTTCATATTCCTTCCACCTAGGTCAACGGGATACCAATTCAACTAGCATGCAATATAGTAGACTCGTAAACCTACGAACGGTCCCCGAAATATCAAACTAGACATAGGCACGATAAACGGAGTCCGTTGGGACACCACGGGGATCGAGGGAACATCAAACGGGGAAGTCGAACTCCCGAGTGGGGGAATTTTCCAGCGGGTAGCCGGTGGGTGGGGACCACCCACCGGCTGCCCGCCGGTTTTACTGTTCCGGGCAGCGGGTCGCCGGCGGGCAGCTGCCCGCCCGCCGGCTGCCCGCTGCCGGAAGTGAAATCTCGGCCGTGGGTAGGTGGCGGGTCCCCTACCCCCCCACCTACCCCCCACTGACTCTTATCACACAATTTCGCCCCGGGAACCATTGTGGAACCCGAAACCATGCTCAGACACTTTACAACGTAATTAACGACAACACGTAGACAATTAACGAATCAAATACAAGAAACGAACGGCACACAACCTATCATGCTTTTCTAAATATAATCAACGCCCAAACATGCGATTTCCCCACCCGATAATCCAAGAATAAGATCATACGATACAACCTAGGGTTCTAATCACTTTTATATTAACAAGAATACGGTTCGTCTTCTAATTGCAAGATTCGGTAAGAATAACACATAAACATCAAAAGCATCACCCAATTATCAAGAACAACACATAATCATCAAGAACTCCATATAATCATCAAGAATATCATAATTATCAAGAATCTCCCAATATCAAGATTATCAAGATCCCCCATGGGATCATCACATCAATCATCAACAATAATCATCACAAGTCATTAATACACAATAATATGGGGAAACCCTAAGGGGGAAATCATAGCTATGAAAATAGGTTTTGTTGAGACATGGGTTACCTCTTAGCCTTAATTAATTCCTTGGCTATGAAGGGTCTTTCTTTAAGCTTTCTTGCTTTCTTGATTTCTTCTAAGGGAATTCTTGGAGCTCTTTTGGGATGGTGAGTCGTTTATTGTGATGGGGGGTTCTAGGTGCCTCTTAAGTCCCTTATTTATATATTTAGGAGTCCTAATTAGGAACTAATATTATAGGCTTGCTAATTCTATTCCTTTTGGGACTAAGGATTGGGTTCCATGGTCCATAGTGGACCATATTAATTAATTAAAGAGAATCCTAATCATAATCTGAATAGTAAAAGACCTACTTCCTTTATTCCTAATAGATAACTAGGTCTAGGATTCCTAATCAGAATCTGAATAGTAAAAGGTTTACTTTCTTTATTCCTAATAGGCTTAAGGCTCTAATTTAGGCAAGGGCCCACGGTTCATGGTGGGCCTTATTAATTAATTAAAGGGAAACATAACCGAATTAAATCATATTTAATTATTATTAACGGGATTAATTAAATAATTAATCCGGGATTGAAGGCCGTAACACGGGGTGTTACACTCTCCCCCCCTTACGAGAAGCTTCGTCCCCGAAGCTTGGAAATCATTGCAGGGTTAACGAGTCAAGAGAAGAACTGTGGTCCTATAGAGAAGGTATTCCACGGGGAAATTGTATACTTGCACGCCTATGTGTGTTGGGTTTTTGGGAACGATTAGGTTTACAGGGCTAAGAGAGTGGGTTTCAAACTTGAGGACACGGTGAATTCAGGAATTAGGATCGAGTTTTCGAGGTTGCAACTTAGGTTGTGACGTTGCCACTTGTATGGAATCGTTAAAACATGGGATTGAGAATGGGGTCTGAAGGGTAGAAAGGGTTTTGAAATAAGGAAGGGGCCGATTTTCCGAGGGAGGGAAAGGAATTCGGCTAGGATGGGTTAAGGTTTCTCGATCCCAAGTGAATAATCTGGTTAGATGCTTTGATCACGATGCGCCGACGAGCTAATGATCCTCCTTCCTTGGTGTTGGTGCTTGCTTGACTTTAAGGTCCTTGTTAGACCTTGCTTCCCAGGCTAAGGTTTCATCCTTCTCTTCTTTCTTGAGGGAATTTCCCGTGGTGATTCAACACTTACTTCTTTAATGCGCCCAAGGTCTTGACCGAGTTGGGTCAACCAAGCCAATCTCTTAGGGCGCACTTCCCAAATTCTTCCCAAAGTCTCTTGGGAGTTGATGGACTTTGGGTTGAATTTCTCTTCTTATTGAATTTCATCTCCTCTTTAGTGGATGAAATTCTTAGTAAGACTTCATGTCTTACCCGAGGTTCGGCATTGTTGTGCCCTGTTTGTATTATTTTTAATGATGAAGGTGTCCTTGCGTGCCCTTTTTCTTTTAAAGCGCAGTCGGTTACCAAATTTCGTTGTGGGATGACTCGGCGACTTTACGAGTCACCTCATTTCCTTGTGGGTCCTTAATGACCCTTGAAGTCTTGGCGCGAATGTGTTCTTCACCCTTTTGCTTAGCACTATGGGCTACGTAGTTCTTGATTCCATACAACTTGTAAGGAGTCCTTTAATTTGCTCGAACGATGTCCATGGTTTGGAGGAGTCCCGGTCCCTCCTTAGCATTTTGACTTTTAAGGTTTTCGTGGGTTCTTAGTACGAGTTCCCAACTCGCCTCCTTGGTTTGCGCAATCCTTTACGCCAAACATCCCTAGTCGGTTGTATCGTAGGATCCGATTTCAATTACTCGTGCAATGTAATTGATTGTGATTTCCCGATGGTGTTTCGTGCGTCAAGGTCTTTTACGTAGGACACTATGTTTGGGTGGTCCATGGTTCCTTACCCAAGATTCACATTCCTCAATCGAGGAACACAAGTGCGCCACAAATCAATAAAATGAGGGGTTAAGAAATCAGCACATTGTACCAGTGGGCGCGAGGTGGGCGGTTGTCCGCCTGCCAAGCTCCTGCCAAGGACCCGCCAAGGTCCCGTCAAGGACCCGTTGGGGACCCGCGGGAAAGTGACTAGGAATAGTCAATTCCTTCGGGAAAGACCCCAAAAATGCACAGATTCATGTCCTGACAAGTCCCATGCCCTTGTGCACAATAAAAGGGACTTGGATACATAGGATGACCCATCGTACAATGTTCATTGATCCTTAAGCACGAGTTCTAGAGGTAGATATACATACATATATATATCTATGTTTTCTTGGTCTGGGTTTAAAGGGGTGTAAGAAGTGCAAGGGCTAGGTTTCAAAGTCGAGGGGCGGATAGGGTCGATGTCTCAAGGTCGTAATACAGGAAGGAAGGTTGCCACCTTGTACGGGTTTGTCTATAATGAGGGATCAAGAGCGAGGTTTGGAGTGATAGGACGGATTTTTTTAACGAAATGGTACTTGATTGGCAAGGGGAGGGAAAGGGGCTAAGGACTCTTGGCTTCGAGTGATTATGCCTATTTGGGGCTTGGTTGTGGCGTGCAGTCGAACTGGTGATCCCTTTTCCTTGGCTTTGTTTGATTCTAAGATTTTCGTTTGATCTTCTCTTCCCGTGTCGAAGTCCCCTTCGTCTCTATGGCTTCCAGGGGAATTCTCGTGATGGTTTCCGTGCACGTTCCCCTCGGATGTCCAGAAGTCTGGACCCAGTCGGTTTAGTGGGTTAAACCCCTAGGTCTTGACTCCTAATCCTTGCCAAGGGTTCTTAAGGGTAAGGGGGGTTTCGGGTTAGTCTTTCTTGTTCTATTGGGTTTCATCCCTTCCTTGGTGGATGAAATTCTTAGCAAGGCTTTATGTCCTCCTTGAGGTTCGGCCTGTTGCACCTATTTGACAATGTTTTCTGTAGCGAGGGCCCCTGACACATTGAACGTATCTGTTTGCCCGCTCTTGTCAACGCATGGCGTTCTTCGGTGGCGTACGTACAGGCTATGGTTTCTCATGAAACCTTCACGGTTTTCGTGCAAGGGTGGGGTGATACGTGTTCGTAACCTCCACCTACTTCGCCGATTCCTATCTAACAACTTATTTTAATATTGAATCAATGAATGTCAGTTCTTCACGCCCCTGGGCAGGGTAAGGGCCTTATGCTGCTCTACGGTTTTTAACAGGGTTTCCAAACGGAGTGGGGATATGAACTTAGAGTAAGGGCAATAACAATTTAGGGTTTCCGAGGGTTTGGGTTAAGCGCAACAAAGGGTGAGCAAGGTCATGACGGTTGCGAATTTGCTCTTAAGGTAATTAAGGATTCGGGGTGGGAGTTTTCAACAAATAGGGGTATCAAGATGCTGGGGTTTCAGGGCGGATGATATTTTAAATTGGGGTGGTGGGGTCGCAAGGTGTCGCGATATACTTACCTTGCACCCAAGGATTCGACTAATGGTGTCGTTCCTTTGCTACTTTAATAGGTGTCCTAGTTCTCCTTCCTGTTTGTTGTAGCCGCAACCCGGGTTTGCCGAGATAAGGCAACTTGTCGGAAGGTGCATGTCATTTGTCTGACTCGGGGGTTATCGTTAGGGATGTCAAATGGGCCAACCCATTAGGTCTTGGACTAGCCCTACAGGGTTGGTGGACTTGTTGGTTTGGACTAAATGGTTTTTTATTTTTTCTTTTTGAGTTGGGTTGGCCCTAACCCTAAACAACGGGTTGTTGGGCTTATCCAACGGGCTAAATCACTAAACAAAATTTTTAGTACAAATAGAGTAGGTTCATAACTATATATATATATATATATATATATATATATATATATATATATATACACACTACACATACACTGTACACGTACACACACACACACACACTATATATATATATATATATATATATATATATATATATATATATATATATATATACACTACACACCCACTGTACACACACACACACACACTATATATATATATATATATATATATATATATATATATATATATATATATATATATATATATAGTGTGTGTGTACATGTACAGTGTGTGTGTAGTGTGTATATATATAGTGTGTGTGTGTGTACAGCGTGTGTGTAGTGTATATATATATATATATATATATATATATATATATATAGTGTGTGTGTGTAGAGTGTGTGTATATATATATATATATAGTGTGTGTGTGTGTACAGTGGGTATGTAGTATATATATAGTGTGTGTGTGAGTACCGTGTGTGTGTGTACAGTGGGTGTGTAGTGTATATATATATATATATATATATATATATATATATATATATATATATAGTGTGTGTGTGTGTAGTGTATATATAATGTGTGTACTGTATAAAAGTACATTATTTTATATATACTATCAAATAATGTACCTTCAATACAAAAATAATGTACATTTAGCATATTCAAAATGTACCCTAAATTCATAGTCCACACAAGTTGTATGGACTAGGTTCATCCAATAATGATTGGATATTACACGGGCCAGCTTAACAATCCATGGGTTGGCCCAACTCAATCCAATAACCCGATAGGACCAACCCAATGAGCTTACTTTTTTATTGGATTGATCTTTTTTGATTTTAGCCCTGCAATTTTTAGGGTTTATTGGGTTAGCCCATTGGTTCAGGGCTAAATTGACATCCCTAGTTATCGTGGTTACCCTGGGTTGGTGCGTATTGCAGTCCGTACCTTTTAGCAGTCCTGACTGTAACGCCTTTTCTTAGTAGTCATCCAAATCTTCCTTTTCTTTGGTCAGGGCCCTTGTCAAGTCTTTTGACGGGAGTTAGGACGAGGCGATTTATCGGGTAAGTGTACGTTACCCAGTTGTTGAAGTAAACTTATCTATTCGCACCCTTACCTGGTGTGGTAAGCGTAGGGGGAGGTTCCTTTAAGTTAGAGAGGGATGAAGTGAGGGGAGGTTATGTGTAGGTTTCACAATCTTACTGCGCGTCCTAAGATTCCTGGATCCTATGTTCCTAAGTACTTAGAGTTCAAGCCTAGTGTCCTAAAGTCCGGTCTTAAGAGTCTTATCCTAGGGTCAAACTTAAGCTCTGATACCAACTGTAACACCCCAGATTTTCAAGAAATTCAAAACTTATAAAATAAAGGTGAAATCCCATTAAATCCCAAAACATAATACAAGAGTATGGGGTGCTATGCCACACCTGAGCTAGAGAACTCAGGTGCACAGGCTAACTAACTAATATCCTCAATAATGTAAAGGCATAAGCATGGCACGCAGGCCGAAAAGGGAAACTATCTACTTCTACGTTCCAAGTTCTAGCGCGCTCCAGTGACTTATTCTTCTGTGCCTGAAAGCCAAATATATCTGTTCAGCGAGAGATGCTGGTAACCCACTCCAACGCGTTGAAATACAATACATATAGAGATATATATAGATATACGAAAACCATTTTGAGCATGAAGATATATCCTACGAACTCTAGCTTTTAAAACCGGGAATGAGTCGACAGATAAGGCCAGACACGAGCAACAGTTATAACAACATACGCAGTTCACAACAGATAAGACAGATAAGGCAAAGCATAAACAATAGTCACAACCCAACATAAACAATCCCCAACATAAATCCCATAGTCACATCCCCCAAGACACTCATGATCACCACTCATCCATATCACAACACATAGCGCACTTTGTTGGCGCCACAGGACCAATCGCATGCCCATACATGAGGGTCAGCGCATATAGCTCTGACACGGCCCTGCAGCACCCTGCCCCGTATCGCAATACGGAGGGGTCGATCGCAACCGACCGATGAACCGCAGCTCATCATAGTGTTTGATCGCAACCAAATAGTGGACCGCAGCCCAGGAGAATGTCATCTGACCGCAGCCAGGAAAGAAGACGAACCGCAGCTCGTATAGAAACGTTTGATCGCAACCAAACGGTGGACCGCAGCCCAAGAGTATCAATCTGACCGCAGCCAGCTTCTGAACCGCAGCTCAGGATAACCAATCCGATCGCAACCGAATTGGGGTAACACACACACATATCACATAGCAAGCACATGCAACCCACATTACATATTGGGAAGGGGGAGAAAGCGTATAACAAAACCTATGCGTGATCCTTCACATACTAAGAAAAGTCCTAAGGGGTTCATACTCCTTCCACCTAGGTCAACGGGATACCAATTCAACTAGCATGCAATATAGTAGACTCGTAAACCTACGAACGGTCCCCGAAATATCAAACTAGACATAGGCACGATAAATGGAGTCCGTTGGGACACCACGGGGATCGAGGGAACATCAAACGGGGAAGCCGAACTCCCGGGTGGGGGAATTTTCCAGCGGGTAGCCGGTGGGTGGGGACCACCCACCGGCTGCCCGCCGGTTTTACTGTTCCGGGCAGCGGGTCGCCGGCGGGCAGCTGCCTGCCCGCCGGCTGCCCGCTGCCGGAAGTGAAATCTCGGCCGTGGGTAGGTGGCGGGTCCCCTACCCCCCCACCTACCCCCCACTGACTCTTATCACACAATTTCGCCCCGGGAACAATTGTGGAACCCGAAACCATGCTCAGACACTTTACAACGTAATTAACGACAACACGTAGACAATTAACGAATCAAATACAAGAAACGAACGGCACACAACCTATCATGCTTTTCTAAATATAATCAACGCCCAAACATGCGATTTCCCCACCCGATAATCCAAGAATAAGATCATACGATACAACCTAGGGTTCTAATCACTTTTATATTAACAAGAATACGGTTCGTCTTCTAATTGCAAGATTCGGTAAGAATAACACATAAACATCAAGAGCATCACCCAATTATCAAGAACAACACATAATCATCAAGAACTCCATATAATCATCAAGAATATCATAATTATCAAGAATCTCCCAATATCAAGATTATCAAGATCCCCCATGGGATCATCACATCAATCATCAACAATAATCATCACAAGTCATTAATACACAATAATATGGGGAAACCCTAAGGGGGAAATCATAGCTATGAAAATAGGTTTTGTTGAGACATGGGTTACCTCTTAGCCTTAATTAATTCCTTGGCTATGAAGGGTCTTTCTTTAAGCTTTCTTGCTTTCTTGATTTCTTTTAAGGGAATTCTTGGAGCTCTTTTGGGATGGTGAGTCGTTTATTGTGATGGGGGGTTCTAGGTGCCTCTTAAGTCCCCTATTTATATATTTAGGAGTCCTAATTAGGAACTAATATTATAGGCTTGCTAATTCTATTCCTTTTGGGACTAAGGATTGGGTTCTATGGTCCATAGTGGACCATATTAATTAATTAAAGAGAATCCTAATCATAATCTGAATAGTAAAAGACCTACTTCCTTTATTCCTAATAGATAACTAGGTCTAGGATTCCTAATCAGAATCTGAATAGTAAAAGGTTTACTTTCTTTATTCCTAATAGGCTTAAGGCTCTAATTTAGGCAAGGGCCCACGGTTCATGGTGGGCCTTATTAATTAATTAAAGGGAAACATAACCGAATTAAATCATATTTAATTATTATTAACGGGATTAATTAAATAATTAATCCGGGATTGAAGGCCGTAACACGGGGTGTTACAAAGGGAATAGATCAATCATGTGTAACACCTTGACTCATCAATCACAAGTTGCATTGTAACAAGTTCCACCAAGCAAACCACAAACCAACAAAGGGGAGTAATCACAAATTCAAGTATATAAAGGCAATTTATTCAACACAAAACAGAATGAGTCATCCAAGCAAGGTTTCAAAAAGTTCATTTTTTTTTTAAGAAAACGCCCAAATTATCCCCTCCTCCACACTTAAAGGCTACATCGTCCTCGATGTGAAAGAAAATAAAGCACGAGGGGGGAAATGGTGGTACAATAAGCACAAGGACCCTAGATCACCCAAATAATCCAAGTAAAGAGAAGAGATGAATAAGAAAACTTCTCTATTGAAGCCTTGAAATCCAAGATTTGCAATGTTCTTGAGCTTGGAAATGGAAAGAAACAACCAATCTACACCTATCTAAGCTATTCTAAAGTTAACCCTAGCTATAGAGTGAAAGGGAAATGAAAAGTGTGTTTTTGGGGTGAAAAAAATCCTCTTTTAAAGGGCAAAAACGGGTCTGGTTTGGGTTGCAGAGGCTGGCCACGGGTGTGGCTTCACCCGTGGCCAGAAATGCAGCGTATACTGCCCAGTGGCCACGGGTGTGCCACAGACGAAATCTGTGCACCTGCTCCGACTTCTAGGCTATTTTTCACCCCCAAAACCATTGAATTAGCATTTGTTGTCTTCATCAAAGTTGTAGCCCTTGAAGTTAGCTTTCGAATGATATAAAAATCACTTGATTTGGATACTCCTTGACCGAAATATGGTCAAAATACGGAGACAGCGCCAATCTGGGCGAGAAATGCCACCTTACTATCTTTTGCTTTGCCTTTGCATTGAATTACCTATATCATCAAGACCACTAAGGCACAAATATTTAGCACATGAAAGAGTGTTGTTCAATCTTCTTTTCTTCATTTTGCCTCACAAAAATATCCTCATGCTATGATGACTTGAAATCTTGATCAAATAACTCAATGTTTGGCTCAAAACATCATTTTCTTGTCAAGTCACCTAAGCACAAACAATCATTCCATAAGTTACCAAATTGGCTCCATAATATAATGATTAACCAGTAAAAATATCAAAATGTGCAAGGAAAAAGCATTAGTTTTAGACATTCATCAACCATATGCCCCGTAGATCCATTAGAGCATCCATAGTAGTTTAACTCCGGTGCGATTTTTGTATGTATGTATATATAGTTGGCAACCAAATTTTTTCTTTCAATTCTAGGATCCATACCTTAGCTTGTCATTCATCATCTGAAGGTATATACATCTTCTCCATTGATTTTGATCTATATGAAAAAAGAGAATGCAAAATGAGATGAGAGGGAGAAAATTGCAATAGGTTTTGTAAAGTAAAGAAATTAGCATGAATAGAAAAATAAATGCATAATAACTAATATAAGAATGAAAACATATATGCAGTGAGAAAGGACAGATAACATGCAACCAAATTTTGTGATTCAATTCTCGCATCCATACCTTAGCTTGTCATTCATCATCTGAGAAGGTATAGACTCTTCTCCAATGATTTTGAGCTATATGAAAAAGAGAATGCAAAATTAGATGAGATCAGACTGGGAGAAAATTGCAATAGAAGGATCGGAGAAATAGCAGCATAAAGATGAGATGATTTTGTAAGCATTGAATAGAAAAATATATGGAAATGTAAAAATATAAATAGGTAGCTTCTAACCTCTAAAATAAAGTTTCGATAATGATCTTGTTGCCATTTTTGTATCCACTTTGCAGAAGTGATAACGGACGGACAACACCGCTGCAACTCAATTGACTCCAAGGTATCAATATTTTTCATAGCCATAGGGATTTCTTGCAAACAATAACAAAATCTTAAGACTAAGTGCTTAAGATGTGGGAAGGATTCATCATCGATCATCCATTGCTTGAGCATATTTTTTTCAAGAAGCAAAAATTCTAATTGAAAAAATCCTTTTTCTACTTTCCATACTTTTACATGAACGGCATTTTCTAATTTGAGAGTCTCAAGCTTAGGCAACATTTCAATTGCCTTTAAATCCCTCTCTGAAAGGTTAGTACCCTTCAAACTCAACTTCTTTAGTTGGGAAGGAAACATAGATGGCTTTGGAAGGGTTACAACGCAACCAAACAAAACTGAAATTGATAAACTCTTAAGGCGTTCCAAATATTCAAGATTATCCAAAATAATAGGATTGCTGCAAAATACAAAGACTTTCAATTTTTCAATGTTTGGAAACCTGCAATATACTCCTGCTCTATAATGAGTTGATGAACACACCCAAGATAATGTTTGCATATTATCTTTATCCATGCTTGGAGGATCAATCACATAAGAATTGTCAAGTTCAAGATGTTGTAGCTGCGGTAACTTCCAAATTGTTGAAGGCAAATGGATAGTAGGTGTTCCACGTTGGGACTCTTTACTAGAAATGACAAGTGTCTGCAAGTTTTGATTGGTTGACACTACATAATCAAGACCCTCAAACCATTCTGTAACAGATAGGTATCTCAAAAACACTAAATCATGTAAGCGTGCTGGCACTCTTTGAAGAAATGAAGATGGAACAAAAGCCAAAACTCTTAGCAACTCGAAAGATACAGATATTTCAGCATCTTCTTGAAAGAAAAAAATGGAGCGAGGGTTGTTTGTTCTTAACAACACATAATAGTCAAATTTATGTGTGTATAAGCTTAACCAGCGACATGAATTTGCAAACATGCCAAATGATCCTCGTGGAAGTTGCAGAGTATTTAAAGCACAAAAAATGCCCTCTTTCTGAGCTTCTCTTACACAAAAGGTATGCAAGGCACTATGCATCCTACAATTCTTAATTTTTCCAGAAGAACTCCAATTGTCAATTAGAATAAGACTTCTATCAATGAACTCTTGTAAATACTCATAAGCTTGACTTTCTAACCTTTGGCGGCCCACCAACGAATTAATAAATCCTTCAGCAATCCATAACCTAATAAGTAGTTTCACTTTGATTGCACTGCGTTTTGGGAAGACTCCAAAATATAGAAAACAAACTTTTAAGTGTTGTGACAATTGATTGTAAGTGTGGGTCAGTGCTTTCCTATCTAGAACTCCAAGCAACTCTATTTCCTTTTGAACCTTCTTCCATTCTTGTTTTATGTTGTCACACTTAGATAGACGTTTTGCAACTACAAGAATTGAGTACGGCAATCCTTCACATATCTCTACAACTTGGCTCCTAATTTCTTCAAATTTAGGTGCTGCCATATGGTTTTTCAATTCCAGAAAAGGATTTTTACAAAACAAAGCCCAACTTTCTTCTGGATTTAGTAAAGTCATGTTATGAACATAATCATAATCATAACAATTCCCCTGTGTAGTGGTTATCACTATACGACTTCCATTTGTATCATCAGGGAAACAATTCCGGATAGCAAACCAAGCTTGATTGTTCCATAAGTTATCCAAAACAATTAGATATCTCTTACCTTTCAAGCATTTGTATACCAGCTTAGCTGCTAGATCATCATCAGGAATGATTCCCTTTTTAATTTCATCATCTGCCTCTGCTAGTAGTGTCCAAAGAAGGGTGTGTAGCAGTTGGCTCACGTTATTGAATCCCCCAGCCACAGGCATAGAAACCCATCTTCGTACAACGAAACACGATGCAACATCTGGATCTTGATAGACACTACTAATTAAAGTTGTTTTCCCAATGCCGTGCATCCCAACAATTGAGACCACTTTTAGTTCTGTAAGAAACGACCACATCGAAATGAATTTGTTCATTATCAGCTCACGATCACGGTGACGACCGACCATAACATTGCTGGGCTCCGAAGCCGAATCATGTTTTAACCAAGGAATCAGTGCTCCTTCACTTTCATTCACCACTTCAGTTTCCTTGCTTTTTGCCAGCAACTCCACTGCTTTTTCTGCTGCTTCTCCCAAGGTTTGATGGAGTTGCTGATAAGCTTTTTGTTGATCCTCCCCGTTTTTGGCCAGAAGAAAGTTGCTTAGTTGTATTTCAATGTGGTCTTCGGCATCCAGTGCAAAGTCTCTCATCTGTATCTCCAGTTCTCTGATTGCAGTGCCACCCCCTCCCTCGGATTTCTCCTGCACAAAATCTTGCAAAGATGAAAGGTCTTCATAGAAACATTTCATTGATATAAACCCTTTATTATCAAGAGGAACCCTGCTTGGATTTGGTTGCAGAAACTCTAGCTTAATTGTTGCCATCAGAGAAGTCAAAGCAACACAAGCCATCTTGATAGATCTCTCTTTCAATTCAAAGTATTCTCTCTCTCTCTCTCTTTCAAATTAGTCAGATCTGCTTAATTGTTTAGTTTTCTCAATGAATGAGTATTGAGTGGGTGTGTCCACAACCCTCCAAACATTGCATAAAAAGATGAAGGTGCTCTTAAAATATTGTTTTAATATTTCTCTCATCTGTAAAACTGTCTCCGATCCACCAATGGTGCAGATTGAAGTACTATATTGATATATAAATAATCACTGTCCGGGGCACCAATACTGTGAAGAGGACTTTTGGCTCCCAGCCTAAGCCACTTCAATGGGAGCTCTCCAACCCCATCATTTCTGGTCTTTAGTTCACCTCCGGACCAAATTATTCACCCTTAGTTAACTTCTCGACCTCATCCTTCCCTCTTATATTTAATTTGTGTTTCACTAGTACTAAATAGAGTAGGTTGAAATGTGTACTAATCAACATTAATAGTGGATTTCGTCCTAACCATACCTACCCCAAAAGGCACCAATTGTAATATCGTGCTTCAGAGGGCACAATAAATTCCCTGTTTTGTATGTACAGAATTGTATAGTAGAATACACATAAACTCCTAACATAATACACATTGTTGGATATGGTATTACGGCCCATAAAGATAAAAGGCCCAGGATATATGGTGACCTAGTTCATATACGCAGCCCAATCGGACCGTGTAAGTAACCCAATCAAAGTTGTAAAAGTATAATTATGGAAGAATGAATTGGTGCAAAATAGCATGAAGTATTCTTCTCCCACCCAACTCGTCGAGGGTCTAGTATCTTGATCATATCTTGGTGTAGAAATGTCCAAATCAGACGATTCTTTCGCAGACTTCTCTTTCGCTTCGGCTTATAATGCTCTTAGATCAAAAGCTGGGCGAACCCTCTCGTCTAATTGCATTTGGAATAGCCTTATCTCTTAGTTTATATGATGGTTAGACATCAGGGTCCTTTGAATCCTCGTTTGTTTATCCTGGTATTTTTTATTTGTTTAGATTAATTAGCCTTGCAGTTATTCATGAATGGATAGTTGCGACGATAGCATCCCCATGAGTGTTCTAAGGATTTTAATCTTTATCTTAATTTGATGATTGGAACTTTTGTAATCCTTTTGTTTAAGCTTATAACGATCCATAAGCTCTAGTGTTAGAATTTGGGGTATTATAATTATATTATAGCTTTTGATTATCAATTGAAATCTTGAATATGTGTTTTCTTCAAATTTGAGAAACAAAATTTTCTCAATAAAATATTTTCTTGAAAAGAAGGCCAATAGTATTCATTGAAATTATATACTAATTAAGAGTAACCACAATAGTTGGACTTTTGGGTGCTAAGTAGGATAGAGAGAAGGGGAATAGTGAAGAGAAAGAGGCAAGAACCAGCATACACATCCGCCCTCACGGGCAATAATAGTCATGTTGATGCCCTTAGGGTTGGGGTTCAACCTTTTGGAAGAATAATAGTCATGTTGATAGAAAATTTTTTAACAACCATAAAATTTTGTCTACTTTGATAATGAAAGTTGATTTGTTTTCTTGCAACAAAAAAATTTCTTTCTTTCTCTTTTTTCAGTTTTTCAGACAATTTATCCTATATATAGTGAAGAATGTATTAATGAAGTGGAGGATGGCCAAACCTCGGGCATAAACATCCGCCCTCACCAACATATCGAAATTTAACAAAAAAAAAATTATGACAATCATTTAAAAGTAATCTAGCTACTCGTCTGGCAATCTAACCATTAAAAATTTTCAACAATGCTTGTTGGTGATCAATAATATTAACGAACTTTTTTTAGTTGAATCCCCAATGTGTTTTGAAACGCAATTTCTTACCGAAAATTTTAAATTTTTGACTACTTTTTTTTAAAAAAATTATATATTAAAAAATGACAATTTTAATCCACCAATTATGGTTAAATTGTAGACTCGGTCCATAAATTATTGCTCTATACAACTTTTTCACCTTTAATTATGTTAAAAGTGGCTCTTTTGATCAATTACTTATAAACATCAAAAATTTATTTTGATTTGCTAAATTATTAAGGACAAACTGCTAAATTATTAAGACTATGTGGTCTAATGGTACCCGGGTTGGACTTCCATTTGGAAGGTTACGAGTTTGAGCCTCAGTGGAGGCGTTAATAATTTGTAACATCTCAATGTGTTGGTCAAAGTATGAACGAAAGTCTTTTTTATTTTTTAGTCTTTGTTGACTATGATTTGCTCCACATTGTTGACAGTTTGTGTCTTTGTGAAGTGTTTGGTTCCTTTTATTAAAACAAAAATTCATTTTTCAATTTCTTCAATCTTCATTATCTGTTTTTTTTTTGACACCACAATAAACTTTATTAATCAAAGGAACTAAAAGGTCTTACAAATGATGGTCCAAAAGTGACCGTAAAACATACTGAGGCCTCAAGAAGGAGCCTATACTAATCTAGAGGAACTTAAACAAAGAATGGACCGAAGCCCAAGTAACACGCCAGGTCTAAAGAAAAATAAAAGAATGGACGCAAGCCCAAATAATATGCTAGGTCTAAACATAAATAAAATAATAATAAAAGAGTTGCAGAAATGGAGATGCAGAATCCTCCTCTAAACTTCAAGTCTACCGGTAGCCGTCGGAAGCTTGACAACATAACGTATGTCACCCCATGGCGTAAGGCTATCGACTGGCTAAAACACGCTGATCTTGCAATGCACCAATTTTGCAAAAATCCGGCAGCATAATGGATGTTTTTAGGACTATCCATAAATAGATAGGAGCCCCAAAAAACCAAACAACTACCAAACAGAACAAAGAGGGCACATAGGCTGCCTACTGCAAAAGGGCACACAGGCCAAAATAAAGCAAGATGGCACGCAGGCCCGAAAAAATGGCACACAGGCCAGCCAATAGCGATCATATGCCCAAACAAGGACACAACACCAACTCAGTAACCATTACCCTAACGGGATTAGCTATTATGGGCCAGGAGCAAGCCTGGACTGTAACACCTCCAAATTTCAACATAAATTAAAACATTAAAGCTTATGAAATGAAGGCAAGACTATTATTAATACCCAAACAGAGCGGAAGCTAAACATTAAAGTTGGGGTGCTATGCCACATCTAAGCTAGAGAACCTAGATGCACAAGCTAAATTATCTAAACAAAGTATAATCCGTAAACATCATCCGAATACAAGCATGGCTCACAGGCCGACTAACTAAGCTAAATACTAACTAAGCTAGGAACCGCAACTCTTTCTAGCGCGCTCTCGATCAACTAATCAGTACCTGAAAAACATGCGGTATTACAACCGTTAGCGAATAATGCTAAGCAAGTCACTCCCACCCGTTGAGTACCATACATATAGATATAAGAAAACCATTTTGAGACTTGGGAATACATAATATAGTCCTAACAACTCTAGCTTTAAAACCGGGAATCAGACTCAAGGCATAACAATAGACACAACACGACATGAAGCATAAAGACACAACATGCAATACAAAGCAAAGTAACAACAATAACAAGCCAGGCCATACAACAAGACACGCCCAGATTCCAACCGTATACCAAGTTCCAACCTTTACGCCTCTCCATCTTAGGGTGACCACGGTTCTATTCAAACCGAAACCGTTACTGTGCTAATCAGAGTGTACACAAACACAAGAGTTTATAGCTTCAGATGATGAATCAGAATGTTTACATGTATTAAGCACTTAATTAGTCTTCAGATTTTGTTATTGTTTGGATGAAATCCCTTATATCTTGGAAGATATTGTTTTCTTGAAGTCAATTGAGTTGCAGCAGTGTTATTGTGCCCTCATTGATTCTGCAGAGAGTTTGGAAATGAAAATTTTGAGGTCAGAGTGTTTACATGTCTTAAGCACATGATTCATTCTTACTTCCGTTTATAAATTTCAATTTCTGTTCAATATAATTTTCTTTACATGTGTTTAGCCTTGTTATCATATCCTTCAATATTAATATCTCATTTCACTTTCTTCAATTCATTCTTTGCATTCTGTTTTTTATATATAGTATGTGCTTATTTGAGTCTTTTATGTAATTTGGGTGATTTGGAGGCATTATTGTAACATCATGTAAATTGAAGCTCAATTGGATGTGTTTTGAAGTCATATTGACATAAAGGCGTGTTCCGGGAGTCATGAGAGGTCATGAAAGTGAAAAAAAAAAAAAAAAAAAAAAAAAAAAAAAAAAAAAAAACTAGTTGGAAGTATCATGACATGACCTATAGACCCAAAGGAACAAAGGAGATGAAGAAAGATACATTTTAAAGTGAAGAACATGGATCAGACTGGTGGTCTCGGTGTGACCACCAGCGTGACACCATTCTGCTATGTTTTTCTCTGCTAGCGATATTTCGATATTTTGATCATATCTCAAGTTAGGAATGTCAAAATAAGGTGATTCAAGTGGCAGTGGAACGGTAATAAAGACGATTTTCACATATCTATCAACTATCAAATCACAGTATAGAGTTAAGATATCGTTCCACTGGAGATGACTCTTGTAATGTTAGGAATTGATTCAAAGTAGAGTTAAGTACAAAACAAAACTATCATTGTAGAAGCTAGGTCTATCCTTAATGAGTTGGTTTGATAGGATTAAGCTAATAACAAATAAAACAAGTCAAACAAAGGACCGGGACTTGGCTGATTCAAGCTAAGATGTCAAATATTGTACTAAAGATTAGGGAGTTAAACAAGGCATAGGGTATGTGGGATGCACAAAAGTGTCCAAATATCACTCTCGTAGCTATTTGGACTTGCAACATCACCATAAAATTAAAAAGTCTATACAAATTTATAACTTTTTGAATATCACATGACTTTTAAAGACTTTTTATAACTAAAATTTAAATTAATATATATTTTTATAACTAAACTTTAAATTAAATAAGCAAAAACAATTTATAACTAATGTCAAATAACTTGAGATAAGATCCATAAGTTTCTAACAATTATACATATATACATGAAAACAATTTTAGATGCATTCCTAAATCCAAAATAATCAATAACCGCAACAGTACTTTTATAAATAAAGAATTATGGTTTATAAAAATAAATAAATAATTTAAAACCAAATGAGCTTATAGAGAATTACATTATTATAACAAATAATAAAGTAATTTTTAATAAAAATTTATAAAACAAAACTTACAAATATAAGCATATCATAAAATCTTAATTATTCGTAGCAAAAAAATCAAAATACTCTAAACGTGATAAAAGATATTCATAATAAAATATGAAACATAATTAATTAGATAAAATAATTTAAATATATAAAAACACATAATAAACCACACATCATCTATATTGATATCATATTTATAAATACTTTTTCTTTTAGATCAATTTCAAATTTTTCTAGATTAATTTGAATACAATGACACACAATAGGACTTCTAAATTAAACTAGCTAGATTAACTAGATAATTCATTAAAAAAAAAAACTAATTAAATTATGTTTTAAAATATTTTTCATAAAAAAATCACAAAATATATTACATATACATAACTCATTATAAAAGCTCACAAAATAACACATTTTAAATATAAGTAGTAAATTACTCGAATAGAATTGAAATAGATTCAAAATTTGACATGAATCACAAATCAATCTATATTACAAATCTCACTATAACTATAATTATAGAAAGGAAAAAAATCACAAAGTTACAAATTAAATTTAAAAATACAAAGTATAAATATAAATAAATTTCATAAGTTACAATTTTAATACTATATATTTATATAATAATACCCTTAAATCCATTTACTAAAAATTAAAGTAGGGAGGAGTAAAAACTTAATGTAAAGGTCAAGGTCAAAAAGTGCACATGCATATAGGCCACAGTATGGTAAATAGAGTACGTCTACTGAAGTATAAATAGTCAATATTATTTCATCCCATTTAAAAGAGTTACTTAGTATCCCCCACACATATTGATAACCTTAATATTATGCAGAAGTGACGGTGGTGGGAGTCTGGCGATGGTGATTAATATTATGCAAGCTAGCTAGGCAGTGGACATTTTGATATTGGTGCCCTGGACAGTATATATTAATTTAAAAGTTGTTGGCATTATTGATTTATTAATACTTCAATGTGCAGCATTGGTGGATCGGAGACAGTTTTACAGATGAGAGAGAAATTAAAACAATATTTTAACAAGCAGAGCAGATGAGACCACCTTCGTCTTTTTATGCAATGTTTGGAGGGTTGTGGCCACACCCACTCAATACTCATGCAGATCTGAATATTTTGAAAGAGAGCAAAAAAAAAAAACTTGTTATCTGAATACTTAGAATTGAAAGCTAAGAGAGATCTCATCTATAGAGATGGCTTGTGTTGCTTTGACTTCTCTGATGGCAACAATTAAGCTAGAGTTTCTGCAACCAAATCCAAGCAGGGTTCCTCTTGATGATGAAGGGGGGTTTGTATCAATGGAATCTTTGTATGAAAAGCTTTCATCTTTGCAAGGTTTTGTGCAGAAGAAATCTGGGGCAAGGGGTGGCACTGCAATCAGAGATCTGGAGATACAGATCAGAGACTTTGCACTGAATGCCGAAGACCGCATCGAAATGCAACTAAGCAACTTTCTTCTGGCCAAGAACGGAGAGGATCAACAAAAAGCTTATCAGCAACTCCATCAAACCTTGGGAGAAGCAGCAGAAAACGCAGCGGAGTTGCTGGAGAAAAGCAAGGAAACTGAAGTGGTGAATGAAAGTGAAGGACCACTACTGATGATTCCTTGCTTAAAACATGCTTCGGCTTCGGAGCCCACTAATTTTATGGTGGGTCGACGCGGTGATCGTGAGCGGATAATTGACAAACTCGTGAGATTTGATGAGAAACTAAAAGCGGTCTCAATTGTTGGGATGGTCGGCATTGGGAAAACAACTTTAATTAGTAGTGTCTATCAAGATCCAGTAGTTGCATCCTATTTCGATGTACGAAGATGGGTTTCTATGCCTGATGGACACAGCTTGAGCCAAATTCTACACACCCTTCTTTGGACAGTACTAGCAGAGGCAGAAGAAATAAAAAAGGGAAGGATTCCTGATGATGATGATGATCTAGCAGCTAACCAGGTATTCAAGTGCTTGAATGGTAAGAGATATCTAATAGTTTTGGATAACTTATGGAACAATCAAGATTGGTATGTTCTAAGAAGTTGTCTTCCTGACAATTATAATGGAAGTCGCATAGTGATAACCACTAGGCATTTTTTAAGGAGGGAGGGTAATTATGTTTACTCAAATACCAATATTATTCATAACATGACATTGCTAAATCCAGAAGAAAGTTGGACTTTATTTTGTAATAACCCTTTTCTAAAATTGGAGAGACATAAGGCACCACCTATATTTCAAGAAATTAGGAGCCAAGTTATAGAGATATGCGAAGGATTGCCATACTCAATTGTTGTAGTTGCAAAACGTCTATCTAAGTGTGATAACATAAAACAAGAATGGAAGAAGGTTGCAAAGGAAATAGAGTTGCTTGGAGTTCTAGATAGGAAGACATTGACCCACACTTACAATCAATTGCCACAATACTTAAAAGCTTGTTTTCTATATTTTGGAGTCTTCCCAAAACGCAGTGCAATCAACGTGAAACTACTTATTAGGTTATGGATTGCTGAAGGATTTATTAATCCATTGGAGGGCAAGGAGTTAGAAAGTCAAGCTTATGAGTATTTAAAAGAATTTATTGATAGAAGTCTTATTTTAATCGACACTTGGAGTTCTTCTGGAAAAATTAAAAATTGTAGAATGCATAGTGCCTTGCATAGCTTTTGCGTAAGAGAAGCTCAAAAAGAGGGCATTTTTTGTGCTTTAAATACTCTGCAACTTCCACGAGGGTCATTTGGCATGTTTGCAAATTCATGCCGCTGGTTAAGCTTATACACACATAAATTTGACTATTATGTGTTGTTAAGAACAAACAACCCTCGCTCCATTTTCTTCTTTCAAGAAGATGCTGAAATATTTGTATCTTTCAAGTTGCTTAGAATTTTGGCTTTTGTTCCATCTTCGTTTCTTCAAAGAGTGCCAACACGCTTACATGATTTAGTTTTTCTGCGATACCTATCTGTATCTGAATGGTTTGAGGGTCTTGAGTATGTAGTGTCAACCAATCGAAACTTGCAGTCACTTGTTGTTTCTGGTAAAGAATTCCAATTTGGAGCACCTACTCTCCACTTGCCTTGTACAATTTGGGAGTTACCGCAGTTACGACATCTTAAACTTGACAAATCTTATGTGATTGATCCTCCAAGCATCGATAAAGATAATATGCGGACATTATCTTGGGTGTGTTCACCTCATTGTAGAGCAGGAGTATATTGCAGGTTTCCAAACATTGAAAAATTGAAAGTTTTTGTATTTACCCGCAATAATCTTATTATTTTGGATAATCTTGAATATTTGGAACGTCTTGAGGGACTATCAATTTTAGTTTCGTTTGGTTGCGTTGTAACCCTTCCAATGCCATCTATGTTTCCTTCACAACTAAAGAAGTTGAGGTTGAACGGTACTGACCTTTCAGAGAGGGATTTAAAGGCAATTGAAATGTTGCCTCAGCTTGAGGTTCTCAAATTAGAAAATGCCTTTCATGGAGAAGTATGGAAAGTAGAAGAAGGATTTTGTCAATTAAAATTCTTGCTTCTTGAAAATAAAAAGCTAAAGCAATGGACGGTCAATTATGGATTTTCACGTCTTAAGCACTTAGTCTTAAAATTTTGTTATTGTTTGGAAGAAATCCCTATGAGGATTGGATGCTTTGGCTTGGAGTCAATTGAGTTGCAGCGGTGTTGTCCGTCCGTTATCACTTCTGCAAAGCGTATTGAAGTATTTAAACACCATGAGTATAGAACCAAATTTTTTGAGGTGAGAAGCAACCTAGTACAGTACAGCTAGCATGATTCATTCTTAAATTTCCAAATTTATTTTTCAATTCAATGATTACAAAATCATCTCATCTTTCTGCTGCTGATCTCATTTCATTCTTATATTAGTTATTATGCATTTATTTTTCTATTCATGCTAATTTTCTTTACAAAATCTATTGCAATTTTCTCCCTCTGGTAGTCTGATCTCATCTAATTTTGCATTCTCTTTTTCATATACAGCTCAAAATCATTGGAGAAGAGTCTATACCTTTAGATGATGAATGACAAGCTCAGCTAAGGTATGTTTTTGTTTGTTCACATGATAACGGTTCAATCAGTGGATCTTCTGATATGAAAAGAATATTTTTCAGGTACTCAAAGATTTTCTTAATCATACAAAAGATAGTGATGTGACGAAATGCCAAATTTCTGAGATGGAGATTCAGCTCGAGAATTTTAAGCAGCAATCTGCAAATGAATTAAAAAGCATATATTAACGAATGCAGACAACCGTCTTGGAGGTATTGTCACGTGCAAGCTAAATATGTTACTCGGGAATGTTTGTCCACAAAAATGGGAGAGCCTAATATATGGTTTGTGCAGGCATCCTGCTTTATTGGAAGAGTCTGCAAGCAGCTCGGAGTATAGCATGGGATCAACTTTACTAGCCCAAGGGATTGGTGATAATGGAGAAAAGAGTGAAGCCGAGCTATGTGCATTGCATCAGGATATTGAATCGGGATTAAAATCAACCCACATTGATGATGAATTTGCAAAAGGAATTTCTGGCAATAATGCCTTGACTTCTCAAGGTGTGAAAGACTTCTACTTTATGCAAGGCATTTTTAATCGGATTAATGGCCACTTCCAGCTTATAAAACTTGATAGTTTCCGGTCGATACTTTCCGACAAAGTTAGGGTCCGTTTGGAAAGCAGGAAAATGACTTCTAGAAAATGAGTCATTTTTCAGAAAACATTTTCTTTTCCGGTGTTTGGTTGCATTTCTGGAAAACTGTACTGTCTTGGTGTGTTTGGTTCATTTTCTAGAAAATGAATAGAATTGTATAATTACACATTTTAATTATTTTATTTAGAATATAACAACATGTATAATAATAAATAATAATATAAATAACAATTTTAAATATAATAAAAAAGAACTAATAAGATATCAAAATAACTTGCCAAAAATCTTGTAATTCAAAACAACAACAACAACAACAACAACAACAACAATTTTCAAAACATGTGGCTCTCACATCCTAACTTCGTGTCATTGGTCAAGCAAAATTGGGACTTGCCGGCAGACGGAGGGGGCATGCGCGCTTTAGCTTTTAAATTGAAGCGTCAGCTTAAACAATTTCTGCGCACCTGGAATAAGGAAATCTTTGGAAATGTGTTTGATCGAGTTAGAAGCCTGGAATCGGGAGTGGCCGAGGCAGAATGTAAGTATGCTGATTATCCAACGGCGGCAACGAATCTGTGTTATAAAAAACACTGAGGGCACTCTTCTCACCTCCCAGGCAGACATTCAGGATGAAGTAGTCAGGTTTTTCCAAAATCTTTTTTCTGCTGAAGATTGCCAAGACGCGGACGCCCTTCTTCAGTCCCTTCCACCAAATTTAGCCGCTGCAGAGGCATCGACCCTGGTTGAGCTGGTTTTATGGGAGGAAGTTAAGTCTGCAGTTTGGATGCTGGATCCAGATAGCGCAGCCGACCCAGGTGGCTTCTCAGGTTCGTTCTTCCGGCATTGCTGGGAAGTGGTATTAAATGATGTTAATAATGCAGTGCAAGATTTCTTTGCAGGGGTCCTGGTTCCTAGAACCTTGGCAAGTGCGCAGATTGTCTTGATACAAAAAAAGAGCTATCCGGACTCCTTTGCAGATTACAGACCGATATGCTTATGCACTTTCATCAGCAAGGTTTTCACATGGATCATTGCATCGCGTTTGAGTCCAATGCTGCCAAAGTTGATCTCCAGGGAGCAAGCAGGTTTTGTTAAAGGCCGAAATATTCAAGACAACATCCTTCTGGCGTTCGAACTGTTGGCAATATATAGATAAGAAATGTCGAGGGTCGAATATTGTGATTAAGCTGGATATGATGAAGGCCTTTGATAGGGTCTCATGGTCCTTCCTTCGCGCAGTGCTTTTCAGGCTAGGCTTCCCGGCCTCCTTTATTAACATTGTTATGAATAATTTAAGTGCCACTAGACTATCAGTTCTGGTGAATGGTTTCAGCTGCGGGTTCTTCCAGCCAACTAGAGGTGTCAAACAAGGAGACCCGCTCTCTCCGCTCCTTTTTATCCTTGCCTCAGAAGCCCTCTCCCGTTCCCTCATTCTTAAGATAGAGACTGGAATGTTGTCCCCTTATTCGTCATCTCTGGGCTGTCCATTAATCACACATTTAGCCTTTGCAGACGATATTGTAATATTTTGAACGGGGCTTCAAGCTCTCTAAGGGCCCTAGCAGAGGTGTTGACGCAGTACCAAGAGGGGTCGGGACAGAAGATCAACTTCAGCAAAAGTTTTTTTGTTACTTCCAGGTTTTGTACAAGCAGAACATCAGCTAACATGTCACAAATCTCGGGAATGCAAAGTTCAAACCTGCCCTTTCGTTATCTAGGTGTGAATTTTTTCAAAGACCGAAATCGCCCAATTTATTATCAGCATCTTATTGAAAAAGTTGATGGTAAACTGCTTGGTTGGCAACGCAAATTACTCTCGCCGGGAGGTCGTCTAACTCTAATCAAGCACGTGCTTTCTGCTATTCCTCTCTACACTGCCGCCTCGGTCCTTTTACCAAGAAGGACTATAAAGACTCTGGAATCCCATTTTGCTTACTTTCTGTGGGGGGATGGAGAATGGAAATCCAAAGAGACATTGGGCTTCTTGGGATAAATTATGTTTCCCCACTGAAGAGGGAGGGCGAGAGGACTGGGCGTAAGATCACTTGACTCAATTCAGAGAGCCTTCTTGGCCAAACTTAACTTCAACTTTATTCAAGGGGATTCGCTTTGAAGCGACTTTCTGCGTGCACGGTATCCCGATGATCAGAACCAGAGAGCCACTTCGCTCGCATGGAGGCGAATGCAACCCTTGCGGGATTTTGTCGAGAATCGTGTTACGCTTGGCTCGGATGGAATCTGGATCTGGTCGCCCTCCCCGTAAGGTGACTTCACCTTCTCCACATTCTATAACGAGCTCCGACCAAGAGCTGGCCATAGCCTGTCTTCATCACGCATCTGGGGAAAGGGATTGCCTTCGATGATCTCCTTTTTTATATGGAAATTGCTTCGACGTTTGCTGCCTTTCCAGACGTTACGTTATTCAACATTTTGGGTACTGCTTACCCTCTGTTTGCCCACACTATTGGAATGAAGCTGCTGCGATGGATCATTGTCTGTACAGCTACAACAAGGCTCAACAGGTTTGGGCACATTGTAACACCCCCGATTTTTACCACATTTTTAAAGCTTAATTTCAAAGATAAGCAACTAATCATCAAGATAAACAAAAACGGAAACTTAATTAAAAACCGGAGAGATGTTATGCCACACTTATCTCAAACATAGGTGCACAGGCGAAAAACTATCAAGTCATCAAACAGTAAACGTCTAGGCAAACAGGCCACTAGTCTAGGCACACAGGCCACTAATCTAGGCTCACAGGCTAACAAAAGGTAACGTCTAAACATGGTAGCTACTCTATCTAGTGTCCACATCTAGCGCGCTCGGCATCTACTCAAAACCTGTAAAACATGGGGATAACACCCGGTCAGTGAATATTGCCAGTAACCCATCAATACGCGTTAAATAGCATAGTATAGATTAGATATAATCAAAACCATTTGGAACGGGAATACAATATATATCATTTTAAAACCAAAGAGAGAAGTCAACTCCAAAGACTCATATTTACATTGTGGTCGGAAACGTTTTGCCAAATTTAATTTTTGAAATTAGACTTCGTTTGCGACCACCCTAGTGGTCGGTAATTCCGACCACCTTTGGATGGTGGTCGGAATATTTTTTGGGAGTTTAAATTTGTATATTAAGTATGAAATATTTTTGGAAGTTTAACTTTGTATACTAAGGAGTTGTAGAAAATACCAACCAAAAAGTAAAGGTAGTTGGAATATTTTTTTTTTAATTATTATTGTGGTTCAATGGTATGAAAGCCCATAATACACATAAACTCTTAACATAATACACATCAATTCATAACATAATAAACATAAACTCTTAACATAATAAACATAAACTTTTAGAGCTCACAATGCATTATGCACCCTAGTGCACAATATAATTTTCCATGAAGGTCACATGATTTTTTTATATATATAATTGATTATTTCACACATACTTTTTTTTTTTTTTCAATTTCAATCGACAATAACGCATAGAGTTTACTAGTGAATACCAACTCACCATTCTTGATATGAAAAATAAGACGATGTTGCTTATTCCATATAGATACATGAAATCATTTTCGAACTTCAACTCTTTAAAACCTTTATTCTTGTTAGGACTCTACAGTCCTAGTTCTATTCAGTTTCATATTCCTACATAATGTATTGTATATCATCGTGTATTGTACTGCGCATATTATTTTTATCGCAGAATACAAACATTCATATGACAACAGTAGTTAGTGTAGTTAATAATATATGTGACTTAGATTAGTTGACCTCATCTACAGCCTATTGTATATGAACATCTACGTTACTATTTGCTTGTATTATCCTTTCAGGATTCTGTTGTTGAATTGAATAGTTTTCCCATTCTCATTTGGTATTAGTTAGCCAAACTTATCTTCTCTCTCTTCTCCAATCGACAATGTCGACCAGTGCATCAGAACGCACTCTTACGGCAACCACCATCTCTTCCCCGGCCGCCACCTCCAACTCCCTAAACTCCGTCCACCACTTTATCTCAATCAAATTAACATCCCGCAAATACCTTTTTTGGCGTACCCAAATCATTCCCTTCCTCCGTGGCCAAGGTTTGTTAGGTTTTGTTGATGGTGGTCGATCGTGCCCGTCGTCAATTCTGGAGGCTGTCGCTGGCGACGGCTCCGACGAAGCTGTCTCAGCCATCACCGCCACTGCAAACCCGCCCTACGCTGCCTGGGTTCAACAAGATGCGTCGATCTTGTCTCTCCTCATCTCCTCCTTGTATTAGATTAGTTGACCTCATCTACAGCCTATTGTATAGAAATATCTACGTTAGTATATAATTATAATAAAAAATTTCTTTATAAAAATTATAAAAAATACACATTTATAAATATTTGAAATTTAAAACAATGTAATGGGGTGATTTTTAATTTAGATTTGAAATTTAAATATTTAAATTACTTTAATATATTTTTTTAATGCTACTAACTCTTGCTTTCAATGAAGTTCAAACTCAGAACCTCCTATATGGAATGGTAACTTTACTGTTATTAGATCAAAGGTCTTAACAAATTATTTTAATATTTATTTTAATTAGTGTTTGAGAATTATATCTTTAGTATAAAAGTATAATTGATAAACTAGAATAATGAAAAAAAAAATATCTGGCTAAGATTTCACCCCAAATTGGCGCCATTCATTTAGCCCAAATTTTCGCTCCATTCCTTTTACACTACTCCCTCCTTCGCTCTTTCACTCCCTCATTCTCATATTTTGCCCCAAAAATTTGCCAATCCTTCGCTTTTCCCTCCTTCACTCCTTCGCTCTCTCACTCTCAGCGCAGCCCTTCACTTCTCCCTCCATCAATTTCCCATTCGGCCTTCCTCCTTCACGCCTCCAGCACCGGCACCAACTCAGGAGCCACTAGCGGCAGCAACCCACCGGCACCATCGCCCTTCACGTAAGCAATGTTGGGTTGTTTTAATTTGTTGACCTAATTTAGAGTTTTAATGAGTTAGGTATATTTATATGTATGTAGAAGATTTTTTTTTTGCACAGGATGTTGAATATATATGAAATAGTGGAAGATCTTTTTGACCTAATTGAAACCTGCTTCAAGTAAGGTATTTGTAAGTTTCTTTATACTGTTTATCTTTTTCTTGTTTATGTCAAGCATTCTATTTGACCGAGATTTCCCCTTTTTGTGCTTGACTTTGTAATCAAGTGGAGTTGTTTGATGTTTGCCACCGTGTTTTACTTCTAAATCAGCTCATGCCACTAGGGTTTTTCAAGCTTTGCTAGCAACTCTGTCCACTATACTGTGATTTTTTTTTTTTTTTTAGAATTCCTGAATTGTTAATTGTGAATTTTGGTATGAAGGTTTATCTACACTTTGTAAGTGTCGCATCTGCTGATCTGCAGTGCTACTCTGCTATCGGCTTTTGAATTTTTATACCAGCAGCCTCAAGGTATAACTTTTTCTCCCCACAGGGCACAGGGTGAATGAATTGCTGAATTATGTGCAATATTTCTATCATACACTCATGCCTCTTGGCTACAGTAGCTTAGGTTGTCTGCTACTCCAGAAATATAAAAGTAGAACTGATCCTGTTGAACCATGCTCTATTGTCTATGTCCATTCAACAATAGGTGACCTAAGGTTAACCCATTAGTGTATTCCGTTGGGGATCTCTAACTCTATCAAAATGCTGTATTTCTAAATTTGGTGTACTATAGTAGTATTCTCCCTGAGTAATTTTGTGTTAATAACTTTTTGTTTCATTAAATTGCTTTTGTAACTTAGTAACTATCTTTGATATTTTAATGATTTTTGTAGGGCCTGGGACCTTATTCAACAAGCATAAAGAAAGTTGAAAAGGAAATCAAGGAAATGGCTAAAAAGATTAATGATTTATGTGGCATGTTTCTGGTCTTAGTCTAAATAATTTTTTTTCTTATACAATATGTGTTTCATGGTTCATGGGCATACAATATTACAACATATCAATAGCTTTTAGTGCTTGTTGGGTGGATCATTGCTTTGGGTTGAAAAGTGAACTTATAGCAGTGATTTCCTGTTGTTTTTCTGGTTTTTTTTTTTTTAAAAATATTATATATGAAAATAATTTTTATGTTGCTCTAGGTATAACGGAATCTGACCCTGGCTTAGCTGCACCAAGCCAATGGGATTTGGTTTCTGATAAGCAAATGATGCAAGAAGAGCAACCCCTTCAGGTTTGTCTATGGGCAAGATTTGAACATGGGTTCTTTTATCACTCACATACTTTAAACTATAAGTTGCTGCTTGTGGACAGGTGGTGAGATGTACAAAAATAATCAGTCCTAATACTGAAGATGCAAAATATGTGATAAATGTCAAGCAAATAGCAAAGGTATGATGGCTTTCCTTTTATTGATCACAGTATGTATGCACTATCCAATATATGGGGACAAATTGTATATGCTAGTGAGTTACCTGAGAAAATAGTCTCAATTGGTTGACTGATATTACACCCTTTTTATTCCTGCAGTTTATTGCTGCAGTTTATTGTTGGATTTGGTGACAAAGTTTCACCAACTGATATTGAAGAGGGCATGCGAGTTGGGTATGTTCTCTTTCCCCCTCCTATATGCTATGCTAAAGGTCTGGGCGATTGATGTCTCACTGTCTGTATTCTATATGCTGTGCAGCCATTAAATGAATGTTCTAAGTTATTACTTGGATTGAACTGTGAGATAGGGAAGCTATTTATTCTAGGAGTAAGAGTTCTAGCCTGCTACTTTTTGGTGATTTTAATTTATTTTGATATATTTTGCAGCGTTGATCAGAATAAATATCAAATCCAGATTCCTCTGCCTCCCCAAATTGATCCAAGTGTCACCATGATGACAGTTGGAAAAGCCTGATGTGAACATATACTTTCTCAGGGTAAACCCTTTATAATTTCATTAATATAAGATATTATCATGGCATGAAATCTTAGATCACTAACTCTTTACTATAATTATAAATTAAAGTAGATGGTTCCTAATAATTAGTTCATAGTCACTGGCATGACAGCTTTGATAATGAAACTTGTAAGTTCAGCTTGTGCTTTTTTATATTGAATCATATTTTCATCTGTTGGGTCAGTCTATTTGTAGAGCTTGTGCATAGCAATGAACTATTTGTAGAGCTTATAGTCTTTCTTGGTGTTGTCCTCCAAAAATATAGTCAACACAAGCAAGGTATGAACTTTTATGGTCCTGTTTTCACATTTCTATATTATTTGTAACTGTATATGTATTAAGTGTTTCCAATCTACTGATCTTAATTTCCAGAGAGCCGGTAGCCATGAAAGTAGTGGCGTTGGGCTAGATGACTTTGGTTTCAATGATGATACACAATCTCCTACGCAAGCGGAATGGAAATAAAGATTCTAACTTCTTTTGTGATGCTTAATGTGATGTAAGAAGTATTTTGATTTGTAAAGTAGCATTTTAGAATTAGAAACTAATTTTTTTAGAGGTGGATATTAGAATTGTGTAACTAAATTTGCTATTGAAATGTATAATTTTTGAAGTGATATTGTATTGTTATGCAATTATTACTTGTTTTAAAATTGTTAAAGTAATATATAATTTGTTAAAAAGTGCATATCAAAATAGTAATATTTTTTAAAAAAAATTACATATTCGAATTTCCGACCACCAAGAGGTCGGAAACAAAAACACCCACGAGGTGGTTGGTCTGCAATTCCCGACCACGCGGTGGTCGGAAATTCCGGATCCGCCATTCTTGTGGTTGGACGTTTTTGTCCGACCACCAACAAAAGTGGTCGGTATTTCCGACTACCTTTACAGGTGGTCGGAATTACCGACGGAGGTTTTTCCGGATACTCATTATGGACGGAAAAGTGGTCGGAAAGGGTGTTTCCGACCTGATTTAGGGCGTTTCCGACCACTTTTCGGTGGTCGGAAATTCTGTGATTTCCAGCAGTGCATCAATCACTCTCAATAGAAACGAGGATCATCATCCTCACAACCACAACAAGACCACAAACATGAAAGACAACACAACTCAGGATGCATCGTACTGATCACAAAGTAGAATACATCAAGACATGCTCATAAGCAAGGAAAACACATTCACTCGGTGACAACTACATGTCACGGTGACAATTACATGTCACGGTGACAACTACATGTCACAAGATTCATAATTCCAACCTTATGCCCTGTTCTAACCATACCCCGGCCTTATTTCGGTTCCAACCATTACCTCCTAGTGCCACCCTGTACTTCTGAGTCCAACCTTTTGCCTCCGGGGACCATCGTCCCCCCACCTACACCACCCACATTACCGCCGAACTCTCAGTACACGAGGGTACCATTAATTTCATAATCACACAACCGCTAACTCGTGAGCAAAGCTCAAGTAACAAGCCACCAATCACATTCATAGCCACACAAGGTCATCATCATTACCAAGAAGACTAAGACTCAACAATAGTCTCAATCAAGTATCAACAAAGGGTACAACGATTTACACACGATCATATCATAGGAATCAATCAAGGGATCACAATAAAGACATGAGACCATACTCAACAATCATAGGGTTACAACCCAACACCAAAGATTGTCAACACAAGTTGCCAATCTCAATAAGAAGGAACAAACCACACACACTAGCATATCAACATCAAACTAGCATGCTTATCAAACGGGTAAACCAAAATTAGTTCCAAAGAACATTCAAGACTCACATTAGCCCAACGAATTACAAAGTTGGAGCCTTAGCACGATTCAAGACACCAAATCCTACATGGATTCCTAACACACCGTTCTAGACATACGAAACGTCAAGAAGACTCACAAATAGCCCAATAAATCAACATCGGGAGGTCAAAACATCAATACCGGGAAGAAAGAATCACGGGGAACAAATCCCCGCACAACACCAACAATGTACCCCGCGGGTGGGGCCACGGGTGGACCTCCACCCGCGGTTCCACCCGCAGGTACACACCCGAGGAACACCGGTTCCCCGCGGGTGGGGCGGCGGGTAGGCCTCTGCCCGCCGTTCCGCCCGCGGGTACACCCTCCTATATACAATAATCCCTTCGGGGATTTTCAACAACAAGGCCAAGTTCAAGTCCAAAACACCCAAAATCTCACACACAACAATAATATGACTTGAATCCAAGAAATAGCTAAGTAATGGCATTCAAGAACCCTAAGAACAAGCTCTAAACATGCATCACCACAAGATAATGCATCAAATCTCACAAATCAACACAAGAATCACAAGTAGAGCCAATAATCATCATATAAGTAAGAAAATAGGTTTTGTAAAGCATGGGTTACCTTTGTAGCCTAACCACTTCCTCTTTTTACCCTTAAAAGCCTTTCCTAGAGCTCCTCTTCCACACCAACTTCTTACACACAACAACACACAACAAAGATCCTAACTTTAGAAAAAGACACCTAAAAGAAGGTTAAAAACACCAAAAAGCTAAGGATCTTACGATTTCCTATGCTCAAGATGAAGAAAGTAGGAATCTTGGAAGAAAATCTTGCAAGGCTTGGATGCTCAATTTCTAGCTTGGAGAAGAAGCTAAATCATTTTAGAGAGAGGCTAGAGTTTTTTAGTTTTAGGTTAAAGGGTGAATGAAATGAGAGAGTCTTGCTAGGTTAGCTTGAGTCACAATTCTTAGGTAGAAAGACATTCCTACCCTTACAAATGTTGGAAAGACAAGGGAACAAGGGCACAACTCAAGAAGCACAAGGTACAACCCTTTTGACATAAGTGACTAGTCAAAATCTAGTCCCTCGACTATTAAATTTCAGGATTTTTAGAAATAGATTAGCAAGGAAACTTAGATTAATTCTTCAATTAATCCTCGATTAGCGTTTGGATTTACGGGGTGTCACACACATTTTCGTGGGATTTTTGGTATGGCAGACACGGCTGCTAGTTCTATTCGATCGAAGTGTTATGCGTAGTGGCTCATGGCGGCTCCGGGTTCAACAGCGGACAATCTAGCACAGCTCATACCATGCTTTATCCTCTGGTTTATATGGTGCTCTTACAATCAATGGTTTTATGAAGGATTACCATCCATTCTCATCAGTTGGAGTAATAAAAAAGGTAAAGCAGGAGGTCTTTCTGATTTCTTGCTCTCGACCCTTAAAACGTGACTCCCATGCCCAGCTGCTAGTCTTTATTGGTTTGGTAACTAGATTTGTGGCCCCGCCGCGGAGAACTACAATTTGGGTGAAGTGACTCGCGCCGCTAGCGGGAAAACTCAAACTAAATACAGATGCTACTTACTGTTCGAATGCAGCCGCAGGAGGTGCTTGTCTACGTGACTCTAACGGGCAACTTGTTGTGGGTTTATGTTTTCTCTACGACGCGGCATTAACTTTGGAGGTCGAGACGAAGGCGCTTCATTATGCCTTACAATGGTGCGCTGCTTTTGCCAAACGGCCCTATGCGATTGAGGTTGATTCCCTGGCCCTTGCTAACTTGGTGACCTCCGATACAACGAGGATCCCGTTGATGATTAAAGAAGCGATCCTATATATCCGCTCTTGTCTACAAGCGTGGGCTTCTACAGTTAGACACATCTACTGGGAGGCTAATCATGCAGCAGATGCTCTAGCAGAGGTTGGACTTAGCTGTAGTTCGTCAAGAATTTTTAGCTCAATCGATGGTTTGCCTATAAAAGCCAAATTGGCAATCATGTATGACTTGAGAGGCTTCGCCTCCCACCGTTCTGGTCGAAATTAATAAAGTTTTTCGTTACTTTAAAAAAAAAAAAAAAGTGGTATAATATAGTAGTGGTGATAGTGGTGTAGTGGTTGTGGTAGTGGTGGTATTGGTATTATTTGTTATATAATAATAATAATAATAATAATAATAATAATAATAATAATAATAATAATAATAATAATAATAATAATAATAATAATAATAATAATAATAATAATAATAGAGGGTGGTACGGCGGTGATGGTGGTGGTGTGGTGGCGGCGGGGGTGGTGGTAGTGTGGTCTTGTAGTGGTGGTGGTGGTGGTGGTGGAGGTGGTGGTGGTGGTGGTGGTGGAGGTGATGGTGGTAGTGAGGTGGTGGTGGTATGGTGGTGATGGTGTTGGTGTTGGTGTTGGTGTTGGTGGTGGTGATGGTGTTGGTGTTGGTGGTGGTGATGGTGTTGGTAGTGGTGGTGATATGGTGTTGGTGTAGAAGTTGGAAAATGTTTCCCAACAAAAAAAAGGGAAGTCATTTTCTTCCAAAACAAGCATATTTCTCAAAGTCAACGGAAAATGATTTCCGTTGACTTAATTTTCCAAACACATCCAAACACGGGAAACCCGGAAAATGATTTCCAGAAATCATTTTTCGGGTTTCCAACCACACCATTAATTCCGTTAATGAGACTATATGTGAGTATTCAAACGAAGAATGTTGTTCCCCTCTTTAAGTAACCCCGATGTTCATTTCACTAGTAGTAGCTATTCCTAGCCCGAAAGTTTCAGAAAGTGTAAGTAACACCCTTCATTGTTTCACTATCTGACCTAAACTCGATTCAATGCTAACACTGATTTTTTCATTTGTTTTCAGGATAGACAATTCCTACTAAAAACGCTTGGAATGGAATCTACGTCTCCGAATCCTTCTCATCCTCCATCTGCAAGAGGGCCCTCCTCCATAGTTTATGACAAACTTACCAATCGATCTCATGCAGATTTTGCAGGGCTCAACCACCATGACTTTTAGTTCAAAAATTTCAGGCATGTGTAGGTTTATTTAAAGCCTGTTTTCCGTTGGATTGCAATCATTATGACCTGAGTTTTTACAAAGAGGCCATGAAGATCTAGTCCCAAAGACCACAATCTAGAATGCTAAGGAGCATCATAATATTTTCCGAAAATCTGATAAGATGATCTGCATCATTTCTCAACTTACCAGCCATATACAGTGTCTAGAGTGTTGTTTTTTTTTTTTTGGAAAAAATCGCACTTTTGTTCCCTCAATTGTTGCACGATCTACAATGTGGTCCCTCATTGTCAGTTTCAATCAATTGGGTCTTTCAAAACTTTAAATTGTAGTCAATTTGGCCCTCCAGTCAGATTTCTCCCAAACCAGGGTTAAATTCGTGGACATTTTGGTAATTTTACAATAGCCTTAGTTACCCCAAATTCATTTCAGCAGGATTTGAGAAGCTCGCTCTCGGGCACGACTCACTTTCCGGTCGGCTCTTCGATGACTTGAATAAATGCGTTGGCCTGAAGTATTTGGATCTCGAGAAAAATTTATTATCCAGGTCGCCATGTCGGCGCTCAGTGAGCTGACATATCTATACATGGACTGCCGGAAATTTCCGTGGAATTCATAAATGTTCATGGCAATATGTAAGTCAACCAGATTCTAGTCATTTCTCAAAGATATTTAAATCTGGTCATTCCGCATCCCTAATATTATGATTATTCGGTATACCTATAAGTTACTGGATTTTTTGCCTTTCGGACGAGCGTCTTCAAGACATAATTCTTTAAGAGATTTCATGATTGACAATGTGTCATTACTAGATTTAGCTTTCCGCCGTTTCTTATATTCTACAGTGATAGTTCTCCTACACTTCTGGTGTCAAGGAGCAATGATATTCGGTCCAATTTGGGGAATATATAGAGACCTAGCAATCATTCAAGGATTGACTTAGGGTCTACTGATACATTTCGATCAAATACTCATAATCCAAGGTTGGGCCAAACTAAAGGGTGATAGATAAAATGTTGGAAAAAGTTCTTGTAATCTATAATACATTTGAGATACAACAAAAATACAGAAGACAACAAGGAACAAAAACTGGATCATTTGATATCTTCAGGCGTGTAATCAACAATCTATAAGCTTTAAATTATAAACCTGTGATCATTGGTCTTGCCTTAAAAATTTTGAAGGTAAGATGTTAGGCGTGAAAGAATAAATTCTCATCACGGAATATTATCGGAATGGGATTCCGAATTTGCTGATGAGAGGATGACAGAAATCACTTGTGGGTCTATCATGTTTAATGTACAAGAAGATTTTCAAGCAGATTTTGCATGGAGTAGTGAAATGTATTGTACATATGGATTTTAAATGTATGTTGTCCATTTTCCTTTCATATTCACTTAAAATCATGGGGCATTAAGTGGTGCCAAGATGATTGGTGAGATGTGTAAAATGATTTTATTTAAATAAATCATTTTGTTAGCCATGATTTAATCAATAAGATATGTTCTATCCACGGTGGGGTGTGCGGTTTCAGCGTATCAAAGGCCGGAAGAGATGGATCATCAAAGCAGATACAAGTTACAGGATGTGATAAGTACAATACTTTTCATTTGTCTTGGCCTCGGCATGAATGTAAGTTTTATTTTATTTACTGGTTAAATTCTGGCTTATGACTAGAAGATATGCATGAGATTCTTTTGAGTTTAGCATAATTTGCTAAATACAAGGATATGTTTATGCATGTGTATAAATTTATTAATATTGAGACTTTGTCTCGGTTGCATGCATAGTATACAAAGATACATATATAATATGTTGAATCTTGAGGTGCTGTAAATCTGTCAAATTTGAATTAATTTGGTGTTATCAATTTGTTGTTTTCTGTTAGTATTATTATTATTGTTATGTTATATCCATGTAATATAGTTATGTAATATGTGGTGTGTAGTGAGTCTAGTCTATTAGTCAAGGCTGTTAGAGATAGTTATTTTAGATATCTCTTGTATTCCTATTCTCTGGTTAATCTACGAAGAATTATCTCTAATCTGGTATCAGACGACAGGTTATCGGAAACAACCAAATTCTTCCTATCTCCACCGTGAAATCTCCCTCCCCTACCCAAATATGTCGACCAACTCCTCCGAGCGTACTCACTCCGCCGCCGATTCTCCTACGCCGGCTGCCGGCAACGCTCTCACCGGTGCACATCACTATGTCACCATGAAGCTTACATCCACAAATTTCATATTCTGGAGGATGCAGCTTCTTCCATTTCTTCGCGGCTAGGAGCTCACCGGCTTCGTAGACGGAAGCCACCCGTGCCCACCAGAGATGATCCCGGCGCCATCCACCACCGGCAGTTCTGCATCGACCACGCCGGCGTCCTTGACTCCAAATCCGGCGTACCACGCCTGGATCAAGCAAGACCAGACGATAGTGTCGCTACTCATCTCTGCGATGTCGGGTGAGGTATTGCACCTCGCTCTAGGACGGGATACCTCCGCTGACATCTGGGCTGCCATCTCGTCTGCGCTCGGTTCCACCAGCGAGGCGCGCTGCATCAATCTGCTTGGCAGTTCCAACAGCTTCGACAGGGCAACGCCACCATCGCCGACTACATTGCACGTGCCGGAGTTCTTGTCGAGTCCCTCATCCAGGCCGGGCGTCCTCTGTCACAGATGGAGCAGACCCTGTATATAATCAGGGGTCTCCGACCGGAATTGAAGGCGTTGGCCACCAGCCTCACGGCGTCCGGAGCATCGGTGACGTTATCCAGTCTGTCGGAGTTCCTGCAGGCTCACGAATACATCCTCGTGGATGATTTCCCGAGTGCTGATGCTACGGCTTCCCACACGGCGCTGTACGCCGGAACCAACCGAGGCGGAGGTTCGCGTGGCAGTGGTGGTCGCCATTCGTCAAACCAGCAGCGTGGTGGTGGCGGACGCGGAAACCGCGGAGGACAGCGTGGTGGTCGTGGTGGCCGGGGCGGACCTCGTTGCCAGATCTGTAGGTCGCATGGTCACTCCGCCGTGTATTGCTACAAGCGCTACACCACCCAACCGCCGGCGCAGGCCCATGTGGCGATCTCCGGCGACACCCCGGCAGCCTCGCATCCCGTTCCGGCAGACACTTGGTATCCGGATACTGGTGCAACAGCCCACGCTACCCGTGACGCGGCGATGATGGGGCAGTCCGAGGAGTACGGTGGTTCGGACGTGTTACGGGTGGGCAATGGCGCAGGTTTGGAAATTGCACGAATCGGTCGAGCATCAATCCCATCCGAGTCTAAAAGTTTACACTTAAATGATATATTACACGTTCCTAGTCTTTCGGTCCCATTATTATCTGTTCATAAGTTTACTGTAGATAATAATGTCTTCTTTGAATTTCACAGTAACTGTTTCATTGTGAAGGATTCCACAACTCGGGCGGTTCTGCTTAGAGGTTCCACATCGGGCGGGCTATACAAGCTTCCGGTGTGTCGGTCGAGTTTCGCGTTCGTCAGTTCCCGGGCTACTCCCACAATATGGCATCAAAGACTCGGTCACCCACACAAGCAAGCTTTAAATAAAGTGTTACAAGTCTGTCCGGTGTCACATAATAAAAATGGCCAAATTGACTCTTGTAATTCTTGTCATTTAGGAAAATCGTCACGTTTCAAGTTAGATAGCGTACCACGAACTAGTCAACATGTATTAGACTTAGTATACACTGATATTTGGGGTCCCTCTCCCATAATATCAGTTAGTGGTTTTCGTTATTTCTGCCTCTTTGTAGACGATTATTCGGGTTTTTGCTGGTTTTATCCACTTTGGGTAAAATCAGATTTATATAAAGTTTTTGATGTGTTTCGCGTTCTAGTAGAGCGCCAATTTTCGCGCTCTATCAAATCTATCCAGTCGGATCTAGGGGGTGAGTACCGAAAACTCCACACCACTTTCCAAAATCTTGGCATAAATCACCGTCAATCTTGCGCTTATACGCATGAACAAAACGGCAAAGTAGAGCGGCGCAATAGACATGTTGTCGAAACTGGCCTCGCTCTACTCGCCGGAGGTAAAGTTCCACATGAATATTGGGACTATGCCTTTGAAACAGCCACTTGCCTTATCAACTACTTACCCTCTTCGGCATTAAATTTCGAAAGCCCATACTCAAAACTATTCAAAGTCAATCCCCCATACACTTTTCTTAGAGTCTTTGGGTGTCGCTGTTACCCACATCTACGCCCCTATAATAGGCATAAGATTGAGTACAGGACTACCCCGTGTGTCTTCCTAGGTTACCCTGTTTCATTTAGGGGATATCGATGCGTAGACTTGACAAGTGGAAAGACCTATATTTGCAGACATGTTCGTTTTGACGAATCTACTTTTCCCTTTGCTACAGGCTCATCACCACAAGCGTGTACACCACCACCCCTACCTTGGGCGGTTATACCTGTTGCGCAATCACCTACTACAACAGAGGTGACCGTGTCCTCTAATGCTGACTCCTACAGCGGTAATCCAGTACCGCTTGCTCAGGAGCCCCCACGGCTGGCTATTACTCACACCGCACCAGCCAGGACACGCAAAACCCGGGCTCAACCTCAAAGTCGGGATCATGTCATGAGGCTTCGGCACATGACACGGGGTACGGATGAGCAGTTCCATGCCTTAAATGTGGTGGCTGACCCGACTTGCTATTCCCAGGCAGTGGGTCATGCTCATTGGCGCGAAGCTATGGACCAAGAGTTTAATGCTCTCTTACATAATAACACCTGGCGTTTGGTACCACCGCAACCCCATATGAACATCATTGGCTGCAAATGGGTGTTTCGGACCAAACGCACGGCCACCGGGGCCATTGAGCGCTATAAGGTGCGATTGGTAGCAAAAGGGTTTAACCAGGTAGCAGGAGAGGACTTCTTTGACACTTACAGTCCTGTGGTCAAACCAACGACTGTTCGCATGTTGTTCTCATTAGCTGTGTCACGTCAGTGGACTCTGCGTCAGCTAGATGTCCATAATGCATTTCTGAATGGCCGTCTAGAAGAGACCGTATACATGAAACAGCCTCCAGGGTATGAGGACCCTACTGCACCGGGACACATGTGTCATCTACAACGGTCCCTATATGGCTTGAAACAGGCCCCGAGGGCGTGGTTTAAACGGTTACATGACTTCTTATTATCTGCCGGGTTCGTTTCGTCCAAAACTGACGTATCCCTCTTTTATTATACATCAGGGGCTTCACAGGTATTTCTATTGGTTTATGTCGATGACATAATCATGATGGGCAATGACTCTAAATTGGTCAGTACTATGCTACACCAGCTCGCTACAGTGTTTAAGATACGAGATCTTGGCGCACCAGGCTTCTTCTTGGGCATTGAAATGGTCACAACAGGGAATAGTGTCATACTCTCACAGCGGCGTTATATGTCAGATATCCTAGGGCGGTCCGGCATGATTGATTCCAAACCACTCACCACACCTGCAGCCGTGACGAAGTTGGTTATCCCGTCTGATGAGTTGTTTGATAATCCCACGCAATACCGCCGTATTGTGGGCGCTTTACAGTACTTGACGATCACGCGGCCTAATCTTGCTTTCGCTGTCAATCGTCTCTGCCAGCATATGCATTCACCCACGGTCGAACATTGGGGTCTAGTTAAGCGGGTACTACGCTACATTAAGGGGACACTTAACTACGGGTTGCGACTCACTCCGTCACCCTCCTCCGCTATCCACGCTTTCTCAGATTCTGACTGGGCTGGCTGTCCGATAGATCGAAAGAGTACTAGTGGGTTTGCTGTTTATCTGGGATCTAATCTTATCTCTTGGCAGTCGAAGAAGCAGCGTACGGTAGCCCGATATTCCACAGAAGCAGAGTACAAGGCTCTCGCTGATGTGTCGGCCGAGGTGACGTGGGTAGTCTCTTTATTACGGGAACTTGGACTACACTCAGGGGGCCCGACTACATTGTAGTGTGATAACCTAGGAGCTACATATCTGTGTGCTAATCCCGTGTTTCACGCTAGGACAAAGCATGTGGAAATTGATTATCACTTTGTACGCGATAAGGTCGCTTCAGGAGAGTTTGTAGTCAACTACGTATCGACCACTGATCAGCTGGCTGACATCTTCACCAAACCGCTGTCTACATCAAGGTTCTGCGCTCTGCGTGACAAGCTCAATGTTGTGTCTTCCACACCTTGTGCTTGAGGGGGTGTGTTAGTATTATTATTATTGTTATGTTATATCCATGTAATATAGTTATGTAATATGTGGTGTGTAGTGAGTCTAGTCTATTAGTCAGGGCTGTTAGAGATAGTTATTTTAGATATCTCTTGTATTCCTATTCTCTGGTTAATCTACGAAGAATTATCTCTAATCTTTTCTTATGCATGGTTACAATGTTTAATGATTGTAAGTTGGAAATAATTTCAATGTCATGCATGGAATTATTGATTATTTAAGCACACGGATATTTTTATCCTTGTGAAAGCTTTAGAAATATTATGTTATATATATATATATATATATATATATATATATATATATATATATATATATATTAGTATTTGTCCCATGCGATGCATGAAAAATATGTTATAAAAATATACTCTATATGAGGTTTATTCATATATAAAATTTTTGTTATTTAATAATTATTATGTGTGAATTCCTATGATAAAATTATGAACATAAATATATTTACAATTAAAATAATATTTAAGGTGGGTGATTACTACAAATCTTAAACTATATTAAAAATTTAGTACATAGTATTTAATATTACAAATTTTTAAGAACTTAGTAAACTACAATAGTAATTGAATTACAATTTTAGAGTCAACACGGATCAAAATTTTTAGACCTTTCAGATTTCTAACTCTAGATGTAGCAACATACAATTGACCTTTAAAGACCAAACAATTATTTATAAATATAAATGACTATTAATCATCATCACCATTTAAAAAATAATTGTAACAATAATTGCTCACCAAACCATACGGCTATATTATATATAGTTAAGATTTCAATTGTTTTTTTAGAGTTAAAATGATTTTCAAGTGTTAACATTTACTTTCCTTATCTGGTTTGTCCTTCACTTTTGTGTTCTTTTCCCTTTGATATTTTATAAATAGTTTTCAGGAGTAGTTTCCCTTTGATATCTGGTTTGGCATCATTTTTAATGCTATATTATTATTTTTGTTGCAAAATTCTCTATTTCCATGTAATTATATGGGTAATGTATTAGATTTTGTTGTATTGCACTAAACATTTTCTTCACTTGTTTCGTGTTATATATCATATGTTTTTCACTCTTATAAAAAGTGTTTGCTAAACTTGCTAAATCTTAACTATAATACCAACATTTGACCATTAATATGAACATTTAATTTTCACAAGACCATATGACTTAATTATAATTAAGATTTCTGATTAAGGCATGAAACCTTTGAAATATTTGTTATATTTCTGATAAAGGCAGAAAGCCCACGAAATATTCTGTTATATTTCTTATGAAGAGATGCAGAATGTTTATGCATGAGATATGCATAATGAAATTCATAAAATTTATGAATGCCTTTAACACAAAGTTTCTCATTAGAATGTGTTAAATTCTAAAAGCCAAAAAGTTTACTGTTTATCTAGTATGGAAATTAGCAGTGAAAAGAATTCCAAATTTAATTCATGGATTATGATTTAAATTGGTATGATTCTTCAGGTTAGAAGAAACATGAAAAGTAAAGGCTTAAAATCAAAATGGTCTATTCTCCAAGATTGATGCTCTCTGAATGGAAGATGTTTATTCTCCAAAGTTGATGATATCTCAAATGGAGGAGATTGAATTTTTATTTTAAGGAGTTCTCACTACTAATAAGTTCAACACGATGATTAAAATTCTTGGTTGTAGAATTTGCAGGATATAAATATTTATTGACTAGGAACCTATTAAGTGGGTCCTGGTATAATCAATTAAATATTTTATTTCACCAATTCATTAATAGAATATTAAAATTCTATCTATCATCATGTTCAGTTGGCTAAGTGGATGAGATTAAATGAAATTTTGATATACTTGAATAAAACCATTAATTATGGTTTAGTATATTTAACAGAGATTTCCATCCTGAAAAGATATTCTAATGCCTTAGTAGATGGATATTTCTGCTTGGATGAGGTGTAGTTTTACGGATTTCTTGTTGGAAAAATAGCATTAAAATGGCATAAATTGGCATGTTAAGTGGTTATTTTGTGGTACAATTATCAGTGGGGTCCACTTTCGATTTGGGTCGGGTCAAAGTGGATTCGGGTTCTTCGTAGTGAGACGAAGAGATTGATATATTGTACACTCAAAACGGATAATGGGTGAATGAGATATTGATTCTCAAAGTAGACCCATTGATTTGGAAAAATGAAGGAAAAAGTGAGCTTTGTCTCACATTGGTTTGGAAAGAGGATTTCACCCCCCTCCATTTTATACAAGAGCTCTTTTGGAGTTTGTAGAATTGTATAGCATAGAGGCTCTCTAGCGCCGGGGGGAGGGGGTGCAAATCAAATTCCAACTAGAAACGAGATCGAAAAGGCTTGATTCAAGCTCGAGTTCGTGTGTGCCGGCACCTGCGGGCAAGAATGTCGTCCGGAAAGAGCACAACTCTCGTGCAATGGTGACCACGAGAGGTGCACTCTCGGGTTGCACCACAACACGAGAGATGTACTCTCGTGTGCTGTAGCAGCGCGAGGCCGAACGTGAAACCTGGTGGCTGTTTCAGGTGTTACAAAGATTGATTCAATATCTTCTTTTAATTAAGAAGAGAGTAGGACAGCAGATTTGGAACACAAAAGAGGGAAGAACGAGAGAGACACAACACACAAAGATAAGCACATTTTCTTCTAAAAAACTCTGCTCCTACTCCTTTTCTTGCTACTGTGTTTTGCCCGTGCTCTTGCTCGCCGGGTTCGTTCGTTTGGGTGCTCAAACGTCAAACCGTTGTACATTTTATTCTGGGAAACCTAGGCCACAACGCTCCTAGCACTTTTGGGAGGTGGCAAAAAAGTTTTAAGGAAAGACAGACACTTTGCCTAACTCGTACTATTCTTTTCTCCTTCTCCTTCTTTCTGGTTTTTGGATTATGCTTTTAAGCAAAAATCCGTTCTCCTTCTTTTGATATATTCGTTGGACTAGATTTATGATCTGAGGATTATTAATTCTAATTTTGGTTAATATATATTGGTATATCTTTTTCGTAGATATACATGTATATGTAACCTTTGAGTCCGTTTTATATATATTTGTGTGTATATATATATATTTCGGATAAATATCCAATAATATTTTATATACTTGTGTGTATATATAAATATTATTTTTGGGATATTAAATCAGCAACTTTCTTCTGGCCAAAAACAGAGAGGATCAACAAAATGCTTCTCAGAAACTCCACCAGTTCTTGCAAGAAGCGGCAGATAACGCAGCAGAGTTGCTGAAACTTAGCAGCAGCATAAGCAAAGAAGCAGTGAAGAATGAAAGTGAAGGACGACTGATTCCTTGGATAAAACACTCTCCGGTGATGCTTGAGGGGGGCAGAATGGTGGGTCATCGCCGTGATCATATGCTGATAGTGGATAAACTCATCGAGGATAATGATTGGGCATGTCAATTCAAAGTAATCACAATTTTTGGTATGACCGGTATAGGAAAAACAACTTTAGCTACAAGTGTCTATAATGATCCAGACGTTGCATCCCACTTCGATGTACGAGGTTGGGTTACCATGTCTCGGGAATACAACAAGACCCAAACGCTACACGACCTTCTTTGGACACTAACAAAGGAGGCAAACATTCTTGATGATGATGTAGCAGCTAGGCAGATATACAACTTCTTGAGAGGTAAGAGGTTTCTAATTGTTTTGGATAACTTATGCAACACTCAAGCTTGGTATGATATAAGAGGATGTCTTCCTGATGAAGATGATAATGGAAGTCGTGTAGTGCAAACCACTACGCATTTAAGGAGGGATTACTTTTATAGCAATAGGAATTTCGGTGAGGAATATTGCCCCCCACGTTTCTATGTCCATCACATGTCTTTGCTAAATCAAGAAGAAAGTTGGGATTTATTTTGTAATAATCCTTTTTTGAAACAACATATGGCACCTAAATTTGAAAAAATTAAGAGCCAAGTTGTAGAGAAATGTGATGGATTGCCGCACTCAATTCTTGTAGTTGCAAAGCGTCTATCTAAGTGTGACAACATACAAGAAGAATGGAAGAAGGTTGAAAAGGAAATAGAGTTGCTTGGAGTTCTAGATAGAAAGGCACTCACCCTCACTTACCATCAATTGCCGCAACATTTGAAAGTTTGCTTTCTATATTTTGGAGTTTTTCCAAAACGTAATGCAATCAAAGTGAAACAACTTATTAGGTTATGGATTGATGAGGGATTTATTGAGCCTTTGGAGAATAAGGGGTTAGAAAATCAAGCTTATGAGTATTTAAAGGAGTTTATTGATAGAAGTCTTGTTCTAATTGACAAGTGGAGTTTTGGTGGAAAAAATTAAGAATTGTAGGATGCATAGTGCCTTCCATAGCTTTTGCGTAAGAGAAGCTCAGAAAGAGGGAATTTTATGTGCTTTAAATACTCAGCAACTTCCACTAGGGTCATTTAGCATGTTTGCAAATTCATGCCGCTGGTTAAGTTTTTACACAAATAAATTTGACTATTATGTGTTGTTAAAAACAAACAACCCTCGTTCCATTTTCTTCTTTCAAGAAGATGCTGAAATATTTGTATCTTTCAAGTTGCTTAGAGTTTTGGCTTTTGTTCCATCTTCACTTCTTCAAAGAGTGCCAACACACTTACAAGATTTAGTTTTTTTGAGATACTTATCTGTATCCGAATGGTTTGAGGGTCTTGAGCATGTAGTTTCAACCAATCGAAACTTGCAGACACTTGTTGTTTCTAGTAAAGAATCCCAACTTGGAACACCTACTATCCATTTGCCTTCAACAATTTGGAAGTCACCACAGTTACAACATCTTGAACTTGACAAATCTTATGTGATTGATCCTCCAAGCATGAATAAAGAGAATATGCAAACATTATCTTGGGTGTGTCTAACTCATTGCAAAACAGGAGTATATTGCAAGTTTCCAAACATTAAAATTTTGAAAATCTCTGTATCTTGCAGCAGTCCAATTATTTTGGATAATCTTGAATGTTTGGAACGACTTGAGAGGCTATGCATTTCAGTTTTGTTAGGCCATGTTGTAGCCCTTCCAAAACCATCTGTGTTTCCTTCACAAATAAAGAAGTTGAGCTTGAATGGTATTAACCTTTCGGAGAGGGATTTAACAGTAATTGGCATGTTACCTCAGCTTGAAGTTCTCAAGTTGAAAAATATCTTTCATGGGAAAATATGGGAAGTAGAAGAAAGAGGATTTCCTAAATTAGAATTCTTGCTTCTTGAAGATAAAACGCTCAAGCAATGGATAGCTGATATATATTCATTTGATTATCTTGAGTGCTTAGTCCTAAGATTTTGTTATTGTTTGGAAAAAATTCCTTATATTATGCAACGTATTTATACCTTGAAGTCAATTGAGTTGCAGCAGTGTTGTCCTTCCGTCATTGCTTCTGCTGAGGATATCCACCGATCTAAATTGGAAACTAGAGATGCAGTTTTTGAGGTTAGAAGCTATTTATTTTTTGCATTTATTTTTCTATATATTCAATATAAAAATGCTAATTTTCTTTACAAAATCTATTGCCGGTTTCTCCTTCAATTCTCATCTCATTTCACTTTTTTCCATTTTGCATTCTCTTTGATAAATATATCAAAATCAGATGAATCAGAATGTACACACATAGAAGAGTCTATACCTTCAGATGTTAAATGGATGTATGTTAGAATTGAGTGACAAATTAATTGGTTATCAACTATTCTATATATAGCTTTTGATTATATTTTAAGTTATGTATTTGATCCTATTTGATTTTCTCTCGTTATATGTTTTGTATCTAAAAGGATATCTGGGAAGAATATCTCAAGTCGAATAATCAAATGTGAAGAACTGAAGATGATGACTACTATGAAACTAATCCAGATTTAGAACATGTTGTACACAAACGAGAGTCGATTCTCCTTGTTTAGATAATTGTGTACCAACTGTCTCAAGTTATTGGGTTGGCGAATGGTACTTTTGAGTTGTGATTATTGCATGCACTTTTTGGGTGTGAAAATATTTTCAATATTTGTCAAGAGTTTTGTAATTCAATGATATAAATGTGATGAAACTCTATATTAGAGATGTTGAAATTATTGCACCAAAAAAAAATGTTGAAATTAATTATGTATGTAAAAATTTTATTTCAAATGCTTAATTTGAATGATATAAAGTGAATCAAAACAAATTTGGAGCTTGCATTTGTTGCATTCGTGAAGACTACTTCAGGGTTTCTTTCACTTTCTGCTGCATATTAGTCGTTAGGCCCACTGGATTTTGGCGTTTTGTTCCAACTCCACCGCAAATTATGCTGTGCAACCGAATGCACCATGCGCATGGTGCATTCGATGCAAAATGACGTCGTTTTGGTTAAAAATGCGCGTCCTACTTAAAGAAGAAATCAGGTTCGATTCCCGACAATAGCATTTTTATATATCCATAAATTCATAACTATATATCCACAAATTCATAACTATATATCCACAGTGAATGAATGAAGTAAAAATCCACAATGAATGAACTAAATCCACAGTAAATGAATGAAGTAAATATCTACAATGAATGAACTAAATATCCACAATGAATGAACTAAATATCCATAAATTCATAACTTTTTTTTTGAATGTCCACAAATTCACAACTATACATCCAGAAACCCATAACTATATATCCACAGTGAATGAATGAAGTAAATATCTACAATGAATGAACTAAATATCCACAATGAATGAACTAAATATCCATAAATTCATAACTATATATATCCAGAAATTCATAACTATATATCCACAATAATACTATTGCCGAGAATCGAACCTGAATTTTTTTTTTAAGTGGAACGCGCGTTTTTAGTCAAAACGACGTCGTTTTGCATCATATGCACCATGCGCATGGTGCATTCAGTTGCACAGCATAACTATCCCAACTCCACTGCACCGGGCAAATTATTGTGTGGATCATGGTCCACACAATTGCGTGGACCATGAATATCAGGTACATTTTTAATATATTAAAAGTATATTATTTTTGTATTGAAGGTACATTATATAAAATAATGTACCCTTAGTATATTAAAAATGTATTTTCAAAAAATGTACCTTTTACGTACATAAATAATGTACCCTTAGTATATTAAAAATGTACTTTTTATTTATGGCTCACACAATTGTGTGGACCATGGTCCATGCAATAATGATTGTCATCCAACAATTTGGGTTAATAGTTTAATTAGGCCCTGTTTAGTAAATGGTTGTTAGCTGTTAGCTGATTGCGTTAATTAGATGGTATAACTAGTTGATAAAATTAGTTGATTGTAGAAAGATGTTTGGTAAATTAGCTGTTAGCTGATAGCTGTTTGGTATAATTTCTTTTTTTCAAAAATTTAATTGAAAAAATTGTTTTGAGTAGCTTTTTGAATTTTAGCATTTTAAAGTACAAAAAACTATTTAACCAAACACTTATATTGATTTTTAAACCAAGTCAAACAACTAAAAGTGGTCAAATAAATTAAAATTGGCTTGTTTTAAAAAAAAAAAAAACAAAAAAAAAAAAAAAACAAAATTGACTTATAAGTTAACTATTTTATCAAACAAGGCTAATCTTTTGGTTCCTAAAAAAAGTAACCTTAATTCATACAAAATTGTTCTGAGATATGTTTTGTCTACTTTGATGTTCAAATAAATGTTTTTAGAGAATTTATCCTAGGCCCAAACCGACAAAAACCAACCCTTATAACCTTGGTGCATGTCTGTGTCTTATGTTCTGAGTTTTTTATTTGTGTTATGAAATTTTGTATCTTAAGAGTATGAATCTGTACTTGAAACAAATTAGTAATTATGTCTTATGTTATAAAATTTTGCGTCTTGTGTTGTAAAATTCTGTGTCTATAAATTCAAATTATGTATCTAAATCATATTTAATTTGAAAAATAAGTAAATATATAATGTATATGTCCTGTGTTGTAATTTTTGCATCTTGTATTATGAAATTTTATATCTTATGAGTATGAATTTTGTACCTCGTCATTTTGATCTATGCCATAATGCTATGTGAATCATGGTCCACGATATAAATGGTAACATAAACAACAGCCCTTAGCTTATTGGCAATGATGGTCATGATTGACAAAAAAAATTTCGACAATCATGATTTTTTGTCAACGACTAACCAAATCCAGCTACTCATCGTTATTGTATTTTTTTTTTTTTTTGGTATATTCAGGATTTTCACCATCGGACACAATGATTAATCTCCTCATTAAATTGTAGGCACCCCTTTTGGATGGGACACGGTGCTCGTTATTGTTAGTCGGTAATATTAATAGACAACTTTATGAATCCCCAAAGTTTTCATAAACGCAATTTCTTATCGTAAATTTTAAACCTTTGACTATTTTTCATTTAAAATTTCTTGATTTCTTAGTCGTGATGAGCTATAAAATTTTATTTTTAGTGAAGAATATATTTAGAGATAAAAAGTATTAAATATTTTACTATTCAAACTTTAATGTGAAGCGTGATTGCAGCTGGAAAATAAATCCTTTCGCTAACTAAATCACATAATAGCCTAAGACTCCTTCTAACATAAATGCTTACATAGGATTCTACATGTAACACTTTCAATCCTTTTCTTCATAAGTTGTGGTCCCCCATTGAGCTAGTCTCAATGATTTCTTATTTAGTATGGTCCAAATTAAATTAAACACTCTGTTTAAATCTTTGTCATAATATTCATACTACTATTGGGAATGGGATGTGGTTGTCAAGCATGTTTTGCGATCGACGAATTTTATAGCTCATGTTCTTATGAAGGTTGCGGGTTCCTAGTCCGATCTAGGAGATTAGAGTCTTGTTTTAGCCTTTTGCATTTGTGATCATTTTTAATTTAATAATGTTTTTTTAATAATAGGTGTCGATTATTTATAAATTAATCACAATCTTTTCAAATGTATGATAACATACATGAATATTAATATAAAATTTATTATAAAAAAAATTAAATCAAAGTAGCATTATACATCAACATCAGGTTTGCTTGCATATCCACACTTCAAAATAAAGATTGCTCACAATTATCCATACATTCACTAATATGTAAAAGTGTACTAAAAAAATATGTGCACCTAGTGATATGTATAAATATAAATAAATGATGGATTAATTGATGCAGTTTGTAATTTTGCATAGCGGAGCACGTGTTTTTTGAGTTACTTTTACCTATTATTATCATATTCATTTTGTCCTTCTTTAGTAACATAACTTATCAGTCAATTTTGACATGTTTAACCACTATTAATTGTTTGATTTAATCAAATAGTCGTATTTGATTAATAAAATTTTTATAATAATTTATTACTCTAAAAAGTTAAAATTTAAAAAGTTGTTCAAAACAGTTTTTTCAACCAATTTCTTGAGAAACTAAATTATTTTCTCCAAAAACACCCCCAATAATTTTATTTAAAAAAAAAAAAAAAAAAAAAAAAAAAAAAAAAAACAACGAGATTGTGTAGACGGGTTTAGCAGTCCCATTTGCTAGTATTGTTAATATCATTGTTTCTTCATGGTATTAGGCATAGACGGAGCCAGAGGGGGGCAGGGGGGTCAGCTGTCCCCCCTCACCCCACCCCTACCCTATATTGTATATAATATGTATATATAGTACATTATTCATATAAGTATTATAAAACAGATTATGTAAACAAAAGTTGTGATAGACGAGGTGGTAGCTAATGTGTATGAGTTTCAGAATAGCCTGGGTTCACAATGTCATAGTCCTCTTCACTTTTTTGATTAACACAATTAAATTTTGGCATAATATATATAACTTCCATATAACTTTCTTTATATTAATAATGGAATGTGTAATTTATAATGCGTTTTATATTCGAATTGTTTTATCAAATTAATTATGTTTCATATTTTGTTATAAATATTTTTATAAAATTTTAATATGTTTTATTTTTCGCTATATCCAACAATATTTATTGTTATACTTTTTAAGTATTTCATTTTTTTTAAACATTCTTTTTTATTTTAATTTTTTTCCCTCACTAAAAATATTTTCTGAATCCGTCATTGAATCCATCCTTACTTCTTTGCCCCCCCTCAACATATTTTCTGGCTCCGTCCCTGGTATTAGGTAACGGGGTGCTTGAGCCCATCGACGGAGCTCATAAACCCATTACCTAGTACCATGAAGGTAATTAGCAATGGGACATATGATTACTGATTAGCGTTCACGGGCTTTCTAAGTCTGTGAACATATTTTTAAATTTTTAATATAAATTCAATAATAATAATAATAATAATGATGATAATATTATTATTATAGGTCAAAATAACATAATACACTCCTATTTTAAAGATTGTTTTGCATTTAATCAACTACAACTAATAACTAATTTATCAAACAATTTTCTACAATAATGCAATTAGTTAGTGAAATGCGCTAACCCAATATACTAGCAACTATCAGCTAAGTCAATTCGCTATCAGATATCAACTATTTGACAGACATCACTTTTTATAATTTTATATGGCGATTTTTCTGATTCGTCCCGGCAATTTATATCCTACACCACGGCGCGCGTTGCAATGTGCGCCCAAATGCAAAACGACGTCGTTTTAATTTTTTTTTTTTTTTTTTTTTTTTTTTTTTGAAATCTCCCGCCCCAGTGTATGGCAGTTAATTTTTCTTTAAAAAAAAAAACCCTGTTCAAAAATGTACATAATATTATACTAGAATACACATAATTGTATACATGAATGTACATAATTATATAACAAAATATACATACTCTTTTTAAAAGATAATACACATAATCTAACATAATACATAATAAACATAAACTTTTAACATAATACACATCAACTCTTAACATAAAACACACAAATTTTCTGATTCGGATATACATAATTGTATAAAAAGAATGTACATAATTGTATAAAAAATGTACATAACTGTATGAACAAATATACATAATTGTATGAACAAATATACATAATTGTATGAACAAATATACATAATTGTGTGAACAAATATACATAATCACAGCAACTTCCTACCGCGCCTCCCAAAATGACGCCAAAACGACGTCGTTTTAGGAGGCGCGCGGCGCACAGTGCTACGCTCGCCGTGGTGTAGGGTATAACGATTGATCACACCCTGTCTAATCATATAGAATAAGTCTATTATGAAGAAGCCTGAAGATCGAGTAGACAAAATATTGGTATAAAATTCCAACAACGTATCCATTCTCACCTGATCACACCTTGTCTAATCATATAGAATAAGTCTATTATTAGGAAGAAACAAATTAAGTGTTGAGCTGTCGAGGCAGATGCAGGATTCTCTCAAATCTTCTGGAAATGAACATTAACACTGATTTTGATACCTTCACCTATCATATTCATGGAGAGATGAAGCCAGCATAGCCCGGGCCGAGTCCACGACATTGACGTCTTAGGTTGGGGAAAACTCTCGACACACGTATGATGAAATGTTAGACCGTTTCAACGATGTCTCTTTTATGTGATACATACATTAAATTTTTTTAACTTAGGGTTAAATTAATTTTAAGCCTCTAGAACTTTTACTTAAAAATTACTAGATGAAGTAAATCGCTAGTCGTCTCGTTAGTTTTCAAATTTCCAACTCTTACCTTTACACTCTGTCCACAAGGGGTCTTCATCACCTCTAGCAATGACCTTATATTATCGCAGAAATAAAATTTTAAGGTAATCAGTCCAATCAACTAAGCTAATGCTCAGAATTAACATTTATGTGACTTCTTAATTTAACATTTCAAGGGGAGAAACTGTCACTTGAATAATTCAGGAAGTAAAAGTGATATAAGTATATAACTCAGGGAAAAAAAATATTATTTTTCTTTAATAAAATGTTGCTTTTATGGGAAACAATTTTCTAAGCAAACCATGTAACGTCATGCATGGTGTAATTGCTTACTTCATGGATGAGGTACTTTGTCACAGCTGTACAACTCAATTTAATTGTGAAATTTCAAAGAAAATTCTGGAATAATAATAATAATAATAATAATAATAATAATAATAATAATAATAATAATAATAATAATAATAATAATAATAATAATAATAATTCATTAACTAAGTAGCTCACAAAGTTAATGGTTGTTAAATAAAAAGTTTACATATGACAAAATATGACATTTGAGCCATATCTATAGTCAAATTTAAACGTAAGTAAATAAAAAAATTATTAATTTTTTTTACTATTTTTAGTTTTAAATTAATAAGTTTATTTGGGAAAAAAATTGTAATTTAGTTATTATATTTGAATTTTTATTATTTTACGTTTTAATATAATTAGTGAATTTTATTACTTTGTATTTTATTATGAGTAAATAATTTTAATATTAATTAAAAAAAAAAAAAAAAAAAAAAAAAAAAAAAAAAACCTTTTTGTTAGATAATCATCTCAAGTGATAATGGGTTTTGAAAAAGGTCCATTCAGACATCAGAGGTGGGGTGGGTAGAAAAAATATAAAATGAGTCTGGTGATGGATGTAGTTAATTTCGATTTATTTTCGATCTATAGTCATCCTTATAATCGTACGGGGATCCTGTATTTATCTGCTTATTGGTTTAAGTCGTTAAGCTCGGGTTACGTGACAGTGGATGAGAGGTTCCCGGGTTTAAGTGAAGGTTTGAAATTAAAATTGCAAAAAGTCCCCCTTCTTCGCATTTAATGCGGTATTTTATAGGGGTGTAAGGGAACAGCTACCGATCTCTCGGCATGCATGACACGTGAGACGCATGCATAGGGCAAGGTCGGTGGTCCAAGCTACTCCGTCCACGTGTTCGTAGATTCCTGACGCCGTAAGATTCACTATCGTTGAATTCAGCTGGTAAGACTAAGCCCAAGGCTCCAAGTATCGAATGCCGGGTGCTCAGTCTCGACCTAATATGGTCAGGGCAGAGTAATTGGACTAATCTCCAATCGACCATCAATATCACCCCCGGTCTGGAATTCAGGTTTGAGAAGTACACGATAGGGTCGGTGTTGGTCGGATCAGGCCCTACTCAAGTATAGCCGTATAGGACCCAATACTATACCGATCAAGTGTAGTCTATAGTATGGTTGGGGATAATCCTTGTCAAAAGTAAATCCACAATCACTATATGATCGAACATATGCACTGTGTAAATTTCACTCCTATGTAATGTTTGAAAACTTGTCAAAGAATATTTCAAAGCATAATTGTATGAATGATATTTATAGATTTTTTTTCCTTAAAATATTGCTAAAAAGTCAAAAAAAGTCAAAAAATAAAATAAAATAAAATAAAGATAATCGGAAAGTCTAAAACGGAAGCATCAATTTCATCATTCCCATTCTAACTAGCTTAAAGAATATTATCCCATCCCATATGGTTCATTTGAGCCATTGATTTATCACTGTAAAAGTGATACTTTTTCTTGTTTAATGTAATGGTCTGAGAATTTATATTTTTATCCCTCCAAAATTTTTTTAAAATCCAACCTTAATAATTTAATTGAATTTCGAGAAAAAAAAAATCACTTTGCAAACATGGTTGGTACGGAAAGGGAAAACACGTATAATTGGAAGAAGAAAAGTGTTATTTTCTTATAATTTAAGAATGAAAATGGTCATTTTTGTTGGAAGAAAACAGAATCGAGAGTGGAGAAGAAAAGTCAGGATCTCTTTCATTCATCTGTTTCATACCTCAAGCATACAATATATGACAATACATATATAATACAAAAGCCATAATGATGGTATTAATAATGACCGTTACATCCGTTATAGAAATAATGTCCACTTATGATATATTTATAACACTCCCCCTTGGACATTATTTGACCACGATTTTGTCTCGTCCAAAACTTGCTAGGAAAACCCTGTGGGAAAAACCTAGACAAGAAATGAGTACAATAGAAAATATATTCATGCCTCATTAAAAACTTCACTAGGAAAACCACGTGGGAAAAAACCTAATTGAAGAAAAGAGTACATGATATATTGTATCGGTCGCCTCATTAAAAACCTTAACTTAAGAAAACCCTGTGGGAAAAACTTAGTTAAGGGAAAAAGAGTACAACCATAAGCCTTCAGGGTGCAAATTGCATAATCTTCAGGATTTTGGGGTTTGTCAATTTAAGCAATTATTTTGCAACTTTTCCCCATTGTCATTACTATATCATACTCATGCCTCGTTAAAACCACACTAGAAAATTCAATGGGAGAAAACTAGTGAGGAAAAGAGTACATGATATTTATGTATTTATGTGTTGCAAATAGTGCGCAACTGTTAGTCTTTTATGACTTAATCTTCAGGATTTTACGTTCAATCTTCAGGATTGATTCAAGTAAATGTACTTCCCGTTGTGTTGCAAATAGTGTGCAACTGTTAGTCTTTTATGACTTAATCTTCAGGATTTTACGTTCAATCTTCCGGATTGATTCGAGTAAATGTACTTCACGTCTCCCCCTGAAGATAACAATCTTCAAGTTTTACATATGTTTCAAAATTTGAAGAGATGGATTGGACAAATCTTCTGGATTGTCACTAGAGTAGTGTATAATAATCTTATGGCTCTTCTAGAGCTCATATAACATTTGTGCAACACAAGTGTTATTGTCCTCATTTTGAACATTTAGGGAAATTCATTGTATAACCAGTTTGGACTTGGCATTGCGGGGATCAAACAAAACAGCCAGTACCCAAGTAGCCTATTAAAACCGTATCATGGTTTCTTACATAAATGTCATGTCTTTGTATCTCGAAGATACCGGAGGATATCTTAATCATTATTCAAGTACTTCATTTGTAGGGGGAGCACTAGATTTTGCTAGCAATTTCATCGCAAATATGTTGCGATTATGGAACTTCTGGTTATATAATGGTGCTCCAACGATAATGAAGTAAGGGACTTCGAGTCCAAAAAGGTTCCTTATCTGTTTCAAGAGATTATTAGGCAACCTTTAGTTTGATAAAAACATGACACTTATGCATATAAACATGTGAAAAAGCATTTTTAGATGTAGGCTGACTGGTGTATATAAAAAAAATCTTCAAAGAAAAACTCGATCTTCAAGTCGAGATAATACTTATAGCTTTCACAAGCTTTTTATTTCAAAAGTCTCAGTCTTTAAACATGAACTGACATTATCAAGCTCTTTATATATTTCATTGATGTTTACACCATCAATCTTGACTGAGATAATAAATAATAAATAAGTTCATTATCAACCCTTTATCGAGCACACAATGGTACGTATTATTCCTTCAACGAGGATATTAACTCCATTCGCAACCCTTTAAAGAGTAAATAATGACACATAATAATACTTAGATAAATCCTTACTTCGAGAATTATGAATCCATCCAGGATTTCTCAAGATAAATTTAACTGCATATCAAAATTTAGTATTCTGCCAATTGTATTATGTAGCGGAACTTAATGCCATTTATCGTGGGAGAGTATATTTGATGAAAATCAATTAAGGGTCTCTGCGTGAACCCATAGGCTACAAACTCGCTTCATCACCTCATTATTCTTATTTCTCTTTCATGCACACACCCATTTGTAACCTTCAGGGTTAACGCTCAAATGGTGTATTGTTATAAAGAGAATTTATTCATTTTAGCGAGTCGAGTTATGCCTTAATTGCTCCTTTATATGTTAAATAGTCATGACACTTCCGGTGCCTAACTCTGGATCCAGATTATCATATAACGAGCAATTTGTAATGGCAATTGTGTTGTCGACAACTATAACCTTTTTGTAAAACTCCCATATTTGTAAAAGTAATGGCAATTTCTAAAACAACCAGATTCTAAACATTTCCCAAAGATATTTTGATCTGGTCGTTTCGCATCCCTAGTATTACGTTTGTTTGGTGCACCTATAAGTCTTACCATGGTTTTTCGTCATCTGGACGAACGTCTGATCTGCAGGACATAATTATTCAAGCTATTTCAAGAGTGACAATGTTTCTTTACTAGATCTAGGAATTGTGATTCATATCTTTTTCATCGATAGATCTCCTACACTTCTGGCGTCAAGGAGTATCGGTAGATATATTTGGTCCATGTTGGGGAAGGTACATGGGACCTAGTCACTCTTTTATGATCGGTATGATCAATAGATGTATTTGACAGATTATTTGCTAATATCGCAAATAGATTATCTTTTGAACTTCCAGTTCAATCTAACTGGTACATGGATTTGAATAATGAAGATGTTTTTATTCTTATGAAATTTCTTGGCATTCCAAAAAGCTACGGAGTAGTATATTATCTCCCCCTAATGCCGAGAAACAATCTTCATTAGGAATGCAGTCAACGTACCCAATTATATGTATTGATCCCCTATCATGGGCTTTCGGTATTTAATCAATAGACGTGAGTTTCTTTGATAGCCCTTTTAGAGGTACGTTGTGGTGGTGATATAAAATAGACTGCGAAAATAAAATAACGCAGATAGGGAAATGTTACTTCTGAAACCACGTACTAGGTGAAAAAAAAAAAAAAAAAAAAGTTCCGCTACATGATTGGCAGAATAATTCTAGATATGCAGCTTATTAAAGTCATGACCTAAAAATTATGGGTCATTAAACACTAATGTTTATATGAAAATCCTTGATGGATTTATAATTCTCAAAAATGAAAGAAAATAAAAATCACAACACGTTTGTTGTTGAAGTACAATTGCTTTACTCAAACTTAAAATAGTGAAGCAATTGATTGAGTAATTTCCTCTTAAAATAGGAAATTATAGAAATGAATATGTATCATTAGGTACTTATTAAGGGGCCTATTTATAAAATAAAGGAGATGGAAAATCAAGTATTATCTCGACCAGTAGATCGAGCATTTCCTCAAAAAGGATTTTCACATACTAATTAGTCTGTGTACAAATAATCTCCCGAAGTAGATAAAAGACCATTTTAACCTAAAAGGATATTTTAGGACCAGAAGTCCGCTGCTTCAAAACATCATTTTTTGAATACCTTTTCTTTGAGACATAAAATTCCCAAATTCACATCTTATTTTTGTAATTTGTAAAGAGTGATTTGGTGATTCTCCTAGAAAGAAAAGGAAATGATGTTAAATAATATCCTTAAGGTATAAAATACATCTTTCGAGAAGTCATTTGAATATTGACATTATGTTAAACGCCATGACTTGGATGGATATATTATAAATCAATTTAAGCTTTAAGCATCTTAAAGCCTAAGGGATAATACTTGTTCTTGTAGATGTATTTTGTATATTATCATCTCGTTATTACTTTCTCGCTTTGTCATAGCGACTGTTAAGTTATGAGATGAAATAAGGAATAGCAAATCAAGGTACAAATATTCATATTGATGCTTTTGACATGAAGTCATCATACTCCGGACAAATAAAAACGTATATAGTTTTTTATGATATAAAATACCTTGATCCACATGAACTCCAGAAGAGTGATAAAATATTTGTCCAGAAGATTTGCTCCAATGACAAGTTAGCAAATCTATACCTACAAAATATCTATGAGAAATCCCTGATGGATTTATTTAGTATTATTAAGTGCCATTATTTACTCTTTAAAGAGTTGCGAATGGGGTTATTATCCTCATGTAGAAGGAATAATATGTACCATTATGTGTTCAATAAAGAGTTGATAATGGACTTATTTATTATCTCAGTCAATATTGATGGTGTAAACATCAATGAAATATATAAAGAGCTTGATGATGTCAGTTCATGTTTAAAGACTGAGATCGATTTTTGAAATAAAAATACGTGTTGGAAGAAAACAGAATCGAGAGTGGAGAGGAAAAGTCAGGATCTCTTTCATTCATCTGTTTCATACCTCAAGCATACAATATATGACAATACATATATAATACAAAAGCCATAATGATGGTATTAATAATGACCGTTACATCCGTTATAGAAATAATGTCCACTTATGATATATTTATAACAATTTTCCCTTTATCAAAGAAAAATAATAAGGGCCCGTTGGTTTGCAGGAAAGAAAATATTTGAAGTGGAATGAAATTGAAATTTCATGAAAAATCAATTACTAGGAAGATGAATTTCATTATTTGGTCGATAAAAAATAAATTATTGAGAATATTGATTCAATTATTTGGTTAAATTTTGAATTGTAAGGAATAATGCAATCGTTATGCTGTGCAACCGTGTGCATCATGCATGGTGCACACGGTTGCAAAACGACGTCGTTTCATTTAAAAAAAATCTCGTTCGGATCGTCGTTAACGGCGTTCGGCAGTTTCCTTTCGTATTCAAACAGTAGGATATATCTATAATTTCATAACTATATATCCACAATTTCATAACTATATATCCAGAATTATATAACTATATATCCAGAATTACATAACTATATATATTCATAATTTGACAACAGTACATTCAGAAATAATAACTACGCATTCATAATTTCACATTCATATATTCATAATTTCACAACTAGACATTCATAATTAAATAATTTCATATTCAGAATTCTTAAAGTGCTTGTTCACAGATAACCATATCCATAATTGCATAACTACACATCCATAATTTCAAAACTATATATCTATAACTTCATAACTATATATCCATAACTTCATAACTATATATTCAGACTTGCATAACTATATATTCATAATTACACGTCGATTGAAATTTTTGTATATATATATATATATATATATATATATATATATATATATATATATATATATATATATATATATATATATATGATTGGTGAGGTTAAACGGTGCCATTAATAGAACCGTTACTCCATCATAGTAAACGGTGTTGTTTTGCAACCGTGTGCACACCGTTGCGCAGTATAATTTGTGAGAATAATAAGTATAAAGACCTATATGCCACTACACAATATTAATATTAATAATAATAAAAGTAATAATAATTTGAAAAGAATATAATGACAATGATAAACTAGTCATACCATCTCATTTTTTTCTTCCCAATTCTCACGAAAAAAAAAAACAAAATCTCATATCCTACATAAGATTTTGTTTTCCTCAAACGTAAGGAATTCATTTTCGAATGAAAAATGAATTCCATGAATCAAACATCAAAAAATAACATTTTCCTCTACTTTTAGAAAAAAATAGAGAAAATTGTAAAAAATGCCCCTCTATAATATGTCAATTATCAATGTCACTCCTGAATTATGAGTGGTGTAAATGTTGCCCCTCAATTATCAAAACGGTGCACATATAGCCCCTCCCGTAACGGACATGTGGTTCCCCGTTAGTGTACGACACCGTTAAGTCAGAATAAATATGTAATTTAGTTGTTTTTTCCCTCCCTCGATTCAAAGTATCAGCGATGAACAGCGGTAGGGAATCACAGGTCCGTTACGGGAGGGGCTATATGTGCACCATTTTGATAATTGAGGGACAACATTTACACCACTCATAATTCAGGGGTGACATTGATAATTGACATATTATAGAGGGACATTTTTTACAATTTTCCCAAAAAAATATTTTCATCAAATTTTTTTTTTTCATCCAACCAAACACCCCCTAAGTGTATTCAATTCGCAGAAAATAAAATCAGTGCCACATGTTCAGATTTTATTAGATGAAGAAACTAAAAGAATAAAAAAAATTATAACACAATTCTTTAATAAAACTTCAGATTTTATTAAATGAAAAAAAAATGGAATAAAAATTATAACTCACTTTCTTTTATTATTTAATTAAAATATGTCATATTAATAAAATATATATATTTACATTAAAAAAAAAAAAAGTACCTACAATATTACTCTCTGTCGTAGACGATTACATCATATCATATTTTACTAAAAAGTCAAATCATTTAGTGTGGCATGCTACCATTGTTGGTCTATAAGTCCAAGGGTTTCCGTTGTTACCACTCAAAATGGGCAAGTGGCCAAAAATTCTCCACTATTTCACATTTTTAATCAAAAAAAAAAAAAAAAAAAAAAAGTTTCAAATAGTTGGTCTCCATTTTTATTTAAACAATATTTTAAAAGAAATATGGAAAAGTCTACATATACATGACCTCTATTAAATTTTGGTTCCAAATTAGTAATTTTACCGGTATTTATCATCGAATAATGACCACCGATTTTTTTATCACTTAAAAAGCTTTGAAATTATACAGAAGACATTTTTACATTCACTTTTGATTAAACTCAGTGCAATTAGCACCCTAAAAACTTTCCTAAATTAATTAATTAAACAAAGACTACCTTCACGTTTGTAAAATTTGTATGCATATAATATTATACAACACTGAGGCTTCATAAGATATTTGCTAGAAAAGTGACTCTCCTATATAAGATCATCTCACAAATATTAATTCGTGATACGTGTCGGGTCAAGATAAAAATGTAAAATATTTATATTGAAAAATGTAATACTAATAACGAATGAAGTGTTTGTTACTTATTATAATGAAAAGTGTAATACTTTAGGAAAAAATGTACAGAGTAATACTTTAAATTAAAATGTAAAAGTATTACATTTTCTTCAAAAGTATTACAAATAACAAATACGGAGTAATTTATTATTGATTAATATTACATTTTTCAATATAAGTATGATGACACTTTCATCTTGACCTGACCCATCTCACGGACAAAGATCTATGAGACGATCTCACACAAATTTTTCTTTACTGGAATAATTTATTCTAATCAAACTCCGATAAATTAAACATCTTAATCTACTATTGTGTAATAGCCCATAAATCATGCTAGATAAGTAAATCACACTAAAAATATCTTGTACTATAGTTCTAATTAAAAGGGTGTTAGTAATAATCAAACTCGTAAATTTCTAGTACGAGAATCATGCTCTATCTACTCGTCATTCATTTACCCGCGAAATAGTTAATTTCGTACAATAACTAGGAAAATTATAAATTTATAAACATTTCATTGCGTGCTCGTTGGACGGTTAAAATGATAGGATTTTTATAATTATTGTTTGGAATAATATATTCTTTTGTCTGACTTTCAAAAAAAACAATATATATTCTATTGTCTGGGCACTAAACCAACAACTTTTAGTGAGAACACTATTAATAATTTAAAATAAAAATAACTTTTGTGTTTATATTAAATCATCAATCATGCCATAAATATTGCCTTTTTTAAAAAGTAATATTTTTTTCAAAACAATAAAATAAAAATAGTAATCAAAAAGTTCTATACAACAAGGTGAAAAACATAAACAACGCCAGACTGCGTTATAAGCATACAAAATAAATAAATAAATAAATAAGCTTGCAAAAGGGTATACAATTCATGTTAAATAAAAGAAAACACATTGCCAAAATCCTATCAATCAAGTTTGTCGTGCATGATCTATCTAAATTTAGTGCGTGCTATTTTTACTTTGTAACCAGCGTATTATTATACAAAAATAAACTTTATCTTATTCATATCATTAATTGCGAATTTTATTCGTCACCTAAAAAACACACACACATAGGGATAAGATCGAAAACATTAGAAGGGACATTGTGATGTTTTGTTGTTGTGATAATCCTTTGTTGTCCTTTGTCATTTATGAAAGACTTCACATCCGTTAAACAATGTTTCAAAGGCGCTAGTCAGACGTCCAGAGGCGCCTAGCGTAGGTATCTCCTAGGCAGTCGAGTAATTCAAGTATATCGTCTCCATTTTTTTCACTCAGAGTTGTGAGTTGTTAGACTATTATAATCCCACAAATTAGTCAACTACATATGTAACCGAGCACATAAAAAATACCATTGAACCGAGTTCGGTGCCAACTAGTCAGAGTTAGGCGCTCAACTCGGCGTCTAGGACGTCTAATCAACCAGTTAATCGGCCAGCCAACTAAAAGCCGCTTAGGGCTGAAATCGCCTCAGTTTAGGAGTGACTAACGCTGCCTAGACCAATTTTGACAAGATTGCCATTAGATGAATATAATGTCACAATTGCGTGTTGGTTTTATTTATAAATCTTTAAAAAATGTGTAGGTCTAGATGAGTAGGTTTTACTTCACACTACACAAACCAAAAACGAGTGAAGGGGTGGCAAAGCTAAACCGAGTAATTCGTTCACGTCCACAGAAGTGGGCTATACGTTGTCGAGACACACGTCTGTCGTTTTCTGGACCCATATAGCCATATGGCATATGCCATAGCCGCACCACTAACAGCGACACCTGGGAAAAATATTAAAAAAAAAAAAACATAAGTCATTGTGAAAGCAGAATTAGGAAGGTAATCCGCCATTTCTTTGTGTCCTTCACTGCCCCTTTTCTTTCCTTGTTGTGTTTGCCCACGTTTTCTTTTAATTTCTTTAAACCCATATTTTTTTTTTCTTCCATTGCTGTTCTATTACCAAACGTCTCAAGAAATCTAGCTAGCTGACTAGTACTCCTTCCTTATCTTCACACCTAGATATTTATGTATATATGCTTATATTCTCTAGTTTCAGGCGTTTCCCCAGCAAGATCCTTGATTCCTTGCAATCTTTAGTAGTATTATTATTTTTCTCCTTGAAGCCCTGATTTTTGTTGGTGGATTTGGTTTATCTTGATGGGTAATTGCTTTGGTTCTTCAGCGAGAGTTGATGCCACTCTGAGCTCCCACGCCCCTTCTGGTACCTTCCATCTCTCTCTCTCTCTCTTTCTGTTGTGTTTCAGAAATCTTTGAGTTTTGAAGGAGAGAAATTTTGTTGGGTTTTCTTGCTTTGCTTTAAGATGGGTCTGTGTTTTATTTATGTTGTGCTCTGTTTCATTTAGATTGGGTTTTAATTAATGTGTAATTAGAGGCTTAAAGTTGGTGCCTTTTGGCCTTGAAATGAATTTTAGAGGGTGATTTGTAGTTTGGGTTTTAATTAATGTGTAATTAGAGGCTTAAAGTTGGCGTCTTTGGCCTTGAAATGAATTTTAGAGGGGGTGATTAGTTTGGGTTTTAATTAATGTGTAATTAGAGGCTTAAAGTTGGTATCTTTGGCCTTGAAATGAATTTTAGAGAGGGTGATTAAGTTTGGGTTTTAATTAATGTGTAATTAGAGGCTTAAAGTTGGTGTCTTTGGCCTTGAAATGAATTTCTAGAGGGCAATTAGTTCAGTTGGTTCCATAATCTTTGTGGGATTGTTACTTTGATTGTGTTAAAATGAACATTACTGCATAATTATTGGAACAGTCAAATGATGTTTTGGAATTATTAACTTTTGAGTGCAATCTGGTTTTCGATTGCAAAGATTACTGCTTTCTTTTTGTCCTGTCTAGTTTTCATTTGTAGATATGAAGTTCCGATTTAAGAGGCTTTTCGTTTTTGTTAATTCGTTTAAATTTGGGAGATAGAGGGTATATGCGAGTGAATAGCTAAAGATTTCTTGTGCTTTTGTGTTTCGTATAGCTTCTGAAGCCTCGAAAGTTCCCAGCAAAGCGAGCAGCTTTTCTGTTCCTTCTACCTTAAGTATTCCGTCTTATAGTAGAAGAAGCAGTGTGGACAGCTTTCCTACACCGCGATCTGAAGGCGAAATATTACCGTCCCCTAATGTTAAACCCTTCACATTTCACGAGCTCAAGAGTGCGACCCGAAACTTTAGACCCGATAGTCTTCTAGGGGAAGGAGGGTTCGGTTATGTTTTCAAAGGATGGATTGACGAGCATTCTCTTACCCCTACAAGACCCGGATTCGGGATGGTCATCGCGGTGAAAAAGTTGAAACCGGAAGGTTTTCAGGGTCATAAAGAATGGCTGGTATGCTTCGCGTATTCCCGAGCTTAATCTTCTTATCCTTTGTTTTTTCCCGTTTAATTAACAATCAATGGTTTGTAGACCGAAGTTAATTATCTCGGGCAACTTCATCATCCAAACCTCGTTAAACTTATTGGATACTCCTCGGATGGTGACAACCGGCTCTTGGTGTACGAGTTCATGCCTAAAGGCAGCTTGGAAAATCATCTTTTTAGAAGTACGTTTCCGGCCACCTAAAACGATCCTTTCTTCTTGTGTCATGCTTGTTGGCTCCCTTATTGTTCGTGTTTCATCATAATTTAATTCGTTTGTTGTCCATTTTTCTCGCTTCTAGCTTTATTATTATTATACATGCACACCATATCTATACCTCTTTTGGTTTGTTATCTGAATGCTCTTTAGTCTTCGACTCTTTGTATAGAATCTGCACAAAATTGTCCCCGTGATGTCAAATGTCTAAAATGGTTAGTGACCCGCAATCTTGTGTTTGCTTAATAGGAGGGTCGCAGCCTCTGACTTGGGCTACGAGGATCAAGGTAGCTATCGGTGCTGCAAGAGGGCTTGCGTTCTTGCACGATGCTAAAGAACCAGTTATATATCGCGATTTCAAGGCATCTAACATTCTTTTAGACGCGGTATGTTTTGTTAAGTAAATCGTCACGGTTGCCTTGGCTTTGCTTAAATTGTTCTTGTTTTTGTTCGAAAAGATGAGTACGAATCTACAATTACAATTTCGTTACATTAACTGCAACTAGTTATAACACCCCTAAGTTAACTGCAACGAATTTTGTGTTTCAGTAGGTTGAGAAAGTAGTTATGAACAGTACTGTATTGTAACAGAGTCAGTAGTACTAAAAAAATTGCTATTCTGAACTGTCTCAGATGTGGTTTTTACTCCATTGGCTGCAGGAATTTAATGCCAAGTTGTCGGATTTCGGTTTGGCTAAGGCGGGGCCCACTGGCGACCGCACTCACGTGTCTACGCAAGTAGTGGGCACGCACGGCTACGCAGCGCCCGAATACGTCGCTACGGGCCGGTTGACTGCGAAGAGCGACGTTTACAGCTTCGGGGTCGTGCTGCTCGAGCTACTATCCGGGCGTCGTGCCGTTGACAAAACGAAGCTCGGTGTGGAGCAGCATCTCGTGGATTGGGCAAAACCGTATTTGGGCGACAAGCGGAGGCTATTCCGGATTATGGACACGAAACTCGAGGGCCAGTACCCTCAGAAAGGCGCACTCAAAGCCGCAAACCTCGCCCTGCAATGTCTGAGCACCGAGCACAAACTCAGGCCCCGCATGTCCGAAGTTCTGGCCGAGCTCGAGCAACTCCAAGCGCCAAAGGGCTCGTCCAAACTCCAGCAGCCCGAGCATCAAGGCGCTCCTCCCGCCCGCGTTAGAACGGCAGCAGCAGCGGTGAAGCATCACCACTCCCCTCGGAACACGACGCCCCCCCACCCGTCTCCTCTGCCTTCCCACAAGAAGTCGCCACAAGTAAGATAAGCGCTATCCCGCCCCACTATAGGACAGTTTAGGGCGGGCCTGCGGGTTTTAGTTCACCTTAGACAAGGCAGAGTGAGTTCCTTTTCCCTAACATTTCCATGGAAATTTTGAAGTACTACTTAGAGCCTAGACAAGTTCATTGAAACATTGGATTGGACAAGGTTGTACTTGGATGTCTGGATGGTAGTTGGGCTTAGAGAATCTGCATTCTGTTTTTGCTTTGATCCACAGAAACTAGAGCCCAACTTGTATTGTGTGTGTGTATATATATATTCTCATAGTTCCTACTTTTGAGCATATGTTTCCATATTTAGCCCCGGCTCCAACACTGCGCCTGTCAAGATTCGATACTGCGACCCTGAGTCCAATCTTATATATTCTCATAGTTCCTACTTTTAAGCATGTGTTCATATTTAGCCCTGACTCTTACACTACGACTGTCAAAATTCAATATTGTGCTCCTGAGTACAATCTTTCACTCAGGAACTGAGTTACCTGTAAGGGCATATACCTGAGTCCAATCTTTCAAATACTATAGTCACAAAATATTAACATATTAGGATTTAATGACTCTGTATTGTATTCATAATTTCCCTTCTACAGATGTTATGTGTTTTAACTTAGAAACACAATTTATATTTTAGAAGTTCACAATTCTAATACTATAATACACAATTTATGTCGTTTAGGACTATGGTCCACCTTGCAAGGTGGACCTTAGTCCATGGTGTAACAACTCCTCCTTAGAACCCATTTGCTAATTACAAACTAATTAAAGCCCTAAGTAATTGAAAGCCATATTTTTTTTTAGGGTTGGCGCATCTATGCAAGGTCAATCTTTTTTTTAGGTATATAAATTAACACTCTAGGTATATACAATTTTTTAGGTAAATAAAAATATTATTACGAGTACATAAAATAAAATTATAAAAATGACAACAAAAATAGCATATTTATGTACTTATGTACCTACCATAGAGAGAACAAGTTTCATTATAGTTGAGAATACGAGATGAATATTAATTTATTTTCTGCTTAGGAAACAGACGTTCAATCTACTGAGCTACAGACGCACATTTTATTATTGGCTTTCAAAAAAACAATATTTATTATTTCAACCAATAAAATTTCTTCTTTCTCTAAGATGATGAAAGAAATAATGTTTAAATTGTGGTATTCTGGGAACGTTATGTTGTGTTCGATATCCATAATTTCTATACTGTAGATCCATAATTTCTATACTGTAGATTTATAAAATTTATAATTTAGATTCATAATTTCTAAACCGTAGATTCATAATTTAAATACAATAGATTCATAATTTCTATATAATAGATTCATAATTTCTATACTGCAGATTCATAATTTATGTACTGTAAATTCATAATTTCTAAAGTGTATAGTTATCAAATTATTAACATATAGTTCTCTGATTTGTGAAAACAGAGTTCAACAATTAGAATCTAAAGTATAAATTTTATGAATCTACAGTATAGAAATTATGAATATGGAACCGTGTCCACCTTACAAGGTGGGCACGTGTCACAACATAATTTGCCGTATCCTGAGTACATACAATCTTATCTGAGATAATTAAGATTATATATCCTCAGAATACCATGTCACTTTGTCTCTTAATCAATAAACTTTAGAATTTTACTACATGTACTTTCAAATTCTACTCCCTTACTTTTACTCAATAATATGATAAATAATGATTAGATATTTTCATCATGTGAACCCCAGAAAAAATGTCTATATCAAAAATTTGTAAAAAGAAATATAAATTGAGAGTAAAAGTTGAGAGTCGATATAGTATTTTCCTAAACTTTACACATTTCATTCAATTTTTGTTTACACCCTAGTCTCTATCGTCATGTGGTCCATTGCTAACTCAATCATTATTACATGGACCATGGTCCACACAATTGTGTGAACCATAAATAAAAAGTACATTTTTAATATACTAAGGGTACATTATTTATGTACGTAAGGTACATTTTTTAAAGTACATTTTTAATATACTAAGAGTACATTATCAGTACAAAAATAATGTACCTTTAATACAAAAATAATGTACTTTTAATATATTAAAAATGTACCTGATATTCATGATCTACACAATTATGTAGGCCATGGTCCACACAATAATTTGCCTTGCTAACTCTACCTCCCTCCTGCTTGGCACATTCACTTAACAATACATGGCAGTATTTCCACAAAAAAAAAAAAAAAAAAAAAAAAAAAAAAAAAAAAACAAAAACAAAAACAAAAAAAAACAAACAAAAAACAAAAAACAAAAAAAAAAAAAAAACAAAAAAAAAAAACAAAAACAAAAAAAAAAACAAAACAAAACAAAACAAAACAAAATAATACATGGCAGTATAAAATTTCCATATATAGTGTATTTACATCCTTATAATTTACACTCTTTTAGCTTCATGGATTCGAAATTTACTATGATCAAGACTGGCAACATTCTTGTTCTCTTTGTTGCTACCTTAACCTTAAATATTATACATAACACAACCTCTGAAGTATGCCCAATTGCCCAAAGATCTATTAATATTCAGTTTTAATAATAAGCATTGTTATATATCTATTACAAATACTTTTTTTATATATATATAATTGTTTTCTGTATAATATTTTGATATTTATATATGATTAATGTTTTTTTTGTATAATATTCAGTGGATTACTCATGGAAGGGACATAACCAACAGAAGGTATGCAGAGGGAGAGCGATTGATCAACCCAGCAACGGTGGCGCAGAGGCTGAAATTAAAATGGAAATTCGCCGCCGGTTTCGATATTACGGCGACGCCGGCCGTCGCCGATGGGGTGGTGTACTTTCCGTCATGGAATGGGAATCTGTACGCAGTGAATGCAATCACAGGATCACTTATCTGGGAACAAAATGTTGGACAGTTAACGGGCTTGCAGCCGACGGCGTCAACTGAGAGAAACCTGAATGTCACTGTCTCGAGATCTACTCCGGCGGTAGCCGGAAAATATCTGATCGTCGGGATTTATGGCCCTGCCGTGGTGATAGCCGTGAAACGCTCCACTGGAGAGCTTGTGTGGGCTTCTCAGCTTGACCCTCGCCCTCTGGCCGTTATTACTGCTTCAGCAACTTGCGTCGTCCCTCCAGGGTTAGTTCGTGTTTTACATCATTATACCATTGTTGTAAAAATTAGCATGGGTGGCTTAGGCGCCGACCAGGCGCTAGGAGTCCCTAGGTCCAGGCGATTTAAGACTTAGGTAATTTTTAGTCAATTAACAGTGTAATCAGCGGACTAGACACTTTAGGGCACCGGATTGGACGAGTTTAGCACTTAACTCGATCGAATCGGGCGTCTAATTGAATCGAGTCGGTGCATAACTCAACCTAGTTAGCTCTCAACTTTTCCCGGCGAGTGGTTTTTTTTTTTTTTTTTTTTTTTTTTTTTTTGCATATTCAGCTACTCCTCTTCTATATTTCTCATCTAACCATCTAATATATGCAATTGACTAGTTCTGAGAATTATGACCGTCTAACAACTTATAGCTCTTAGTGGGTAAAGTAAAGACTATATTCAGATTACTAGGCCGCCTAGGCGCCCGGGACGCTCGACTAGTGTCTAGCGCCTTCTTCAACATTGGATTATACTCATGCAAAAGTCACCGATGATATCGGTGGTGCAATTCCAACTAAATTAGTCATGTTAGCTAGCTTTGATAACAAGAACTTATAACTTTATAAGTTTGACTACCAACAAATGGAGTGGCTTGTTAGACATCTTAATTTGAGCCAATTAACTATATATGAACTACGCTAGTTGACCTAAATCCTTTATGGAACAGGGTCAGAAGCTGAATTTACCTAGTGCATACTTAGTGATTGCGAATTTTCATTGTCACTCCCCAAATTTCTCCTAAAACTCAAAAGACACTGATATCATTAACACAATAGTTTTTATATGATTTCAATCTAGTTAGACCAACCTATTACCATCTTGATTTCATTATAATTCTTTGTGTTTAGGGTAAGTCATAATCCAATGCACACCCTCAAATAATGGTTGCAAATTTTACTCCTCAACCAATAGCATTAACACAACAATTTTTATATGATTTTAAAATAAATATTTTAAAATTTCTTATAATAGGGTATGTTATGTGGGAGTATCATCATTGGAAGTAGTTTTGCCGGCCGGAAAATGCTGCACTTTCCGGGGGAGCCTAGCGAAGGTAGACATCAAAAGAGGTAAAATTCTATGGCAAACGTATACACTACCAGATAATGGTGGAAAGGTGGGAGGCTACTCCGGCGCCGCCATCTGGGGAAGCAGCCCCGCCGTGGACAAGCGTAGGGGATGGGTTTATGTCGGCACCGGAAATCTGTACAACGCTCCGGAGGAGGTTCTGCGGTGTCAGGCCGCTCGGAATAATCGAACGGGCCCTCCGGCCGGGCCGGACCAATGTTTCGGGCCGGATGCTCACTTCAATTCTATCCTAGCTTTGGATATGATGACAGGAGAGATTGTTTGGGCTAGGCAGCTAGGGGGCTATGATGTTTCCTATTTTGTGTGTTTGGTTCCTAACAACCCGGACTGCCCGCCCGGCCCGAACATGGAAGCAGACTTTGGAGAGGCTCCAATGTTGGTTACCATATTGGAGAAGAAAAGGTTTAGAGATGTTGTGGTGGCAGTGCAGAAAAGTGGGTTTGCTTGGGCTCTTGATCGTGATAATGGTGATATTGTTTGGTTTAAGGTAAGTTACAACATAATTTTTTTAGAAAATACATCATTAAATTTTTGGATTTTGTGCATTTAGATCATCCAACAAAAAAACCCGTGAAATTATCCATGCTCACAAAAGGTGAAATTCTTCGTCTTAATTGTCCCAACACTCCATTGTGGATGGTCACATGTATGATCCTAAGTTGTCCATAAAAGGTGAAATTTTTCATCTCAAATGTCACCACACTCTGACCTGTATAGGATTGTGGTAGAACCTGTGCCTGGTGTCCACAATTTGTCACTTAGAAACTAACTGATCATCTTGTGCTGGCACATGTGCAATTATCCTAGCTAAAAGGGGTGGTTGTGAGTATGGAAAAACCAATCTGGCCAGTACATTGCCCCTTAATTGGACCGACGCGGTGTAAACGGAGATTAGTCTAAGTATGGTACGGACTTAAAGGTGTCTCCTATAATTAGGGCATGCTCAAGACACCTCATCCTGGTCTGACAAAAAAAAAGGAGTGATTGTGAGTGGAGCGTGATTCTCCTATCATAAGGTTACATGTTGGATTCTTATCAACACTCTTAATTTCACGCATAACACATAGTTCATCTAATGCAAACCCTTAAGTAGTGACCGGGTTTTACATCATTACACCAAAAAAAAAAAAAAAAACATGTGCAATTATAAGTTGGTTTTATTCATAGAAAGCTGGACCGGGAAGCATTGAAGGGGGCGGGTCATGGGGAGCCGCCACCGACGGGAGGTCTCGAATCTACACAAACATAGTCAACGGTGATAGGCTTCCCTTCAGACTGGCACCGACAAATCAAACAACAACTGCCGGTGGGTGGGTGGCGCTAGACGCTAGCACCGGCCGGATTATTTGGACAACTGCAAATCCTAGCAACGAAACGGCTCCCGGCCCAGTCACATTAGCCAACGGAGTTCTTTTCGCCGCTTCGCCAGCTCCCAACGGCCCTATTTATGCAATCCATGCCGCCACGGGAAAGATAATGTGGTCATTTAACACCGGAGCCACCATATACGGTGGTGCATCGGTGAGCTACGGTTGCGTTTATATTGGCCATGGATATTCCGTTGGCCTACTTAAGTCATTCCACCCGACTTGGACCAATGGAAAGTATCTCTTTGTCTTCTGCATTAGATGAAGCTATAAGCTTTAAAAATATATATGCATCTATAATTCAATAAAAATAATATGGAATTTATTTTCGACACTTATTCTTTAATTTACGAAAAAGCTCATATTATTGTGCATATATAAACCAATAGACGACAACTCTCATAAGAAATTCAACTTGAAACATTGTAATTAGTAACTCAATTGACCCACTAACTTTACTTATTTTGATATGTAATTGTTCACTTTTATAAATATTCTCATTAGGAGTTATCACAACTCAAATCGTACCAAAGCATAAATGCAACTGTATGCATAGTTATGGCTAAGGTTTAGAACTGAAACCTATCAGATTTCGATTTAAGTTCACCATTTTCTTAAATTGAAATCATCACTTTTAGTTCAAAACAAACCGTTCTAGTTTAGAGTTATAATTTGAATTGTAAACCTCCAGTATGTAAAATGTGAACATTCAGTATATAAATTATGTATTTTTAAACTCGGATCTACCTTGCAAGGTGTACCCAGGTCCACAGAATTATTTGCCAATTGAAAGCCATATTATTTTAGGCCAGGGTTGGCACATCTATGCGAGGTCAACTTTTTTTTAGGTATATAAAATTAACACTATAGGTATATACAAATTTTTAGGTAAATAAAAATAATATTACAATTACATAAAAGGAATAAGAGTCAAATAAGTTATCAAACTACACACCAAAATGCAATTAGGCCATTGAACTCAAAAAATATGCAATTGGGTCCCTAAACTAACAAATTTCATGTAATTGACTAATTGGTCCAATTTGCATGTTTTTTCAGGTTTCTAACCGGTCATCTCAAATTTAAAATAATTATTAAAATTTAAAATAAAAAAAAAATAAAAAACGCCGTTGCCGGAAACAGAGACTCGCCAGAGATTAAGATGGTTTCTTCGTCTCTGGCAGATACTTTTTTTTTTTCAAATTTTAAATAATATTTTAAATTTGGGGTGACTTGGCTGAAAAATCTACAAATTGAATTAATTGCATGAAATTGGTTTGTTTAGGGACCCAATTGTATTTTTTTTTTAAGTTTAATGGTCTAATTATATTTTTCTGTGTAGTTCAATGCCCTATTTGACCATTATTTCTACATAAAATTATAAAAATAACAATGAAGGGGGCGGGTCATGGGGAGCCGCCACCGACGGGAGGTCTCGAATCTACACAAACATAGTCAACGGCAATAGGCTTCCGTTCAGACGAGCACCGACAAATCAAACAACAACTGCCGGTCGGTGGGTGGCGCTAGACGCTAGCACCGGTCAGATTCTTTGGACCACCGCAAATCCTAGCAAAGAAACGGCTCCCGGCCCGGTCACATTAGCCAAAGGAGTTCTTTTCGCCGCTTCACCGGCTCCCAACGGTCCTATTTATGCAATCCACGCCGCCACAGGAAAGATAATGTGGTCATTTAACACCGGAGCCACCATATACGGTGGTGCATCGGTGAGCTACGGTTGCGTTTATATTGGCCAGGGTTATTCTGTTGGCCTTCCTAAGTCATTTCACCCTACTTAGCTTGGATCAGTGGAAAGTATCTCTTTGTCTTCTGCATTAGATGAAGATAAGCTTTAAAAATTTAAGCAATATGTGATCTATAATTCAATACAAATAAGTTCATAACATTTACTTTGCCGTTAAGTAATTGTAAGGTGCATACTTTTATACTCGTTTCTAGTTTCTTCCCATTTTATGTGTCTGGTTCGGTTAACGAGTCTTGAATAAAGTTATTTTTAATTTAATTTTTTAGAATATTAAGTTTAATATTAGTATATAAAATTTATATATTTAGAAACTACACAAAATTCAAATTTAAAAATAAGTAAAAAATGCTAAAGAAAATAAACAAAAAATAAATAGTTGGTTTAACCAATAAATAGTAGGAATAATGGCCAAATTAGCCACGGAACATAACACGATAGTACAATCAGACTACTGGACCTAAAAAAACGTGCAATTACTCCATTCAATAGCCCAAATGCCTCTAAATTCACCTGGTAGCTAGTTCCCAACCCTTCTTCCCGATTGATCGCTGACGCGGCTTATTACATGGCATTAGTAGGCAGCTTCGCTTATTTTCCTTACTTTTGCTTGCGTCAGTTTATACTAGCTGGGGTCGTAGAAGTCGTACGCCATGGCGTTTACCCAATCCAAGTTTCTCTTTATCGCCTCGACCGGGTATGTTAATGCAGTCATCCGATGCGTTAACAATGCTAGGTGCATAGTAAAACGCCGCCGTTAAGAGCAGCGACGGCTGGCCCGAGCTGGCAGCCTCGGCGTCCACCGCGGCACGCCATTCATCTAGGAGTGAGCCCATATTCGCCATTTGACCCGGCATTCTTGGGTACTCCCAGTAGCGCTATGCAAAACCTGTCCCACCCGATGAACCCGTCCGGCTCGAACTTCGGTGTGCCAAACTGTAAGGATATCCGAACCCGTCGGATATGGTCAGAACCGCCCCGAGCTTATTTGTTTATTTAATAATTTCGGGTATGGTTAGGATAATTCTTACCCAAACCCGTCTAAAATCCAAAGTTTATGCCTGCTAAAAATATATCCTTAGCCCTAGGGTTTTCCATTTGCAGAGGCTCCTACATCTCACTCTCAGTTTCTCCACTCCTCAGTTCCTCTCCTTCTGTTCTACAGTCTCCACTCTCTGAGACTTGAGAACTTCTCTGCTTCCCGCCTTCTCTCACACTTGACACTTTCAGTTCTCACTTCTCCATTCCTTTGTTTCCTCTCAATCTATCATTCCTCTGATTCTCTGAAGTCTGAGAGACTCATCAGACGTGTGAGTTCTCGATTTCTCTCATCGTCTCTGTGCAAAACCTGTCCATCCCGAACTCCCCTTCGACACTGTTGACATGTTGTTGTCTCTAGTCAACTGGTCTGGTACTCTGGTCTGTCTGGACTTTGGTGGAAGCCTCGCAAAGAGCGAAAGACGCTAGTCGCCAGTGGAAGTTTGACGCCTTGAAGCCCTAGATCTCAAAGGGAAACTTTGAGAAAACAAGTAAAATGTATATCTAAATCTTTTTTTTCTTCTTATTTTCGTGTTGCCTGTTTTTCTGTTCAGCTTGTTCTAGTTCTATAATGTTGCATGAACCCTAATTTGTAAGTGAGCCCTAATTTTTGGGGCTTTCCATATGCGTGATGAATTTGTAAAAATTCTGATATATTTTTATAAGTTTATAGTTAACGGACCCTTAAATTTGTAATTTCTAAATGTATGGTGGTGGTGGAAGCATATTAAGTATTGATATATGTTTGTAACTTGTAAGTTTATGATTGTTGACTGTTGAGCCCTAATGATTAAATCATCATTCATTATGGCTCAACAGTCAACATAGATGACCAGTGGAAGCTTCAAAAAAAAATTACTCCTACCAAATTTTCCTAGATGAGAGGCTAAACCTTAAGAAGTTGTTTAGGGTGGGCAGTCAAAGGGTCAGTCTAACCACGGATACATGGATTTCTGTCCAGAGAATCAACTATATGTGTATCACTACACATTTTATAGATGACCAGTGGAAGCTTCAGAAAAAAATTACTCCATTCGTCCCATTTTAAATTATGTGTATGGTTCGGTTAACGAGGCTTGATTGAAGTTATTTTTAGTCTAATTTTTTATAATATTAATAAGTTTAGTATTAGTATACAAAATTTATATATTTAGAAACTACACCAAAAGTACTATTAAACACAAAAAATTAAATTTAAAAATAGTAAAAAGATACTAAAGAAAATAAACAAAGAAGAAAAAGTTGGTTTGACTCATGAATAGTAAGTATGACAGATAAAATGGGACAGATGGAGTATTTCCTTTGTCCCAGTTTCTTCTCATAGGGGGAGTACATTGCAAAAGCCCTAGAGAGTTGTTTATTAGAGTGGGGATTTAAAAATGTGTTCACTATAATAGTGGACAATGCTTATTCTAATGATATTGCTCTGAGATTTTTTTTAAGAGTAAAGTGTTATCTTGGGGTTCTTCTTCTGTTAAAGTTCAGTACATGCACATGAGGTGCATAGCCCATATCCTAAATTTAGTAGTCAAATATGGGTTGAAGTTTGCAAATGAGTCAGTTAAAAGGGTGAGGGATGCAATGGGATGGGTTAGGAACTCACCTGCTAGGCTGAAAAAGTTTAGAGAGCTTGTTGATCTCATTGGTGTAGAAGCTAAATCGGCTTTACAGCTTGATGTTTCTACAAGGTGGAACAACACCTACATTATGCTCAACACTGTAATTTAATATCAAAGAGTGTTTGATGCATATGAGCAAAATGACCCCCTCTTATTTTGCTGACTTGGGGACGGTTCCTTCCTTCTTGGATTGGTGTTCTGTGGAAAACTTAGTGAAGATTTTGAAAATTTTTTATGAGATGACAGTGAGAATCTCTGGTTTTCTTTATGTCACATCCAACACATTCTTCTCTAAGATCTCTGATCTCAGTTGCGTGCTTGAAGATATGGTTAAAGGTGATGCTGGGACTGAAAAGGTAAACACTTGTATTTTGTTTAAATCCGTTATTCTGTTTAGCTTGTGTGCTTGAATCTTGTATTTTTTTTTTTGTTTTGTTTTAGGCAATGAGGACACAAATGAGAAACAAGTTTAAGAAATATTGGGGTGATCCAAAAAAAAAAAAAAATGAACTTTGTCATTTTTTTGCCAATATTCTGGACCCTAGAGATAAGGAGGAATACATGCCTCATCAGTTTGTCCAGCTGTATGGAAAAGTGAAAGGCAAAGGTTGTTTTTGCCAAGGTCCAATCTGCAATGGCTGCTTTGTATAATGACTATGCAGCTACATACTTTGTCAGTTTTACCCACAGTGAATCCTCTACTCAATTAGTCCAGCCTGAGGCTACTAGTTGTACAGTTGGTAGGCCTCAGTCAAAGTTGAAGAGTCAACTGAAAAAAAAAAAAAAAAAAAAAGATTGGAGAGCGGTGGTGGAAGTAGTAAACGGACTGAGCTGCAAGTGTATTTGAGTGAAAATCTTGTGGAGGATGATGAATCTGTTGCTTTTGATGTTTTAAAGTGGTGGAAGAGCCATAGTGAGAGATTTCCTATTCTCTCCAAAAATGGCTAGATATGTGCTTGCAGTTCCTATCTCCGTTGTTGCCTCTGAGAGTGCATTTAGTACAAGTGGAAGGGAGCTTGATTCATTTAGGAGTTCCTTGACTCCTAGAATAGTGGAAGCCCTGCTGTGTACACAAGATTGGTTGGGGGCACCAAATCAGCCAATCACAATTGAGGAGAACCTCGATGAGGTTGAAAGATTAGAGAAAGGTAAATCTTTAAATTTTTGTTGCATTAGTTAGTTAATTAGTTTCTTTATTCTTTATTTCCTTATTATTAATTTCTTATTCTGTTCTGCAGAGTTGCCCACCGGAGCTTCATCTACTATACCATCAATGTTAACATTTAATATTTGTTTACACTGTTTTCATTTCTTTATGGCATTCTACTATTCTGTTATGATGTTGTGTTTGCTTTTGGCCTTTTGTACTGCCAGTGGTGTTAGCCTCTAAGTGGTTTGGCAACTTTCTATTATTGAAATGTTGTTGTCCTTAGATGAGTTGAGCCCAACTGAGTAATGTCCTATTTGGCCATTTCTGCAATTCTGCCAATCTGGAATTATGGTATAACTCTTTTTTGCTCTCTGTTCAGTTTTAATGCATTTGTTTTATTGGTTAGCTGTGATGAAGCTTCCACCTTTGTCTGAATAAATGGAATGGAGTTGGTATGTTGCTAATGTGTTAATATAACACATTCTGAGCAATTTTGCCACATTCTTACTTGATATGGAAAAATGCATTCTAAGCCTAATTCCTAAATGCCTATTGCCTAATATTGTTAGTTTTTACTTAGTTGTTTCCTATTTACAGTTTACTTTGTTACATGTCTAATGACTAACACTACAAAAAAAACCAAAATAGCGACGAATCTATTCCGTTGTTAATGTAGCGACGAAATTGCGACAACGTAGTGACGGAGTTTCATTTTTTTATTACATGAACATTTAGCGACGGATTTCACAACGAAATATTTCCGTCGTTAAAAACGTAGCTAATTTTTGCAGTAAATTTCCACGCAAAAATTTACGACGAATTTTTCGCTGGTTAATTCTATGATTTTTTTTTGCTACAGATTAGCGATGGATATATACATCCGTCGCTAGAATTTTAAGCGATGTTAGTTTGTGTTATTACTCTAGCGACGGATATTTGTTTCCGTCGCTACGGTTGTAATGCCGAATTTAATTTGTTGGGTTTTCTATTTAGCTACGGATAATCAATCCGTCGCTAGGTTTAATAGGTTGATGTATTCAGATTTATAATGTAGCGACGGATTTAAATATCCGTCGTTAAACTAGCGACGGAATTTCAATCCGTTGCTAGGTTTAGAATGTTGATGTATTCGTATTTATAATGTAGTGACAGATTTAAACATCTATCGTTAAAATAGCGACGGAATTTCAATCCGTCGCTAGGTTTAGAATGTTGATGTATTCGTATTTATAATGTAGCGACGGATTTAAATATCCGTCGTTAAAATACACGTGGGTCAGTTAAAACGGTAGCCATAATTTTTGTTTTAAAAAATATAGCGACGGATGTTGTTATCCGTCGCTAGATAATACTAATACACTGGGACCATCTTTTTGTGTAATACATAGAACCCTAACAGTTGCATCGTCTCCCACCGATAAATCTCCTCCGACCGCCGCTAGGACCCATCAGCGTACCGCCTCTCCTCCGACCGTCGTTGCATCGTCTCCCATCGCCCCTACATCTTCTCCGACCGCTGTTGCTTGCTCCGCCGACCGTCGCTACTTTCTCCGTCGGCCGCTACTCATCTCATGAATGACATGCATCATAGCCTCATAGCCACTCATATATCTAATTAATTTTGGCCCCCACAACTTAATCAAGGATCCATTTAAGTCAGCGAGCTTAATTAAAAATTCATCAAAGTCTTCTCTATTTGATAAATAACTGATCAATCAATTTTTAGTTGACTTCACAACTTAATCAAGGATTCATTCAAGTCAACGAGCCTAATTAAAAATTCATTAACGTCTTCTGTATTTGATAAATAACTTATCAATCAATTTTTAGTTGACTTAAACAATTTTAGTTGTTTGGTTTGGTTGACTAACAAAAATGAGTATTTTGTGAATAACTTTTAATTTGAGCTTTAATTTATTAAAAACGAAAAAGGTTATATGAAGTAGCTTTTTAGTATTGGCCAATTATATTTTCTTCTTAATATTTTAATTTATCCTTAATAATTAATGGTGGTTATGATGTTTATATTTATTCAATTCTTATTTGCATGTATTTATATTTATAATACTGAATTATTATTAGTAATCTTTTAAAAAAAATTATAACACTATTATTAATAATGTCAAAATTGTACTCATCTACACGTTATCAAGAAGTTGACCAAGTATTTTTACCTTTCGATCAGGTTCCTCTTATGACAATTAATGTTATACTTATCTACACGTTCTCAAGAAGTTGCCCACCAAAAACTTTGAAAAATGTTTCGGAGCTACTTTCATAACTTTAAACTTTGCCCTTACTCAAGAAAGGAAAAAATCTCTCGTCCTCAAAGCTTTCACATTCTGACCCGGCATAATAATAGAGAGATAAATCACGGTGATCCAGTGATTAATCAATTATTAGGTGAGAGGATCAATACCTAGTACCAAAAAAAAAAAAAAAAAAAAAAATCATCACATTAGGTGTAAGTGTGTAACTTTCACATTATAGTTATCAAGACTTGATTATGTGTCCTTGTCGACAATCTACTACCATAGAACCAATTAAGTCTTCATAGGAACAACTTTAAATTTGATGATGTACACTAAGGTAAGCTATTAAACATGATTAGCAAGACATAATTTTTATTTGTTTTTTAAAAAAGAAAGTCGGATCTTTGAGACTATAATTTTGGAGTTTTTATGCATGACCAATTTGTTCGATCTATGGTACAATACAATACATGATTGTACCGAATATTATTAAAATAATTTTTAAAGATGGTACGTATCGGATATCATAAAAAATCATTAACAATAATATCATGCACATAATCTACTACTCAGAAACTAACTGAACTGTCCGTATGAGCATCAATAATACCTTAAAAAATACATAATGATTGTATTAAATATCATTGAAAAACATTATTAACACTATTGGGAGCAACTCCCAACCAAATTAATCAGACAATTTGTGATCCTCTACGTGCGAGCATCAATAATACCTTATACAATACATGATTGTATCAAATATCATTGAAAAACATTACTAATTAACAATATTGGGGGCAACCCCCAACCGAGCTAGTTGAACAATTTGTGATTGTTCTCAAAAGGTTGAATCCCCAACCCCAACTCGACAGAGCATCTGAGAGGATGTAAATCATGGTAACTCAACTGAACACAGAAGTTAGACATTTAATGCGCACAAGGAGCCCCGCACTCTGAGAGATTGTTCCCATACTGACGTTGGTGAGATTTGATCCCGGATGATTATTACTTAGAATTGAGAGTCACCTTCAGATAATCCCCTATATATGTGTATGTTACAACCTTATAATTTACACTTCATATATGGATTTCAAATTTATTAAGATCAAGAATGGCAATAATATTGTTCTCTTTGTTGCAACCTTAACCTTGTTTATTCATAACTCAACTTCTGAAGTATGTTCAACTCTCTATTAGTTTCAAGAATAAACATTTGTATCGATTACAAATACTTATTATATTATAGTTATAATTGTTTAATTTTTGTGATTTTTTTTTTTTTTTTTTTTTGGTTTTAAATTCAGTGGATTACTCATGGAAAGGACATAACCAACAGAAGGTATGCAGAGGGAGAGCTACTGTTCAACCCAAAAACGGTGGCGCAGCGGTTGCGATTGAAATGGAAATTCGCCGCCGGTTTCGACATCACGGCGACGCCGGCCGTCGCCGATGGGGTGGTGTATTTTCCGTCTTGGAATGGAAATCTGTATGCAGTGAATGCAAACACAGGAGCACTTGTCTGGGAACAAAATCTTGGACAGTTAACGGGCTTGCCGCCGTCAAATCTGGTAAGCGGCGTGAACGTCACTGTCTCGAGATCAACTCCGGCGGTGGCCGGAGGTTATCTGGTCGTCGGAATTTATGGCCCCGCCGTGGTGATAGCCGTGAAACGTTCCACCGGAGAGCTTGTGTGGGCTACTAAGCTTGACCCTCGCCCTCGCGCCATTATCACTGCTTCTGCATCTTGCGTCGTCCCTGCAGGGTTAGCATTTTGCTTATCTTTTAAACTATTTTATCAACAAGGTTGAGACTTGTTCTGAACGGCAAATTATTCTCTGGACATGGTCCATACAATGTTATGTGGGCCATAATAAAAAGTACATTTTTAATATACTAAATGTACATTATTTTTGTACTGTATGTACATTATACAATATAATGTACACTTAGTAAAAAAAATAATGTACATCTCTCAAATACAATGTACATTATTTTTGTACTGAATGTATATTATTTAACAGTATACAAAATATGGTCCATACAACTTGTGTAGACCATAGTCCACACAATAATGATTGCTTCTGAACAGCTTGGACTTTTTAGTTTAAGCCCCTTTGAGTTCAAGTTTTGATAGAAGTAACTTGAGCTTTTTAGTTTAAATTGATCTTAGTTTGACTTTCCCGAGAAAATGACTTATTGGTCTTTTTAATTTGAACTAGTCTGCCGGTCTGAATTTGACTCTCAGTGAGAACGACTTATTAGTATTCTTAGTTTGAGTCGATCTAATTTTAACTAGTAGTAAGAATAGCTTATTGGTAGAACTTTTTATTTTGAACCAATCAAACAAATTTAAGTTGTTTTACTTTCTCGTTCTTGTTAGTTAATGTTACAAAAATTATCCAATACACAACCCTAGTCGCTGCAATTTCCTTGTCAAAAAAAATTATTTTAAAATTTCTTATAATAGGATATGTTTATTGGGAGTATCGTCACTAGAAGAACTTCTGCCGGCGGGACAATGCTGCACTTTCCGGGGAAGCCTAGTGAAGCTAGACATAAAAACCGGCAAAATTCTATGGCAAACTTATACACTTCCGGACAACGGCGGAAAATTGGGAGGCTACTCCGGCGCCGCCATCTGGGGAAGCAGCCCCGCCGTCGACATACTAAGAGGATGGGTTTATGTTGGCACCGGAAACTTGTACAACGCTCCGGAGGAGGTTCTCCGGTGTCAGGCGGCTCAGAATAATCGAACGGGCCCTCCGACCGGGCCGGACCAATGTTTCGGGCCAGATGTTCACTTCAATTCTATCATGGCTTTGAGGATCAGTACAGGAGAGATTGTTTGGGCTAGGCAGCTAGGGGGCTATGATGTTTTCTATTTTGTCTGTTTGGTCCCCAACAACCCGGACTGCCCGCCCGGCCCGAACGTGGATGCTGACTTTGGTGAGGCTCCAATGTTGGTTACCATATTGGAGAAGAAAAGGTTTAGAGATGTTGTGGTGGCAGTGCAGAAAAGTGGGTTTGCTTGGGCTCTTGATCGTGATAATGGTGATATTGTTTGGTTTAAGGTAAGTTACAACATAACATTATCTCTGGTCGGGAGAGGTTAATGATATTCATTAATTATTAATTATTCTTTCAAAAGGCTGAACCTTAACCCTAAGGGTCCCCACACTCCGGTATTCATTAACTATTGAATAAATATATATATATATATATATATATATATATATATATATATATATATATATATATTGGTGTAGAAAGCTGGACCGGGCAGCTTGGAAGGAGGAGGGATATGGGGAGCAGCCACCGACGGGAGGTCTCGAGTCTACACAAACATAGTCAACGGCAATAGGCTTCCGTTCAGGCTCGCACCGACGAACCAAACAACAACTGCTGGTGGATGGGTGGCGCTGGACGCTAGCACCGGCCAGATTCTCTGGACCACCGCGAATCCTAGCAATGAAACGGCTCCTGGCCCGGTCACGTTAGTCAACGGAGTTCTTTTCGCCGGTTCGGTGGCTCCCAACGGCCCTCTTTACGCAATGGACGCCTCCAACGGAGAGATAGTGTGGTCATTTAACACCGGAGCCACCATATACGGTGGCGCATCGGTGAGCTATGGCTGCGTGTTTATCGGCACTGGATTTTCCGTTGGGCTGGCTAAGTCATTCCACCCTACTTGGACCAGTGGGAAAGAACTCTTTGCCTTCTGCATTCGTTAAAGTTAAATCTTTAAAAATATTGCATTATGTAATCTATAATTCAAATAAAATAAGTTAAGTATCAATAAGAATTGAAATCGTCACGTTTTAGTATGAAACTTATATTTCACTTAAAAGTCTGCATTAAGTAAACTTAGATTATATAAAAAAGATCTCATGCCACTTATTCGATTGAGAATGTACAAGTGTCATGCTCGGTCTATTCAACCTTTTATTCAGAAACTATAACTCTGTAAGTATCTTTATTAATTTGAGCGGTCTTGGTTCGGTTCAAACCACTAACATACATGTTTGGTTATGGTTTAGATTCACAATTATTTTAAAAATTTCCTATGTAATTTGTAAAATATCGAATCTAAACCAAGTGGCTCGTGGTCTACTAGCATTGAATCACTTTCTTAAGTGGGAGATGACAGGTTCAAATCTCATTAAAATTTCTATTTTCGATCAAATTTTAGACCAAAATCTTAAATTAGTATAATTTTTAATTTTATAGTTATATATATATATAATTATTGAGTTAATACTCAAAATTGTCCTCGACTATAGTGGTTTTTCTCAATTTCGTCCTAAATAACTTTGGTGACTTAATATTGTCCCAGACTTCTGTGTTTTTACTCAATTTAGTCCCAAACTTTTGTGTTCTTGCTCAATTTAGTCTCCCATTTGTTATTCCGTCCATTTGTTGTTAAATAAATAGACAATTCTGTAATTTTAATATTGACATCTCTTTACTCATAGACATGTGAAGTGCGAAATCAATTTTTTTTTTTTACGAATTACTCCCAAAATCACTCTTAAACCTGCGAATATAAAATTTGATTCGTAGGTCTGAGAGTAATTCTGGGTGTAATTCGTGCAAGAAAGAAAGATTTCTCACTTCGCATGTTGAAAGTAAAGAGAGGTCAATATTGATATTATTGAATTGTCCCTTTATTTAACACCAATTTGACGGAATAACAAACGGAGGACTAAATTGAGCAAAACCCAAAAGTCTGGGACAATATTAGGTCACCAAAGTCATTTAGGACGAAATTGAGAAAAACCACTATAGTCGAGGACAATTTTGGGTATTAACTCTTATAATAATTATTCGGGGACAAGTGGGGCAGGAAAGGTATCCCCGTCCCCGACTAGAAATTACATATATTTCCGTTTTCTTATTCATGTCCTCATTGGATTAGCCAATAATGTTTCGACTAAGGTTCAAACTTATAACCTCTCATATGAGAATCCAAATCGGTGTGAGGACAAGATTTATATACTCTTGAACACAAAAGTATTAACTTTATTGATTTTAAATGTGCCCGAAAGCTATAACTTGCCCGCAGGGAACTGTAAGAGCATTTGGATGTTTTCTGATGAATGAAGGCAATCCATGAGGCGGCAGATAGCGGAATTAGTAAGAGATGGACTCCACAGAGAAGCCCTTACGCTCTACTCACACCTCCACTCTTCATCTTCTTCACTTCGCAATGGATTCACCTTCCCAGCACTTCTCAAAGCCTGTGCGAAGCTTAGGGCAATTCCTCAAGCCCAAATGATCCACACCCACCTCATCAAGACTGGGTTCCAGTCCGATATCTACGCCGCCACTGCCCTCACCCACCTATACGTGAAAATCAACAGCTTGGGTTGTGCACTCAAGGTGTTCGACGAAATTCGCGAGCCAACCATCGATTCGATGAACGCCTTCATTTCTGGGTTTTCTCAGAATGGGTATTGCGGAGAGTCCTTCAGGACGTTTGGGTTACTTGATTCTTGGAATCTCCGGCCGGATTCAGTTACTATAGCTGGTGTTCTGTCAGGATGTGAGAGTGTTATACATGGTGCGCAAATGCATTGCTGGGCTGTAAAGATTGGGGTTGAGATGTGTGTGTACGTTGCAACTTCGCTTCTGACTATGTATTCTAGTTCTGGTGATTTGGTTTCAGCCACAAAGTTGTTTGGGTTAGTTGAGAACAAAAATGTGGTTTGCTATAATGCATATTTGACCGGTTTATTGCAGAATGATGTGTCTGGGACTGTCTTGGTTGTGTTTCAGGAGATGAAGAGATCATCAGATGAAGGGCCTAATTCTGTGACCTTAGTTTCTGTTCTTTCTGCTTGTGCAGAAATCAAGAATCTGAAGTTTGGCATGCAAGTTCATGGGTCTGCTGTAAAAACTGATGAAATTCATACTATGGTTGCCACTGCACTTGTGGATATGTATTCTAAATGTGGTTCTTGGCAGTGTGCATTTGCAGTGTTTGAAGAACTTGACAGTGAAAGGAGCTTGGTTACTTGGAATTCGATGATTGCAGGAACGATGCTCAATGGTCGAAGTGAGAACGCCGTTGAGCTTTTCACACAGTTGGAAAGTGAAGGATTAAGGCCTGATTTAGCGACGTGGAACACTATGATCATTGGATTTTCACAGCTCGGTAAAGCAGCAGAAGCTGTTATGTTCTTTAGAAAAATGGTGTCTGCAGGTGTCAAGCCGAGCGAGAAACTAATGACCAGTCTTTTGACAGCGTGTTCTGCGCTGTGTTTGCTAGGCTCTGGAAAACAGATTCATGGATATTCCATTAGGACTGGCTGCAGCACAGATGCATTTCTTACGACAGCAGTGATCGATGTGTACATGAAATGCGGGCAAGTTTCTTTGGCGTGCAGGGTTTTTGATGAGTTTGAGCACAAGCGCGATGACCCTGCCCTCTGGAATGTGATGATCTCGGGGTATGGAACGAATAATCAAAGCGAAGCTGCGTTTGAAACGTTTAATCGGATGCTGCAGGAGAAAGTAAAGCCAAGCTTAGCCACTTTCAATTGCATTTTATCTGTGTGCAGTCATACTGGCCAAACTAACAAAGGATGGGAACTCTTTAGAATGATGACAATGGATTTCGGCTTGACCCCAACTTCCAAACAACTTAACATTCTGATTGATCTCCTCGCTCGTTCCGGACAACTGGATGAAGCAAGAGAACTACTCCAGAAAATACCCGCGCCTTCTGCTCCAGTTTTTGCCTCGCTGCTCGGGGCTCCTGAGTGTCATTCACATCCCAATCTGGGGGAAGAAATGGCTCAAAAACTCATGGAGTTAGAGCCTGGGAGTCCTATTCCATTGGTAATCTTATCCAATCTATATTCTGGCCAAGGAAAATGGAATGAAGCTGAAAGAATCAGAGAGACAATAAATGAGAAAGGATTAAAGAAACTACCTGGCTATAGCTTGATAGGAGTGGCATAAAAAACCAGACTTGACCAAATGTCTCTCTACTCAATCCTGTTCTCTTATCAAAATCTTAAGCTATGGTCCTCTGTGACAATGGATAGGCAGCAAAAACTTATCCAATCAAGCATTTCTTGGGCAGAAAGTCCAAGTCTTGATCAATGAAACCGAGGAGGCGAGCTAGCTACACCTGCAGCTCCATCGCCCGCGCCATCACCCACAAAAATTCCAGCTCTGGTGTGTGTATGAAGTCCTGGATTTTTGGTGGGATTAAGGTTCCTAATATGACCAAGAAATGGCAGATGTGGAAGCCATCTACAGTGGAACATAACAATTATGTCCAACTGTTGTTATACCATGTACCATTGTCCGCCTTGCAAGGTGGACCCTGGTCCTAAACGGCATATAAATTGTGTATTTTAAGTGTTGAAATTGTGAACTTCTGGAATATAAATTGTGTTTCTAAGTCAAAACATATAACAACTGAATTTGTGAATATAATATAAGGCCATCAAATTTTAATTTGTTAATATTGTGTGATGGTAATATTTGAAAGAAACTTGTGAATACAAAACAAGGTAATCAATTACATATATGTTAACATTGTGTGTTCCAAATTGTAAATTTTTAAAATTTAGTATGTAAATTGTGAACGTTTAGACTTGGATATACCTTGCAAGGTGGACCGGGGTCAACATAATAATTTGCATCCATTTACCAATTGTTATACCATGGACAGAGTTCATATTGCATTGTGAACCTTGATACAAAAATTATGTACCTTCAATTAACAAATTATGTACTTACAGTTAATAGTTTCTGTACATGTAAACAAATAACTTGATAATTGTTGACACATAATATGATATCTACATATATAGAAACTATCAACTGCAGGTATAGAATGTGTCAACTGTAGATACAGAATTGACTTGATACTTGCTGACACATAATATGATAGTTACAGAATGTGTCAACTATAGATACAGAATCTGACTTAATAATTGCTGACACATAATATGATAGTTACAGGTACAAAAATTATCAATTGCTGATACAGAATGTAAAACTATAGATACATAATCTAAAGATATTTTTGAACTAGGGCCTACAATGCAAGGTAGACTCTGGTCCATGGTATAATACTATAATTTTGGCAATTATGTTGTGAGCACGTGCCCACATTGCAAGGTGGACACGATTTCATATTCATAATTTCTATACTGTAGATCCATAATTTTTATACTGTAGATTCATAAAATTTATACTTTAGATTCAATTGTTGAACTCTGTTTTCACAAATCAGAGAACTATATATGTTCTTAATTTGATAACTATACAGTTTAGAAATTATGAATTTACAGTACAGAAATTATGAATCTACAGTACAGATATTATGAATCTGTAGTATAGAAATTACGAATCTACTGTATAGAAATTATGAATCTACTGTATTTAAATTATGAATCTAAAGTATAAATTTTATGAATCTACCGTATAGAAATTATGGATATAGAACCGTGCCTACCTTGCAAAGTGGCACGTGCTCACAGCATAACGTTCCCTATCATTTGGGCAAATTATACTGTGCACCAGGGCGCACAATGCACTGTGCGCCCTGACCCAAAACGACGTCGTTTTGTATATTTTTCGTGTGTCTGCTGTTAACCCCTTAAAAATAAAATTCATGTTTCGAATGTACAAATTGTATAATAGAAAAATACAGAATTTTATACCTGAAAACACAGAATTTTTATAACTGAAAATTCCCATGTTTCGAATGTACAGAATTATATAATAGAAAACACATAATTTTATACCTAAAACCCAAGGTTGCAAAACTCGGCCTAGGCGGCACCGAGCCTTAGAGTTTTGGCCTAAAGGCGGCCAAAACTCGGTCGGCGGCCTAGGCGGCCAAACTCGGCCGAGTCGACCGATTTCGTCCGATTTTGACCGTTTTTGACAGATTTTGACCGATGTCGTCTTTCATTAATTATTGATTTTAATATTATCAGTGAAGGCGTTATTGGTTCTTTGTGTTTCAGTAGGTTGAGAAAGTATATGAACAGATACTACAATGTAATAGAGCCAGTAACATTCAAAAAAAGAAAAATGACTTATAAATTATCATTATTTCATTTATTTAGATGTGTTATTTGAGTGAACGTTGAAAACAACCTCATTAAAATTGTCGAACTACAAGCCTGTCACTATTTTTTTTAATTTTTTTGGTGCCCGCCTAGCGCCGCCTAGAATCCGCCTAGGCGCTAGGTGCTGCCCGGCCGCCCGACTAGCGCCTAGCGCCTACTGCAATCATGCTAAAAACACATAATTTTATAACTGAAAATTCCCATGTTTCGAATGTACAGAATTATATAGTAGAAAACCATAATTTTATACCTGAAAACACATAATCTTTTTTAAAAAATAAAAATCATTGTTTCGAATGTATAAAATTTTATACTTGAAAACACATAATTTTATAACAAAATCGTTTTGGAGGCGCATGGCAGTCGTATATCGTGGACCGCGGTGCATAATCGATTATGCACCGCGCGTCAAAACGGCACTGTTTCTGCAGTTAAAACGGAGTGACACTACAGTGTGTCTAAACCGACACTATCTCACGTATTATTTTTATATTATCAAATGAAACTGCAGTTATATCAAAATTATACTGTAGTTGTGGTGAAATGAAACAACAGTATATATAAAATGAAACTGAATAACATTTCACATATTTGAGTGTATATTGTACAATGAAGTTGTAATTATATTGAAATGATCGTGTAGTTGTGTTTTAATGAAATTATAGTGTATATAAAATTAAATTAAATAACATTTTCACATATTTGAGTGTATAAATATTAAATGAAACTGTAGTTATATCGAAATGAAACTATAGTTGTGTTGAACTGAAACTGCAGTGTATACAAAATGAAAATGAAGAACAGAGTTATTTTTTGCGAAGATTCTGTTTCTTTTCATTAAATAAAATGACGTCGTTTTGATGCGCGGTGCACAATATAATTTGCCGGCGCAGGGCGCACCTGATGCACGGTATAACGATTGTATAATTTGCCTTCAACTATGGCAAATTATGCCCTGGACCCGTGTCCACAATGAATTGTGGACACGGGCCCAAAACGACGTCGTTTTTATAAAAAACGCGTCATTTAGTTAAAAAAAAAAAAACGCGCGTGTTTTGCCGTTAACGGCGTTATTTTTTTTGGATTATGAATGTACAGTTATGCCGTTATGAATGTACAGTTATGCAATTATGAAATTATGAACACAAAGCTCTAACATTATGAACTTACAATTATGAACATTTATAGTGATAAAATTATGACCATGGAGCTTTAAAATTGTGAATATAGAGCTTCGAAGATTATGAATGTACAGTATGGAGTTATGAATGTACAGTTATGGAGTTATGAATGTACAGTTATGGAGTTATGAATGTACAGTTATAGAGTTATGAATGTACAGTTATTGATCAAATTATGAACAAATAGCTCTGACATTATGAACTTACAATTATGAACATATAGTGATAAAATTATGAACATAGAGCTCTAAAATTGTGAACATAGAGCTTCGAAAATTATGAATGTACAGTTATGGAGTTATGAATGTACAGTTATGGAGTTATGAATGTACAGTTATAGAGTTATGAATGTACAGTTATGGAGTTATGAATGTATAATTATTAACATATAATAATAAAATTATGAACATATACTCCTATAACGAAATAGTCTGAAATTTAAAAAAAAAAAAAAAAAAAAAAAAAAAAAAAGATAACAGTGCCGTTAGGCACTGTTACCCGTGTCCAGCTTGCAAGCTGTACACGCAATAGTTATGCTGTGCAACCGAATGTACCATGCGCATGGTGCATACGGTTCAAAACGACGTCGTTTTGACTAAAAACGCGCGTCCCATTTAAAAAAAAAAATCAGGTTCGATTCTCAGCAATAACATTATTGTGGATATATAGTTATGAAATTGTGGTTATATAGTTATGAAATTGTGGTTATATAGTTCATTCATCGTGGATATTTAGTTCAATCATATACTGTGGATATTTAGTTCATTCATTGTGGATTTTTACTTCATTCATTCATTGTGGATTTTTACTTCATTCATTCATTCATTGTGGATTTTTACTTCATTCATTCACTGTGGATATATAGTTATGAAATTGTGGATATATAGTTATGAAATTGTGGTTATATAGTTATGAAATTGTGGTTATATAGTTCATTCATTGTGGATATTTAGTTCAATCATATATTGTGGATATTTAGTTCATTCATTGTGGATTTTTACTTCATTCATTCATTCATTGTGGATTTTTACTTCATTCATTCATTCATTGTTGATTTTTACTTCATTCATTCACTGTGGATATATAGTTATGAAATTGTGGATATATAATTATGAAATTGTGGTCATATAGTTATTAATTTCTGGATATATAAAAATGCTATTGCCGGAAATCGAACCTGATTTTTTCTTTAAGTGAGACGCGCGTTTTTTTTAACCAAAACGGCGCCGTTTTGCAACCGTATGCACCTTGCAAGGTGCATTCGGTTGCACGGCATAATTTGCGATGTACACGGGTCCAGTGCATAACGATTGTTCAACTATATGTTGGGCTCAAAAAGGTGTTGATGGATCTTGACCATTCTTAGCAACTTCTTGGGCCTGATTTTAGAAAAGGTAAAGCTTTGTTGGATACTTATTCATATTCTAGACCCAAAACTCCCAGTCATAATCTTGCTGTCTTCTGTCTAATGCTCCGTAACCGTAATTAGTCTTATCTCACCCAATTGTAGTACAAACACAAGGGAAAACCATGAGTGGGAGTACACATGTACAATCTTGTACTTCTTCACTACTCATCTTGTGCATAGCCCATGTACTAACATAGGTACTGCACATTGTTACCCATTATCATCTTACTTATATATATACACTATTTGGAAGTCTGAAAACATACTCATTATCTATCTTTGATTTACAGAAAAATCTCACAGTTAAACTTTGGTGTTTTACGATTACTGAGTAAACGACACAATCAATTCGGTTGGCGTTGCCCTTACTCATTGTCTACTTTGATTTGAGGGAAGAGCATTTGAATACAGGTGGAATGGTTCAATAGGGTCGGCATGAGAGCACATGTGATTTTTTTTTTAAAAAAAAAATAATGCATCATGTGTTCTCAGGTCGCCCCTGTAGATCCATTTTCCATCATCCTATTCATCATACAGATTTGTACATATTTCATATTTTCTATATTATACTGATATTTGTATTTTGTAGATTGGGATTGTTCCAGTCGAATTTCGGTCAAACTCCATTCAAGAATAACTCTCACAAGGCGTTATTGCATACACCATGTTCTCTTTTAGTTGAACTATTTGTAATTTTTTTTAAATAATATTTGCGATTAAATTATTGCTGAACATTCTTGAAGATTACTCATAATAAATATTGAAGACCTATTGTCATTTTTTATTTTTCGAATATTATAATATTATCACGTTGGCCCTCAAGTTTATCTTTTGCTGACATCTTCGCCATTATAAAACTTAAAACTAATAAGATTTTCAAAAAAAATAAAAATTCGGATAACCATTTGTGCCATGCCTACAAAATTTGACTTTGACTCTTTAACATGACGCGTATACAATCTTCCCACCTTAAAACTTGCTTATCAACTTCCCCAAAATGTTGGGTCGATATAATATACGGAGTAAAATTTTCACATTAAAGCAAAAATGTCGCAAATTATTGTGTGAATTATGGTTCACATAATGTTGTGTCGATTATAATAAAAAAAATACATTTTTAATATATTAAAAGTACATTATTTATTTATTGAATGTACATTATTTGTATACGTAATATACAATTTTTAAAAGTACATTATTATTGTCGTAAAAATGTAGGCAAATTATATCGTGCACCAAGGGTCAAACATATTGTGCTCAGATGACATGTAGTGATCTCTCCCATGTGGGAGGTCATGAGATCGAGCTTCAGTGGAGGCGTTGTTGACTCTTTGTGCTTCATTAGGTTGAGAAAGTATGTTTGAACAAATACTACAATGTAATAGAGTCAGTAGCATTCAAAAAAAAAATATTGTGCACCAGGGTGCGCAATGCATTGTGCACCCTAGAAAGTTGACGCGATGGTGCGACGGGCACCGCTCCATCCGTCTAATCCCGTTACAGTTTTATTTTTGTGTGCTTATGTGTATTATGTTTTATATCGTGCACCAGGGCCCGCATTGCATTGTGCGCCCTGATGCAAAATGACGTCGTTTCAGTTTTGTTTTTTTTTGAAATTTCGTTATCCTGTCTGTGTTGGCGGTTAATTTTCTTTAAAAAAAAATCTAATGTTAAAAAATGTACATAATTTTATATTAGAATACACATAATTGTATACATGAATGTACATAATTGCGTAACAAAATACACATATTTTAAAAAAAAAAAAAGATAATACACATAATCTAACATAATACATAAACTTTAACATAATACACATAAACTCTTAACATAATACACATAAATTTCCTGTTTTGGATGCACATAATTGTAAAAAAAATGTACATAATTGTATAAACAAATACACATAATTGTATAAAAAAAATACACATAATTGTATAAACAAATACACATAATCACGTCAACTCCCTACATAACTTACCAAAACGACGTCGTTTTGAGAGGCGCGCGGCGCACAGTACTATGTGCGAGTTGTGTGCTGTAGTGCAGGTATAACGATTGATTATATGTGTATTCTACTATACAATTTTGAACAATTGAAAAATGTATACTAGTCTATTGTATATATTGGGCTTCAAGCTTTTATTTGGGCCTTGACTTTGATTACACAAGAAAAAGGTATTGATTTTTCTGGCAAATTATGCCATGGAAACGTGTTCACCGTGTATGGTGAACACAAGGCTAAACGACGTCGTTTTTAGGCAAAAAAAAAAATAAAAATTCCCGGATGTGGAGTTAACGGCGCGCGTTTGATCCAATTATGAATTTTCTGTTATGAGATTATGAATGTAATGAAAATTCATAATCTCATAACAGAAAATTCATAATCGCATAACAGAAAATTATAATCTCATAACTGAAAATTCATAATCTCATAACAGAAAATTCATAATCTTATAACAGAAAATTCATAATCTCATGGTTCCAAAGTGAATGTGTATGTAGGCATGGTTCCAAAGTGAATGTGCAGGCATGGATTCATAATTTATGAATGTCCGTGATTTCGGATGGGAATGTGTAGGCATGGTTCCAAAGTGAATGTGTAGGCATGAATTCATAATTTATGAATGTCCGAAATTATGAATGTAATGAAAATTCATAATCTCATAACAGAAAATTCATAATCGCATAACAGAAAATTTATAATCTCATAGCTGAAAATTCATAATCTTATAACAGAAAATTCATAATCTTATAACAGAAAATTCATAATCTCATGGTTCCAAAGTGAATGTGTAGGCATGGTTCCAAAGTGAATGTGCAGGCATGGATTCATAATTTATGAATGTCTGTGATTTCGGACGGGAATGTGTAGGCATGGTTCCAAAGTGAATGTGCAGGCATGAATTCATAATTTATGAATGTCCGAAATCTTTGTTCACCTCAAATTAAAGTGAAACCTCAAAATGTGAAAATGAAGAAGAAAAGTCACGCAATTAATTAAGAAAAAAAAAAAGATAACGGTGTACTAACACCGTTGGAACCGTGTTCACTATGAATGGTGAACACGGTTCCATGGCATAACGGGGCTTTTTCTTGGTAAAATGAAGCTTATCTACTTATGGGTGAATTTATGAATTCTTGCGGTCTTGCCCACAAAAAGGAAAATTTTGTTGCCCCAAGGACCCATACCCCGGACAGGGTAAATAATCGTGATTTAGTGGCCTATAATTTGATTTTTACTCATGAAAGGCAAAATTTTCGCACCCGTACATCTCGGCCGAATAGAATAGTAGAAGAGTAACATGTTGACTTAGGCACTTAGCTACATTAAGTGTAACTCCCATATTGCGGTGGTAAAAGACTAAAAGCTTCTTGCCCACAATCTACCGCTTAAAAACCAATTGTGTGTAGCTCCTATTCTACGGCGGTCAGGTTCAATCCTGAGTCCTTGCCTACAGTCTACCGCAGTACTAACCTAAGAACCAACCAACTGAGTTATCCATGTGGGCCGAATTTATCCATGTTTGAATCCCGGTGTGGGGTATTGATTCTTTGTGCTTCAGTAGGTTGAGAAAGCCTGTATGAACAGATACTACATTGTAATAGAATCAGTAGTACTCAAAAAAAGAAAATGAGAGTAACAAGTTCCGTGTTTTTGCTTTATTTGTTATTCTTGCATACATATGTAAATGGATGTATTCTTGTCTCTTGCACCAACCTATTTCTTTGGCATTTTAGTCATGCTCGGTTCAAAGCCCTTCTGTTGTGCCGTTGTAATTGGAGATGTTGTAAGGTGTACTACACTAAATGGAAGTTTAATTGATACTTTCATTTAAGCATGTTTTTTTTTTTTTTTTTTTTTTTTTTTTTTTTTGGTAGTAAGATGATTGATTTTGTAGAAATTAAAAATTGAGTAACAAATTTAAGAATGTTGTAATTCTGGCTATCAACTAGTTCAGTTCTCGCGTGATGTTTGCACGGTACTGCTTCGTGATTGTATGTATATGAGTATATAGAATAGATAAGTAAAAGGGAGATGAAGAACACAATGTATAGAACACAATTTCATAATACCATCTTTTCATTAAGTTTCACCCTCAATTTATATGGACTATTACAACATTTCACATACTTATCATAAACAAGATATTAAGTAGAAGGCAAATGAAGAGTCTCAAGATTAATGACCACTAATTGAAATATTTATAACACTCCCCCTTGGCCATTAAATAACTATACTCATGCCTCGTTAAAAACCTCGCTAGAAAACCCAGTGGGAAAAACTAGACGAGGAAAAGAGTACACGAAGTATATTAAACCATTGTGTTGCACCGGTTGCCTCATTAAAAACCTTAGCCTAAGAAAACCCAGTGGGAAAAAACTTAGCTAAGGAAAAGAGTACAACCATAAGTCTTCCGAGCATAATCTTCAAGATTTCAAAGGTCTTCAGGACTATCCACTCAAGTGCACCAACATCGATTGCCTCATTAAAAACCTTAGCCTAAGAAAACCCTGTGGGAAAAAACTTAGCTAAGGGAAAAAGAGTACAACCATATGCTTTTGGAGCATAATCTTCAGGATTTCAAAAGCCTTCTAGATTGTCTATTCCAGTGCAGTTAGGGGTTGTCGCTCCCCCTGAAGATAACAATTTTCTAAGTCCACGCATCCCAATTTTATGAACATATTACTCAAAAGTGGATGTAGGTAGAGACTTAGTGAACATATTTACAAGATTGTTCAGTGGGGAAAACATTCTCAACAAGAATTTTACAACTCTTCTAGAGTTCATGTGTGTAGAAGGACTTAGGTGCAACATGTTTTGTAAGGTTCCCCTTAACAAAACTATTACTTGCTTGTGCAACACAATCTTATTTGTCCTCATATGGGACATTGGGGGTAAAAATATAACATAACCAGTTTTGGACTTGGCATCATAGGGATCAAATAAAAGAACCAGTGCCCAAGTAGCCCATCAAAACCACATATGGGTTCTCACATAAATATCAAAAACTTTGTACCTCGAAAGTGCTGGAGGATCGGATATGTTAAATACCATTTCCAATTTTCATTGTAGGGGGAACACTAAATGTTGCTAGCAATTTCATCGCAAATTCAATATCAGGCCTGATGCGATTATGGAACTTCTAGTTCAATAATAGTGCTCCAATAACAACGAAGTAATGGACTTCTAGTCCCAAAATATCCTCATTAGCATCTTCGAGTCTAAATGGTCACTTATTCTACTACAAGAGATTATTGGACAACTGTTAGTGTAATAAGTAAATGATACTTATCTATATAAAACATCTTCAAGACATTTTTCAAATAGGCTAACTGGTGTATAAAACTTCTTCAAAGGAGAAGCTCGATCTTCAGGTCGAGACAATACTTGGGTTTCCAAGTCTTTTATTTCAAAACTCCGTCTTTCGGCATGAACTGATATCACCAAGCTCTCTATGTGCTTCAATGATATTTAAACCATCAATATCGACTATGATAATAAACAAATAACTCCATTAGAAATTCTTTAACGAACACATAATGGTACATATTTGCATATTCCTTCTTCGGGAGGAAAAATACACAGTCAACTCAATCATTCAATATGCATTCCTTCTTCAGGAGGAAAAACACTCAGTTAATAATATTCAATTCTTACAAAGACTTTTGTAATTTAATGATACACGTTGCGATTTTCACTTTCCACATTCCAAAAGTGTTGAATCCATCACGGATTTACAAATAAATATTAGCGTCTAATGACTAGTAAGTTTGCGGTCATGACACTCATCAACTGCATATATAAATTTATAATTCACTGCCAATGATGTTAATTAGCGGAACGTAATGCCATCTGTTATGGGAGAGAACATTTGATCAAAATCAATTTAGGATCTCTGCGTAAACCCTTAAGCTACCAGTCTCGCTTTATATCATACCACCAGATTATTTGTATTTCTCTTTTGTACAAACACCCATTTGTAACCTTCAGGGTTAACATTAAATGGTGTACATGTTATAAAGAGAATACAATTTTAGCGAGTTGAGCTGTATATGCCTTAATTGCTCCTTTATACATAAAAAAATACCAAGGCACAACTGGTGCCTAGCTCTAGATCCAGATTCTCATATAATGAGAGCAATTTGTAAAGGCAATTCTGTTGTCGACAACTATAACATTTTTCATAAATTCCTCCCATATATATAAAATAAATGGCAATTTCTAATTCAACCAGACTCTAGCCATTTCTCAAAGATATTTTTATCTGGTCGTTCCGCATCCCCAGTATTATGATTTTGGGTGCACCTATAATTTTACTGGGGTTTTTCGCCTTCTGGACGAATGTCTTCTGGATGAATATCTGCAGGACATACTTCTTTAAGCGATTTCAAGTGTGACAAAATTTTCTAATAGCTTTAGCTTTCCGCGAAGTCTTTTATACCAACATGTCTCCACACTTCTAGCGTCAAGGAGCATTGGTAAATACATACGGTCCAAGTTCGGGAAGATACATGGGACCTAGTCACTCCTTTTATCAGTATATATATTGGCAGATTAGTTATCTTCTGAACTTCCAGTTCCGTTTACTTCTTATGAACTTCTAGTTCAGTCTACCTAGTACGTGGATTAAAATATTGAAGATCAAACATCCATAGAATTTCTCGACATTCTATTAAATTTGAGATCTTATCTCCCCCTAATGCCGTGAAATGATCTTCATAAACTGTGCAGTCAGCGTACCTATTTATATATTGGTACATATCATGGGCTCTAATGATTTAAATAATAGACGGAGGCTTATAATCAACATATACATGCCCACAAAAGGTATGCTATGGTGGTGATATAGGAAAAAGACTGCACACTATGAATAAAACGCAGATGGGAAATGTTTGGTTTTATACCACGTACTAGGTTCTAGGGGGAATAATTATGATATGCAGTAGGTCAGACCATAATAGCATATAAAACTGATGTCCCCAACAAGAAAATCTGAATTTCAGAATTTTCTGGGAAAAAATGGTAACACATTTTGGCACAAAATTTTGCAGATATGTAGTTCATCAAGTCAAGAACGTACACAAAAATTTTCATGCCAATCCAAGGTCTAAAAGTATTTTTCCCGAAATTTTTCCCAACATTGCTCCAGGTAGAAAAATAATTGACAGCACATTGCCAAAACTTTAATTTTTCTGGAATCACCAAAGCATATTTTTAACAAAATCTTTTTACAGACATCAAATACCATGAGTCTAGGTTTTCCAGATAAAAAAATTCCATGTCAAAAGGAGTTCAAGAAGTATTTTCACCAATTTAATTTTCAAACTGCGCCGGTCAGAATTTCCAGGCAGTGATTACTATGTGTATAAAAAAAAATCACAACTTGTTTGCTTCAGACAAACCAACATGATGTGAGTCAATTTTGACTTTCGGAGAGTAGCATATAGCATTAGAAATAGAAGTTGCAAACTTCATTCATAAGTTATTAGTCACTTTAAAGATCAATCCACATTCATGGTCTTCCAAACCTTATTAAAAAAAATAGCCCAATAATGACCAAACACTTAGCATAATTTTGTCATGTACTACTACTGGAGTACAATATGACCATCATAGATGACAATGAGACCCGCGTACACCAAATATCCTTCAGGGATTGACTTAGGGTCTATAAATCCTTTTAGATCAAATTTCTATAATCAATGGCTTGGGGCAAGATAGCGGGTGACTGATAAAATTAATGCTCTTGATTTACCTTCTAGGTAAAACTATATTAAAACTTAGACACTATCATTTTGTTTAAATACTTAGATTTAAGATTTATTCTAATGCCCAAGACTGATGTGAAATAATTTCCATAGCAAATTAGCACCATAAATTAACTTTTAAAACAATACAAAATCAATTTTACATTGGGGAAACCACCCTAGTGCTGTTATTTCTAATTTGTGCTATGACTTGTTGCCTTCTGGGCAATGCTATGTTCAAGATTTAAGATATGGCCTATATCAAATAATTGGTATCATCAAAGGCAAACCGATAAATGCTCTTTAGTGATTACTCATTTTGAACAATCTGTGATACAATTATCAAAAAAAATAACCACTCTTATTTTAATCATGCCACCAAGAAAATTTTAATCTCCAATTTACTTGCACATCAACCTGTCACAGAAATATATGCTGCATGCATAAATTACATAATATTGCATTCACTTGCATACATGATTAAGATAGTGGATGTCATTCAAACTCCAAAGTTACAGAACATACGTGTATTGCACAAAAACAAAGATTGAAAATTCATATTCCAAACTTTGCATACATATATACAAATGACTCACGCACATATGCAATTTTATATCTATTAATGCAGCATATATAGTAATCGTGCTGATAACATGTTGTAATTCTGCCTATCAACTAGCTCAGTTCTCGCGTGATGTTTGCACGGTACTGCTTCGTGATTGTATGTATATGAGTATATAGAATAGATAAGTAAAAGGGAGATGAATAACACAATTTCATAAGACCATCTTTTCATTAAGCCTTCACCCTCAATTTATAGGGACTATTACAACCTTTCACATACTTATCATAAACAAGATATTAAGTAGAAGACAAATGAAGAGTCTCAAGATTAATGGCCACTAATTGAAATATTTATAACAAAGAAATAGTAATAATTGATACATTTGTTGAATATAGGGATCGAATAAAACCGATAATTTTTTATTTATTAGAGTATTTATTAGAGGGTAATACTTTAACTATTTCCAACTTCCAAGTAATGTACGTTGTCAAAATTTCAAATCTAAATTCAGTACCGTTAGATAGTTTGTTTGTGAAGGTAATAAAGGGTAAGACTTTAACTTTTCTTAATGGATGAGTTCCATATCAAAATATCGTAAACTAGGTCATCATTGGCGATGACGGATCGGAGATATATATGAGAACACAGAATAGGGAAGAATATAATGTTTGGTGGATTGAAGAATTGTATTTTAGGAAAGGTAAAACTTTTGGATAGTGCCATAGTGGGTACTTGTTCATATTCTTGACCCAGAACTCCAGAAGGAATATTACCCAGTCATAATCTTACTGTCTATCTCACCCAATTGTAGTTGATTTTCAAAAAAAAAAAATCACCCAATTGTAGTACAAACAGAAGGGATATCATGAGAGGGAGTACACATGTACAATCTTGTACTTCTTCACGAATCACAACCCACGTTGTACATAGCCTATGTACTAACATGGTACTGCACATTGTTACCCATTATCCTTTTGCCTGTCTTGTATTTTTATATATATATATACTAGACGGAGAGTCTGGAATCATATTCAATTCATTGTAAGTTTAGAATCGAATTCAAATTTGTAACTTTGTCGTTGATTAAATCAATCAACTTAATCAACTCGATCGAGGTTGTCTGTTATCATTGTCTACCGTGATTTGAGAAAAAGCATTTGATTAAAGGTGGAATGGTTCAACAGGGTTGGCATGAGAACACATGTAGTTTTCTTATAAATAATGCATCATGTGTTCTCAGGTCGCCCCTGTAGATCTATTTTCACCATCTTATCCAGGTTTGTCTATATTCTATTTTTTTTTTATTAATATTTGTATTTTGTAGATTGAGATTGATTCGGATCGAGTCTTGGTCAGACTCCATTCAAGAGTGATTCTCACAAGGCATTGCTGCATACGTGCACCATGTTCTCTTTTAGTTGAACTATTTGTTATTCTTTTATATAAAATAATTCACGATTGAATTATTGCTGAACTTTCTATAAGATTATTACTAATAATAACATTTTGAAGACTTATTGTCATTTTTTTTATTTTCTGAATATAATAATATTACTATATTTGATCCACGAGTTTATTTTTTAGTGTTATCTTCACCATTATAAAATTAATAAGATTCGACTCACCATTCGTGCCATGCCTACAAAATTTGGCTTTGACTCTTTAGCACAATACATATACAATTCTCCCACATTATAGCTTGCTTATCAACTTCCCCGCAATGTTGGGTCGACATTATATAAAATTTTCACATTAATACAAAAATGTATATTGGGCTTTCAAGCTTTTATTTGGGAAATTGGGCCTTGACTTTGATTACATAGCTTGGGCTTTCTTGCTTTTATTTGGGCAATTGGGCCTCGACTTTGATTACATAGCCGGAGAACCAATCGTTATACCCTACATCACGGCGCACATAGTACTGTGAGCCGCGCGCCTCCCAAAACGACGTTGTTTTGGGAGGCGCGGAAGGAAGTTGCTGTGATTATATATATTTGTTCATACAATTATGTATATTTGTTTATACAATTATGTATATTTTTTATACAATTCTGTACATTCTTTTTATACAATTATGTACATCCGAATTAGTGAATTTTTGTGTATTATGTTAAGAGTTGATGTGTATTATGTTAAAAGATTATGTTTATTATGTATTATGTTAGATTATGTGTATTATCTTTTAAAAAAGAGTATGTATATTTTGTTATATAATTATGTACATTCATGTATACAATTATGTGTATTCTAGTATAACATTATGTACATTTTTTAACATGAGGTTTTTTTTTAAAGAAAAATTAACTACCAATCACTGGGGTGGAAAATTTCAAAAAAAAAAAAAAACATAAATTGAAACAACGTCGTTTTGCATCTGGGCGCACAATGCAACGCGCGCCGTGGTGTAGGATATAAATTGCCGAGGATCGTTATGCCGTGCATCTGTATGCACCATGGTGCATACGGATGTAAAAACGACGTCGTTTTGACGTTTAATTTAAAAAAAATAAATAAATCAGATTGTATAACTACACATTCATAATTTCATCACATCCATAATTTCATAACTATACATCCAGAATTACATAACTACATATCCATAATTTCATAACTATAAGTCCAAAATTGCATAACTACACATCCATAACTTCATAACTATACATCCATAACTTCATAACTATAAATCCATAATTGCATAACTACACATCCATAACTTCATAACTACACATCCAGAATTGCATAACTATACATCCAAAATTTCATAACTAAAATTTCAGAATAAATGAACTAAAAAATGAATAACATAATGTTGTTGCTGAGAATCGAAATTGATTTTTTTTTTTTTAAGTAGGACACGCGTTTTGATGCAAAACGACGTCGTTTTTGCATCCGTATGCACCATGCACGGTGCATACGGATGCACATCATAATTTGCCGAGAACCGAGAACAATCTTTAATGGAATCGTTATATCGTGCACCAGGGCACACAATGCCCAAAACAATGTCGTTTTGTTAAGTTGTGTGGGGAGTTGACGCGACGGAATTTATGTGTATTCTGTTATATAATTATATACATTCTATTATACAATTATGTAATTCAAAATAGAGGATATTTTTTAAGTGTTAAGAGTTTATGTGTATTATACTATTATGCATTATGTTAGATTATGTGTATTATCCTTTAAAAAAAGATTATGTGTAGTCTGTTATACAATTAAACATGATAAATTTTTTTTAAGAAATTAATAGCAGACACGGAAAACAGAATTTCCAGAAAAAATGAGTACAAAACGACGTCGTTTTGGGCCAGGACGCACAATACATTTTGTGCCCTGGTGCATGATATAAATTGCCTCTTTAATGGTGCCATGGACATTGAATTACACCTATCATTATTACATAGACCATGATCCATACAGTTGTGTGAATCAATATATTTTTAATATATTAAAAATACATTATTTATATGTGTAAAATACATTATTTAATTACTAAAAGTACATTATTTTATATTCAATCAAACAGTGTACATTCAATATACAAATAATGTATCTTTAATATAATAAAAATATATTTTATATTCATAGACACCTACATAGACTAGGGTGAACACATTAATTTGCCAAAACTACAGACCACTGCTACTGGATAAGAAGAATATCCGATTTGTTGTCTTCATCGTATCCACAATTTTATTTTATTTATTTATTTATTTTTTTGTTTTTGTGGGTTAAAATCTTGAAATTCCATTTTATTCGACCTCTCGTTCTCTCCCTCTCTGCAACCAAAGAAACTGACTCTATTATACATGTCTTCAGTATGTTCATCGTTCAATTTCCGGGTAATGGTGGCTCTTCAACCCAATTGGAAGCACATTAACAAGAATTTGTGTTACTGGGCATTGTCGCATTCCAGGAGAAAGCTTGGGTTCTCTTCTTTTAGCCATGAAGAAGATTCTCCCTCGCCCACCAAACAAACCCAGGTAATTCTGCAAGGGTTTTAGTTCAGTTAAAGATCTTTAATGGCATTCTTGGACAATGTGATTGTAAAGGTTGAATCTTTAAGGTTGTTTCTGACAGACTACTGGCTATGATCCTTCAGAAGAGCTCTTTGGACTGGCATCTGATTTGCACCCAAGGTATTTGATTTTCAGTCTTTCTTGATAAAATGAAGCTTATCAAGTTATGGGTGAATTTATGAATTCTTGCCCACAAAAGGGAAATTCTGTAGCCCCAAGGCCCCACACCCCGGACAAGGTAAATGACCGTGACTTAGCAGCCTATAGTCTGATTTTTACCCACGAAAGGTGAAATTCTCGTGTCCCTACATCCCAATTTGATATAGTAGTGGAGTAAATTACGGTGACATAACTGTTGGGAGTTCACTAATCACTACATTGGATGTAAGGCGGTAAGGGCTCGTGTTTTTGCCCATAATCTACCACCTAAGAATCAACTGGGTATAATTCCCGCAATCTGCCACCCAGAACCAATTGTGTGAAACTCCCACACTGTGGCGGTTAGGGTCAATATTTACCGCCAAGAACCAACTGAGCTGTCCATGTGGGCTGAATTTATGAACTCTGGTGTTAAGTAAAGATGCCAAAGATTATATTGAAAATTTGAAATCAGGGTCCTTCTAAATCTTAGGTTTTTAGTTCTATAGTCTTTGCTATTGGTTGACTGTCACCCCTAATGAACATTATTCACAAATGTGATGCCCAATTATTTCAGAAGTTACAGACATTAGTTTGATGGTGTTGAAGGTTTAGTTCAGGTTCAATGACATTAGTTTTTAAAAAAAAAAAAAAATCTTTCAGAGAAGTTGTTTCTGGTGCTTCAAAACCGAGATCGTGGTTTGGCCCGAATGGACAGTATATCAGAGAATTGCCTTGCCCAAGCTGCAGAGGAAGGGGTTATACTCCATGTACCGAATGTGGAATCGAGAGATCTCGGCTGGACTGTTCTCTATGTACTGGAAAGGTAGTGATAAAAGTATATTTTTGATCTTTGGCATTGGATATTTCATATATATGCTCATCGTAAGCAAATTTTCAGTTGGATTTATGGCCTTTGAGCCTCGTGATTAATTTAGGGGCTCCCATTTATCTTAGGGTATAATAACTTGCCATCAGTGCTTGGGGGATTGCGTTATTTGGGAAGAGTCTATTGATGAACGACCATGGGAGAAAGCTCAATCTATGTAAGTCAATCCCGCTTAAACTATAACTAGATTGCAGAATTTGTGTATTATATGGATCAAGAAAGATGAGTTTATCTATGAATGCATAGTTTCCCACGAGCCTTTTTGCAGATCGCCGTTTAAAATGAAGGAGGACGACGAGGTAGATGATTTAGATATAAAGCTAGACGCGAAGAGGAAAACCAAGCGTGTATACCAATCTCCGAGGCCAGAAGTTACTTTGAAGATCAGCAGATCATTAAAAGTTCGTCAACTTTTTCCCTCTTACATTCATTTTCCCTTGTATCAGTGAGGTTTCTGGTTCGTTTTCGTTCCATGATATATATATATTCTACATTTCTACATTGCGGGATTGTTTGAATTGCTATTGGCCGTTTCAGTTTCAGACTTTACGATCTTGTGGTTCATTGGCTGTTAATATCTAATTTATGATAGATCGAGCCAAAACTGGATGATTGCAGAGCCTGAATGCCAAAACTGGACTGTTTAGTAAGAGGATGAAAATTATCCATGGCGATCCCACGCTTCATGCGCAGAGAGTGGCTGCTATTAAGGTTTGGTGATCAATGTCTGAACTGTCTCGAGCTAATGAATCGTACCTTAGGGGTTGTGTTTGAAGAACTGTTGTCTATGCAGAAGGCCAAAGGAACAGCTGCTGCTAGGAAACGTGCTTCGGACGCTATGAAAAACTACTTTCGAGATCCAGAAAACCGTCGCAAGAGAAGTCTCTCCATGAAAGGTCCGTTTCTTCTTCTTCTTCTTCTTCTCCTTCTCCTTCACGGTTATAACCAAAACATCGTTGTTTGTTGTTGTTGAGACTCCACATTGAAAAATAAGAGAAAAACGTACGGGTTTCTAAGGCCATGGGTTGGACTAGTTAATTGATTAGATTCAGTGTTTTAGTGTGGTTTGACCCATGGTATCAGAGCTTGTTCGGTCCACTTTGTGTTCACCCGGTGTGTCATCTCATTCCTATACAGGAGTGAGATTCTTCTGCAGAAACTGCGGGAAAGAAGGGCATAGGAGCAACTACTGTCCGGATATTAAGTACCTGGACAGACGTTTCAGGTGTCGTGTATGTGGGGAAAAGGGACATAACAGACGAACTTGCCCAAAGTCGAAACTAAGCATACCTAAGGGAAAGGTGAAAAAGAATCTCCATTGCACAATATGTGGAGAAAGAGGGCATAACAGAAGGACATGCCCCGAGAAAACTGACCTAGACTCGTCTGGATCGGCCACGAGCATCAGCTCTGCTGCCTCGACTAAAAAACCGTATACCTGCAGCTTGTGTGTAACCAAAGGGCACAATAGCAGAACATGTCCCGAAAGAAGCGAATACGTGGAAAAGGGACATAACAACAGACGAAGAACGCCCCCGAAGCCTAGGAGAACTATGATAAAGAATCTTCATTGCCGAATATGTGGAGAAGAAGGGCATAATAGAAGGACCTGCCCCGAGAACAACACTTCTACTGGCAACTAAGAGAGTAACAAGTTTTATGTATTTGCTTTATTTGTTATTCTTGCATGCATATGTAAATGATGTATTCTTTTCTCTTGCACCAACCTATTTCTTTGGCATTTTAGTCGTCTTCTGAAACGATTGCTCGGTTCAAAGCCTGTCTACTTTGCCGTTGTAATTGGAGATGTGGTAAGGTGTACTACGCTATGTGGGAGTTCAATCGATACACTAATTTTATTTAAGCGTGAGTTCTTTTTTGTTGTGTAGCAAGATGATTGATTTTGGAGAAATTAAAAGTTGAGTAACAAATTTAAGATAGTAATATTGATAAATTTGTTGTAGTGATGGGGGATAGAATAAAATTGACAATTTTTTTTTTTTTTTTTTTAAACTTTAGTAAAGAGCATTTGTTTGCAGAAATATGTAGCTTGTAAAGTACAACAATTATAATTGTTATTTATATTGTATTAATGCGTTGAAGCTTTAAAATAATTAGATAAATTCTCTGAAAATCAATGTCAAAGTGTGCGTCTGTAGCTCAGTGGATAGAGCGTCTGTTTCCTAAGCAGAAAGTCGTAGGTTCGACCCCTACCTGACGCGTGTTTTAAGGTTTTGGCTCAATCCAACATTATACGGAGTAGTTGTTTAGATTTTATCCAACATTACACGCGGTTTAAGGGATTAGTATTAATTTGTTAAAATAGTTAGGTCTTTGATTAATTAGATTAAAAAATTATTTTAAATAGTTTTTTAATTAGTTTTTTGAGAAAGTATTGTGTATATAATTCGCTAACATTTAATTTATCAAAATACTTTTCTACAATCAGCTAATGCTATCAACTATTTAGTTTTTCAATTAGCTTTTCGAGAAAGTATTTTGTATGCAATAAGCTAACAGCTAATTTACTAAACACTTTTCGACAATCAGTTAATGTTATCAACTAATCAAACCCACTAATTCAATCAGATAAGAACCATTTACCAATCACCCCAAAAATATTTCATTTTTACAATAAATATAGGCTCTTGCCGTAAATTCGAGCATATATTGCATGACGCATAAAAATATTGAGTTTTCATTCTTCCTATATCAGTATTTCTCTTGTTGTAAATTTGAAAATACCCATTAGTTGGATTTGAAGCAAAAGTAATACTTTTCAATTCATTTATCCCAATTCCCAATAAACCAGTGTCTGGAAATACAAGTAAATCACTAGCTATCCACTTTCTAAATTCCTATTGGTCTCCAACATGCATTATTATCTATTTTTACAACACAATCTATGCTTCATTGTTTACGCCAGTAAATATTATTTTCATTTTAATCAAGGAAAATTGTAATTTATGCATCACCATAATATGCCAATTATCAATGTCACCCCTGAATTATTAATAGTATAAATGTTGACCCTCAATTTTTAAAACGGTACATATATTGCCCCTCTTGTACTGTACGGGAGAAAAATTGAGGGACAACATTTACACTACGGGAGGGGCAATATATGTACCATTTTAAAAATTGAAGGGCAACATTTACACCACTAATAATTCATGAGTGACATTGATAATTGACATATTATGGAAGAACATAAATTACAATTTTCCCTTTAATTTTAATCATTAACAAAATCTCAATGCAACTGGAATTTTAATTTCCAACACTTATATCCAAGTAAAGCAACAATATCATTCATTATCGTGATTGAAGCGATGTTAACATCATATGACAACTCAATCGTTCCAAAAACCTCAACATATATCCATATCAAACCAAAACAAATATTGATTGTAAGTTTCATAAAGTAACTTTTAACCCGCCAATAGTACCTATCTTTTAAATAACAATCATCGCTCTGAATTGCCAGACAAGATGTAATTGAATTAGTCTCTGTTAATCACCACAAACTTGGCAATAAACCATTGTGATTTGGTGAACGTTTCTCCCACCCTCACGTTGAGCACAAATTTAATTTCTAATAACATGACAACCTTCCAAGTCATGGTGTTAGAAATCCCAAATCCAAATTCATTATTAAAGCACAAATACATCGTTAGGTAGTCTAAGGGACAATAATAGAGGGTTCCATATCAAAACATCGTAAATAAGGTAATCAACACCATCAAGTTCAAACATATCATTCATGCTTGAAATCAAACATAATATACTTTGACAACACTTAACGCCATCACAGAAAGTGTAATACGGAGTACTTTTTTAGAAAAAATGTAATACTTTAAAGGTTGAACAATTATTTATGAGAAAAAATGTAATCTGTGATAAATTGATTGATTGTTACTTATGACTTATGAGAAAAATGTAATGGTTATGACTTATGAGAAAACTGTAATGGTTATGACTTATGAGCAAAAATGTGATCACTCTAATGAAAAATAATGTAAATCAAAATGTAATATTAGGAGTTGAAGAGTTACTTATGAGAAAAGTTATAATACCTATATGATGGAAAGCGTAATACTTATAAAAAATCAGACCAATTTCACAGAAGAGGATCCGTGAAACGATCTCATTATAGAACCTCTTATAGAACCTCTTTCTTTCTTGAGTTACCAAATCAATAGATATGAAGTCTCGTGCATCTCTTTCAACAAATTAAACACCGGATCATGAACATTATGCAATGAGATTAAACGGATTATAAGAAATAAAGACTAATATTTGTGTACCTTAGCTTGTGCAATGGAATTATGTACCTAGACAACTAACATCAATTATGTACCTTATAATTTAATTTGTAACTTATAATTATGGAGTGATAATTATAAGTTAGAGTCAAATCTTCACTTACGAGTATGCTTTTATGGTGTTGTTCCACATTCGTGTTACACAGAGGCCCTGGACTCATTCTTTCTGACTGAGTTATCGTATGACATATTTGATGCAATTTAGAAACTAACTTTAATGTTAGCTAGGTAGTATAGATCGAACCAAGACTATGTGGTCTAATGGTACCCGGGTTGGACTTCCATTTGGAAGGTTACGAGTTCGAGTCTCAGTGGAGGCGTTATTGGTTTTTTGTATTTTAGTAGGTTGAGAAAGTATATAAACAGATACTACAATGTAATAGGGCAGTAACATTCAAAAAAAAAAAAGGTAGTATATATCGAGAAGTTGATGTCATTTATGAAATATTTAAAAATAAAGTGAATAAACATATGATCTCCAAGAATGCAAAAGCACACTTCAAGGGAATATAATTCATAATTTTTATTTAAAAAAAAAAAAGACATAATCATAGGACTAATAAATCACACCAACCTTGATGAAATCACAAATCATAGTTCAAGAATGCCATTTTTATAAAGTATAGAAAAAAGTATCATAGATCTTATTTCATTATCTCATAACTCCACACACAAGGTTGTGTGTGAAAATAAAGAGGGAATTAAGTAAATAATATAAAATTATTTCATTCTTACAGTAAATGTAGACTCTCGCTGTAAACTCGAGCATATATTCTCTTGCGCATAAAAATACTTTGTTTCCATTCTTCTGCTATATTAGTATTTCTTTCATTGTAAACTTGAATATACCCAGCAGCTTGATCTGAAGTCATGGTAATACATTTCCTTTCTTTACTTATAGAGAACATCTTCCTTTCTTGAGTAACCAAATCAATAGATATGAAGTATGGCACATCCATTTCATCCGAAAACGGATCCCAAGCAATTGTACTGTCTAGAAATACGAGCAATTCAGTGCCCGCATTCCAAATTCCTATTGGTCTCCAACATTCATTATTATCTGCGTTTACAACACAATCTACAATTGTTTGTTTACGCCAATAAGTGTTGTTGTCATTTTCAATCATTAACCAAATCCCAATGCAACTGAAATCCCCCACACTTGGATATCCAAGTAAAGCAATAGTCTCATCCATTATTGTGACTGAAGCAATGGTAACATCTGATGGAAACTCAATCGTCCCAAAAACCTTATCATCCATGTCAAACCAAAGCAAATATTGCCCATTAAAGTAACTTTTTTCCGACCAATAATACCTCCCTTTTAAATAAAAGCCATCCCCTTGAATTTCTCTATCCAGAAAAGATGTAACCAAATTAATCGGTCTCAAACTCCATGAATCACCATGAACTTGGCTATAAACCATTGTTGTTTGGTGAACAATCTTTCTCCCATCATCACATAAAGAACAAATTTCTAATCGCATGACAACCTTCCAAATCATATTGTTAGAAATCCCAAATCCAAATGCGTTAAGCGCATATGCAGGATAAGATAGTTTGTAAGGGACGGTAATTGGGGGTAAGGCTTTAATTTTCCTAATGAATGGATTCCATATCAAAATATCATAAATAAGATTATCACCCGCATCAAGGTTAAGCACATCTTTCCTGGTCAAAATCAGGCATAACATACCTTCACAACTCTTAACCCAACGTTGTGCTTTTGGCCTTACTGGGATGTCTAAGTATATGCATTCAATCTCATTTCCCTCAGATTCTTTGTAAAGCAAATAATATTCTCTAACATTCCAACCAGTCTCTAAAAGAACATAATCTGTTTTTGCTTTGCTAATTCCATAGTGTTTGTCCAGAAAATGGCGATCACTTGTTATCAAATCATAGAAAAATTTACAAACACACTTAAATTGCATAAGAGACTTTACCGATAATCTCGCTAAAATATCAACCACCAGATCTTTTGGCAATTTGCAATTTTCCATTTTCCAGCGGAGATGGAGTTGCAAAGATCGAACAATTCAATGCAATAGGGGAAGGATGTTCCTTCAACCGTCAATAAACACAACTCGATCTGCAGCAACTTCAACGGCAACAACCTCGTATTGGCGATCTGAGATCTGAGAATGAATATAATGTTTGGTGGATTTTAGACTTGTATTTGAGTGTGTGTACGTATGTATATATAGCATTTTTTTTGGTCATATGAGGTGTCGCCCTAAATGCAGTCGTTATATCGTGCAATGTGCGTCTGTCCAAAATGATGTCGTTTTGGTATATTGTCAAAAAAAATCATATGTTTTGAATGTACAGAATACACATAATCTAACATAAAATATAATACACATAAACTCATAACACAATACACATAAATTTTTAATTGAATACACATAATGGGATTTGGCCCGTTTGAACGGACGGAGTGGTGTCCGTTACGTCAATCCCGGTCAACAGCAATTGAAACGACGACGTTTTGTGCATGGGTGCACATTGCTCTGTGCACCGTGGTGCACGATATAAATTGCTGCCTAATTGTAGGAGGCTCATATCATACTCAGACTAATCCACATTTGCACCGGGTCGACCCAAGGAGCAAAGTACTGGTCAGTATGGATTTTTAATATAGTAAAATTATATTTTTAGTTTAATATACTGAATGTATATGTTAATTTTTTCAAGGTACATTATTTAATTTGAGTATAAAAATTCTTTATTTAGTATACTACCAAATAATAAACTTTCAGTATATTGCTAATGAACATTTATTCATGGTCCACGTGGAACATAGTCTACAATATAGAATTGGGTTAAGTTTATGGATGGGTGTTGGTTCAATTTGGGTGATTCTTTAATTTTAGGTCAAGAATCTTGAACATATTTGGTTCAAGTAAAATTATTTTAATTTTATTTCGGGTTGGTTTAGTTTTATCAGAATTTTAATTTATAAATTTGAGGAAGAGTTTATGAAAAATTTACCCTGAAGTATATGAAAACGGCAGTCGGAGATAAATTTTTGACCAGCTGAAGTTAAATTATGATGTCTCTCTTTGTCCTTAGTATTTTTTTTTTACTTATTTTTAATTTTTTTTTTGTTAATAGTACTTTTAGTGTAGTTTTCAAATATATAAATTTTGTATATTAATACTAAATGTAATATTATGAAAATTAAATTAAAAATAATTTTAGTCAAGTCTTGTTAATCGAACCAGACACATAAAATGAGACGGATGGAGTAAAAAATTCGAAAAAAAAAAAAAAAAAAAACAACTCTAAGTAATATAATTGATCATCGGAGAAATTTATCTAGAAATCAACCGGAGAAGTGAGAATCAACTCAAATCCGAGAGTCTTTTACTGAGAGCTCTTTCTAGTCCAAGTGCATTCTTGGTTACATGTATGAGTGTTACAAATAACTTAAAAGCTTTGTTTGGTAAAACATAAGGAATTTAAAATAGTATTATATTATCTCATTTTTTATCTTATCTTACTCTATATAATTTTACTCGATCTATATAATAACAAAAAAAATTTACCACATCAATTTCCCGCCCACAAAAAAAAAGGCATCGTTTTGAATGCCAAAATTTTTTGTTACCATTTTTAATGCCGAATTATCTGATGTAAGTAAATGTTAATATCATTTGCTTTTGAAATTCTTTAGTTATCCAATGTACACTCAATAACCATTCTAGATAATTGAAATGCTTATATTAATTGCTTTGTAGGACTTCCCGTATTCCAATGTATATCCTAGATGTTTTTGGCAAACAATTGAAATGCTTATATTAATTGCTTTGTATATCCTATATAAAAAAGCTAGATACTTTTGGCAATTTTTTTGGCTCCAATTCTCGTCCAACAAATACTGTGTTTTAGGATTAGCTAATTCAGTTCCATACCTTTATTGTTATTAATTTTTGGATGACTGATTTAAATTTGAGACTCTTCGATTTGAGAATTAATTTGTATTAAACAGTGTGTCCCTTCGATATCCGAACTCTGCATTAATGAAGATAAATTCTCAATATAATTCTAAATCATAACCTATAAAAGGAGTCTAATTTCAGATCAGATAAATCACTGCAATTATATATAAATACAAACACATTGTCACTTGAAAAGTTGGGTTCCAATATGGCTCCTATGTACATCTTGGCAAATGGCAAGTGAGATATCCCCAATGAAGTTGATTTTGCAGGTCATAATACTTTTGAAGTTGTATAGTGTTTTGGTGGTTTTTTTGGCATCAAGTTACAGAAGCAGAAGAAACTATCCCCTTTAATAGCTTAAAGGACATATTATTGGCAAAGGAAGTAATGATGATGTTCTTACTTAGTGGTAATATTCGTTTTAAGCGTACAGTATATCAATTTTGTCGTCTCATTACGAAGAATTTAAATCCACGTTGACCTGACTCAAATTAGAAGTGGACCCCACTGATAATTGTACCACAAAATAGCCACTTAAAATGTCATTTTAATGTTATTTTTCCACAACGTCTGCCAGCCAGACTCAATGAATCATATTTCCGGTTGTTAAGTTTTTTTTTTTCTTTGAAATGAAAGAGAATTCATTAAATCAGCTAGAGATGAAATACAATCAGGGGGATAGGAAGTCCAAACCCCGAGGACAGAAGAAGAACCAGTAACATGTGCAAGTACGTGCGCCACTCGATTCGTTGGCCTTTTGACATGACGAACTAAAACGTTCCCAATGCCTCTAGCAATGTCACGACATTGCTCAATAAGTAAACCAACATAAGAGAAATCATTACTACGAGAATTAAAACTATTACAGAAATTTAAACAATCGGACTCCACTATGTAGGTTGTTTCCGAGTGATTTTTGATCCATGATAGTGCCTCTCGAATAGCCAACACCTCCGCGAAATATGGATCACGATGACCATTAAGATTGTCGTTTCGCGCCATTACAAAACGCCCAAGTTGATCTCGTACCACCACACCAAAGTAAATCCTCGAGTCAGAGACAACTGCGTCTACATTGTATTTGAGAACGACCGCGGGCGGCGGGATCCAGCGTGGTGACTCTGTGAGATTTAAATATACAGAGCATAATCTACGAGAAACTTAACTCGTAGTAGCGGAAGCGGAAGCACTGTAGATCTCCAGCCATGGTTGATACCCTGTTGTATTGCCTCTTCAAGTAGATCTGCAGAATAGGGTTAGCCGTTTTGTCTCATACTTGACTCAGAACCCTAGATGGTGTATTGGTATTTTCTGAGTAGTATGAGTACCATATAATGAATCATATGTCTTGTATCCCATCAATAAAAGCTTTATATAGGCACATTGGTGGATATAAGACTTAAACCTAAAGGTCCAACCCAACCAATTACTTAATGGGCCTCGTCCACTTGCACCACATAAGTAAGACCCATAATATATAATATATATTATACGGGAAAGTCTTACAGTCTCCCACTTGGTGCAAGTACTAGCACAATTCGCATTAAAGAACAAAACACACGAATCATAGTAATATGTCCTCTACTGAATAAGTGAGTAATATCTCCTACGATCACATGCATTTTGATTGCCCAACTTGAATCCTTTATGAACAAACCCAATGTTTATTCTTGGTACCTTAAGAGATGTTTCTCAAAATAAAATGTATATGCGCAACTTAAGAGAGAAAACCATCCAAATTGTACAAAACAGTACACTGCATGATCTCTAATATCCTTAAAAGCATGCCTTAAGTAGAGATCTCTTAATGTTAACATAATGCTAACTATATTCTATGACTTCTTTATAAGTTAACTTTAAGCACTACCTCTAACGGCTAAGAGCTTGGAGTTGACACGTCTGTCACTCCCACTCATCAAAATAGCCAAAAAGATAGTTTAGTCATAGAAGCATTCCAATAACTTAGACAATAAACCATAACTCTAAGTCCATAAATTTGGAATGTTAAACATACACCATAACTTCCCAAATAATCCCAATGTCCACATTAAAATGAACTGAATATTATGAGTCTTACTTTTATGTTTCTCAAAATTGTCTTAAGCCTTACAAACCAAAATGGCACAGGATCAATTTTGAAGAAACTAAAGACTATTAAATGCTGAAGAATTTATTACTTAACAATGCACCACAAGTTATATGTTTTGTTCTAATAAACTCCTCAATATTGTTACAACATTTTCATAAATATGTTGCTAAACCAATATGAATTTATATGAACAAATACAATATTAATACTTGTGGAATCTTTTGGACTTATTGTTTGACATACAATCCAATTTAGGATGTATGAAGCCTATTAAATCCAAAAGATTTAATGGAGTATCTTAATGATCTTTTTCTAAATGATCACTCCCACTGATTATGGAGCATCTTAATGATCCTTTTCTAAATGATCACTCCCACTGATTAAGATATTCTTTAGCAAAATTAATGATATACGTACTCGTAATTGATTTGACCAACTAACAAATGAAGACATAATTCCCCACCATTAGTTGGACATACTAAATAATCAATTTTTGGTTCCAATTAAAGTCCAACTAAATAATGAAGGTATTAATTCCCCGCCATTAGTTGGACATACTAAAATAATAAAATGCACCTTCCAAAACCAAGTTAGAATTTGACTCAAAAGGTATATTTTAGTCTTGGAATCCAAAAGAGGTATATCACATCACATAACTTACTATAGTTGATCCAAATAACCAACTAAGTTCGTGAAGCAATTAATAAAGGCGGCTAAATTTTGGGAAGTGACTGAATACATGTTTTGCCAATGCAAACCATGAAACTTAGAATTATAATTGAAATAAATTTATAATTCTAAGAAATTGTGATAAAATTATTACCTAATGGGTTAAAGGATTTATTGACATAAAACTTGCCTGTGAGCTAAAGTTTTAATTCTATTAAATCCAACTAAACACTTATGATAATATTTTATTTCAATTACTAAATAGACAGAAGAATCTAGTGACATAAAACTTGCCTGTGGGCTAAAGTTTTACTCAATTAGATTCAACTGAAATTTTATGATGAAACAATTATCAAATAAGTTGAAGTATCAAGTGACATAAAACTTGCCTGTAGGCTAAAGTTTTACTCAATAAGATTCATTACAACTATTATGATAAAAACTTAAGAAATCATGTTCCTTTCCTTAATTCCTGTGGGTAAATTAAGAAATATGATTTCAAATTTACATCATAAAATTAAACTTTATGATAGAGATGAGAATTATTTACAAATAACAAGTAAATAAAATTGATTTATTTCTATCATCACTGATAAAACTACTAAACTACATTCCGATACATAATTGCCTGTGGGCTAAATTATGCTCGTAGTCCAGTATTTCATCCTGATTAACTATACAAATATAACGAAATTGCCTGTGGGCTAAATTCCATCATATTACATACAATTAATCACAAATGATATGTCTAAAACTGTATGTGATCAAGATAAACTGCTTAATATATAATTTTAACTGATTAAGGATGCTGTGGCTACTCCCCAACTCATTAAAATTATAAGATCACTAGACAATTATTATTGACATCTTTATGTAATTTAAACCTTAGACAATTTTAGTAAATTAAAGATGCTGAGGCTACTCTTTAATTAATCTAAAATTGTAATCACTTGGCAAAAGGGAAATTTAAAGCCTAACAAACAAATTAAACCAACACATGATAGACAATTATTAGGTATACTCCCAGGAAAGTTGGTCGAGACGAAGCTCGGTTAAATACCAACTCCTTAGACAGAGTAGCGTCGCAAGGGGACTAGTAGCAACAAGGCTTTTAAGCCAGGGCCATTGAACTAGTATTCCTCCCCAAGAAACTTCCCTAAGTCATGCGTTCTCATGTTTGAAGTAAAATCGTTTGGGAGATCTAAAGATTGTAGATTCACATATGGATAAGGCTTTAAATTGATGAACTAAATTAACGGACTAAACGTGCTTAAATTCAGGCACTACCGCAACTAAAGTTTATGCATTAGTCCAACTTATGTAGGAACTAATATAATTCCATCCTAAATTTATGCATTTCTAAAGGCATAATAAAAAAAATTGCATAATCTAAAAAAGAATATTATGCTTAGGACAAATATGCATAAAAATAAACATTAAACTCATATATTCCAGACAAAATATTTTAATGCATAAAGATCAAATTTATGAGAAATAACTGAATTTAAAAATTCTAACAATATCAAACCAAAATGATTTGTTGTCATTTGTAATTCAAAATCTCACAAAACCTAATTGCATAATTAAACTTAATATTATGCACTTAATTAATATGATCAAATGCATAAAGCAATCTAAATAGTATGAAATCACACCAAATATTAATTTATTCATACTTAATCAAATATGGGCAAAAAACATTAATCATAATTCAAAGACTGAATGAATTATGGAATAAATGTACAGTAATGACAATAGTCAGTTGCCTTAAAAAAATTCTTATCTGAAGCATTGCCACATAAACATAATTGGAAACAAATCAGGATTCATAAATAAACCATAATAATAATGTTATCATTAAAATATTAATGGTAATAGATAACCTTATAATCACCATTAATATTTGGTAATAACAACCAAAGTATGGTAATATACTCTCTTTAATATTTCCATTTTTCTTAAGGAAATAAAATGTGACAATTTCAAAATTATAGCAGTCAAACTATAACTATAACACTAATTATCAAAAAATAATGATAAAAACTTAATGACTAACCTTAATGATGCAAAACCGCATCAACCATAGTGCTAGAATTCTCCCATCATCACCGTTAGTAACCTCAATGCAACGTCACGTAACAATAATCACCAAATAGGTAATCTTTTCAAACATAATAGATTACCAAGAAATAATAATTACTATAAAAGGTAATAAATGAGATTAGCCCCTAAACTTAATAACAGTAATTAACAATGCCAATTTTAACTTAATAAATGGCAAAACTATAATTGAGGGGATACTGAATGCCAATATCATATTACCATATAATAATTAATCAAGACTATAATGTCTTTTAGGGAGACTGAAATTATGGTAATAATCAAATTACCATTGTAAAAGCAATATACCAACTATATTGCTTACTATATCATTATTAAAGGAATTAATATTATTATTAAGGCCTTGAAAACTATTGATAGATTAAAAAATATATATATAACTTAAACAATAGTTGTAATTCTTAATGGCCAAAATAATAATTTAAACCTTAATGGCTCAAAAATAAGCCCAAACAATAATTATAGCGTTTAATCACTCAAATTAGACCCATAAACTCAATGGTCTAAGTGAGTTATAACATGGATATAAAATGGTCTAGTACTGAAATATATCCAAACATAATATTATTACCAACAATGAATACCATTACTAAAATATGGTAGTCGGTAATAATTAAGATTTAGTGAACATGTTATGCATAATAATCAATATTATTACCATAATAAACATGTTATAAGTCAAACTAAAATAGCTATAATTAACATTAAAATATCACTCAATAATGGTGTGATTCAAACTTTAATGATCCAATTTAGGTCCCAAATAGCTTGTTCAAAATAGGTTTTAAAGTCCTAAGTAAAATATAGGACTAAAATATTCCCAAAATTAAATGGGAAACCAAAACAAGTGACTTTAGTAGGTCATCGTGAATAAAATTGGCCTAAGGATCTATGTTGAATGATATTCTAATAATGAATTTATGAGTTAATAATATGTTAATCCAACTTTAATGCATGCTTTTATGAATATACAATTATAATAAAATAATTTATGAATATACATAGCATGTTTGGATTTTTATATATTAATATATACTAACCCATAAATCCTAAATAAATTGCAATACTTTAGGCAATTTAATATGCATCTCAATATTAAATTAAAGTCCAAATAGCAAATTTAAAACTTAATATTTGCCTAAAATTGAATAATAATTTAATTATGAATTTAATGCCAAAATTAAGAAAAACTAAAGGGCATCATCCAAAAAACAAGCAATTACCATATTTTTACCATTTGCCAAAATAATATACAATATAATATTAATTAAGGTAACATAATATGGCAATATTAAACTAAATTATTACCATTTACCAAAAATTAATATGTATAATCATTAATAAGGCAATTAAAATATGGTAAATAATAATAAAGGTAATTGCATTTTCAATAAAAGCAAATAAGGAAATGTATCATTATGGCAATGCTCCTTATCTCCTCTACCTTCTTCCGTGGGTCACCAGAAAACCGAATTGAGGCTTTTTTTTTTCTTAAATCTCCGTCGCCAGCAGAGAAAAAAAAATCAAGGAGAAAAAAATAATAATAATTAATTAATTAATGCTAAAAAATAATCATTTTCAGCAGTCAAAAAAATCAATTACAATTTAATTCATTCAAAATATACACGCTAAAATAATCAATTATATCAAAACTGAATAGATACAATTTTATATGCATATTTTGATGAATTAAAATGAATGTAATTGTAAACAAAACATATACAAAACTTGATGTATATGAAGATTAAACTTAAGATCATTTTAGGCAAAACAATCAACTAGACAGAGATTTATAAAGGCTCTTAATACCAAATGTGAGATTTAAATATACAGAGCATAATCTACGAGAAACTTAACTCGTAGTAGCGGAAGCGGAAGCACTGTAGATCTCCAGCCATGGTTGATACCCTGTTGTATTGCCTCTTCAAGTAGATCTGCAGAATAGGGTTAGCCATTTTGTCTCATACTTGACTCAGAACCCTAGATGGTGTATTGGTATTTTCTGAGCAATATGAGTACCATGTAATGAATCATATGTCTTGTATCCCATCAATACAAGCTTTATATAGGCACATTGGTGGATATAAGACTTAAACCTAAAGGTCCAACCCAACCAATTACTTAATGGGCCTAGTCCACTTGCACCACATAAGTAAGACCCATAATATATAATATATATTATACGGGAAAGTCTTACAGACTCAACAGGAGACTGTTGTTGCCTCGGCAGGGTTGGCATGCTAGTTTCCAGCCAAGCAGCGATGAGCTTCCCTTTCTGTCGTCGCATCTCTTCCGCTGACCATGGTTTGCCTTGCCACACCACATTGTTACGATTGGACCAGATGACCCAGATTTTGGCTGTCAGCTCCAAAATAGCAGCGTGATTCATCGAATGTAAGTTGTCATTCATGAAGCTTGCGAAGGAGCAGTCACGTAGAATATTGTCATCTTCCCACAAAGAGCTTGCGGTCAAGATCAGCCTCAAGGAAGCTACCATTATGAAAATATCTGGCCTGTAGAATTCGGGCGACCAGAGAACAAGGTTTAGAGAGTATTCGCCAACCTTGCTTCGCAAGCAAAGAGACATTAAACTCATCGAGTCGTTTGAAGCCCATGCCGCCACTCTGCTTCAGACACGCTAGTCGCTGCCTTGATAACCAATGAGTACCCCGAACAACGTCACCTCCATTTACCCACCAAAATTTATTCATGATCTTTTCAATCGTATCACACACATTGCGAGGTAGGAGGAAAACCGACATTGCAAAAATCGGCATTGACTGTGCCGCACTCTTCAAAGCACCTCCCTTTCTGCCCTGCAGGACAGTAACTTCTTCAGCCAGCTGCTTACCCTTTCCCTAAATCTTGTGTTCAATGTACTTAAAATCCAATGATTTATTGTGCATTTGTGCTCAAGGAATGATGGTAAACCGAGATACCTGCCAAAGTCCTGGACTTGATGAATCGTTACCACTAATCCATTATTTTGAGCATAATTCATTCATTATTATAATTTTAAATATTTTTGAATATTTTGAGCATAAATCATACAACTATATATCATTACCATTAGAGTGAATTTCCAAAATGGTCCTTTGACTATTGCCTTTTCTCAAATTGGTTCCTTAACTTTTAATTGCAGTATTGCACCTAAAGTGGTCATCGGACTATTAAATTTTAAACCAAAATGGTCATCGTTAGTTTCGGTGTTAAGTGGGTGTTAAAATGAGGGGTAAAACTGATAATTCATGATTTTCACTATAGTCAGAGGACTACTTTGGGTGCAATTAAAAGTCAAAGGACCAATGAAAAAAGGTCATAGTCGGGGGACCATTTTGAGAATTTTCTCTTTATAGTTCAAACATGATTTTGTACTCATTTTGCTTAAAAGGGGTTGATCTTGTACTTATTTTCATTTTCTAAATAAACAATAGTGTTTAGAAAAAATACAACAATGAAATGCACAAGTACACCAAAAACTACACAACACACTCAAAAAATGCACCATATATAACTCACACCCTAATGGTGTATATCTTCTTCTTTTATTCTCAACACAGAACATTAATCAGTAGGCCAACCTCAATCAAATATGTTTTCTCAAAACTCCCTTGTATATTTTATTGCTTTCGTTATGCAAGTTTAGAGTTTATTTACAGTGTGTTACATAAATTTTCAAAAACAAAATTTGAATTTTTGGTGATTTAGGATTAATAATAATAATAATAATAATAATAATAATAACAATAACAATAACAATAACAATAACAATAACAATAACAATAACAACAACAACAACAACAACAACAACAACAATAATAATAATAATAATAATAATAATAATAATAATAATCTTAACTATAATAAAGCTATATGGTTTGGAAAATAATTAATGTTATAATTAATGTCACAACATCCTTTATTAAAAAAAAAAAAAAACACAACATTTAAAAAATAAAATAGCCATATATTATATAATCATATAAAAAATGTACTTTTAAAAAATAAAATAGCTATATATTATATAATCATATAAAAAATGTGTTCAATTAGAGTTTAAATTTACTAATACAAATTTTGAAATTTGCTTTCCAAATGTAATTATCTTAGTTATTATTCGTATTGTGAAAATTATAATATAGATGAAATACAATTAAGAATAAATCAATGTAATTATGTAAATTTTCTGTATAAGTTTATTTTGATATGCACATAATTAGAGATTATATTAACCATATAAAATTTTAATTATAATTTTAATTGTAATTTTGTATTCTATAAAAATAATAAATACTTGACCAATAGAAGCTAAAAAATATTATTATATTAAACAATTTAAAATATTTTAATTTTATTTTTATTTATATTTATTAATAACATAATTTTTTCCCGTGCATCGCGCGGGTGAATTACTAGTAATAATAATAATAATAATAATAATAATAATAATAATAATAATAAAAAAAAAGGGGAATACTCACCATTATACTACAACGACTGGTTAGTTCTTTTTGTCGCCTTCCTTTAATTTAATTATTCGTTATAATAATAATTATACTTTATACTAATTTCCTTTCATTTTCTGCAAACCACATACTATAATTTTATTTTATTTTATTTTTTGAAAGGAAAAACTTCATTAAAACACAAGAAATAAGATGTTTAATACAAGACGGAATAGCAGAAAACCAACTAAGGTGACTAGACTGTGAACTGGCAACTCTAGCTATCACATGAGCAAGCTTATTCGTTGATCGATTCACGGGACTGTGAACTGGCAGCTCTAGCTATCACATGAGCAAGCTTATTCGTTGATCGATTCACATATTGAATGGACACTGATTAAAAGTGTTGTTTAAAGACCGGCATTGATTAAAAATACAACTTGCATAAGAATAATCCGGTAAGTCATCACAAAGGAATCTGCAAACCATCCTGCCAGTCCATTCTCAACACAATATAGCCTTTACATTGTGGTCGGTATTTCGGACCACTAAGTATAGGTTGTTGGAAATTCCGACCTATTTTCTCACCATAATCCTTCAACGAAAAATTTTAAAAATGTCACTTTTTCGACTATTTTTTTGGTGATTGGAAAATCATAGATTTCCAACCGTGTAAGTTCACAATTTTTGCTTTACTAAACATACTTTAAATATATATGGGGTATTATTTAATATGCCGACTACAATGTAGTGTGATAACACATTTATTATCATTTTAAATATACTATATTAGATTGAAATTATAATATTCTAGATATCAAAGCTCACATTAATGTGTGATATTATAGATCGAGTACACTTATAAAGTGAAGGGAATTCATAATTTAAACAAATAATAATAAATAAATAAATAAATAAAAATGATTGTAATAGATCAGAATAGAAACCAATACAAGAAACTAGATAGAAAAAGTGTCATACATCAATCTTACTGTACTGACACATAACTCCTTGCATAGAAATACGCACAAATAAAGAGTAATTATTTTATTTCTTAAAGTAAATATAGACTCTCGCCGAACACTCTAGTATAGATATTATGAAACATAAATTTACCAAATTTCCATTCTTCTTTGATATCAATATTTCTCTCGTTGTAAACTTGATAATAGCCGGCTAAATTTAAATCAATAGTAATACTTTTTCTCTTTTTACTAATATAGAACTTCCTCTTTGCCTGAGTCACCAAATCGATAGATATGAAGTAGGGTATATCTCTTACCTCAAGCATCTTGATCCCACGTACCTATTCCATCTGGAAGCTCAAGCAATTGACTATCCAAATTCCAAATTCCTATTGCTTTACAAGAATCACGATAATTTGTGTTTACAACGGATGCTTGTTTATGCCAATAAGTATTGCTATCATTTTTAATCATTAACCAAATCTCAATACAATCACGATCCCCCATAATTGGATTTACAAGTAAAGCAATAGTCTCATTCATAATTGTGACGGAAGCAATGCTAAAATCACCAAAATATGGCAGCTCAATCTCCCCAAAAACCTCATCATCCATGTCAAACCAAAGCAAGTGTCGCTTGTAAGGTTTATAATCATCTATGTCATGCGGTTCATTGTAACTTTCATAATAGTCGTAATTTTTAGCTAGCCAATAATACCTTCCTTTTAAATAAAAATCCCTACCGGAACCTTGATTGGGCGGAGTAAATGGAACTGAATTAATTTGTTTCAAACTCCATGAATCACCAGGAACTTGGCTATAAACCATTGTGATTTGATCAAAATTTCTAAAACTCCCACCTTTATCACGAATTTCTAAGAGCATAACAACCTTCCAAGTCATGTTGTTAGAAATTCCAAATCCAAATTCAGGAGTCACACGTGCACCCTTAGGTAGCTTGTTTGGGAAGATAATAGAGGGTAAGGCTTTAACTTTTCTAATGGATGGGTTCCATATCAAAATATCGTAAACCAAGTAATCAACACCATCAAGTTTAGTCAGATCAGTCTTGCTAGAAATCATACATAACATACCTTGACAACACTTAACCCACTGTATTGGCATTATTGGGATGTCTAGGTATATGCATCCAATCTCATTACTCTCAGATTCTCTGTGAAGAAAATAATATTCTCTAACATCCCATCCCATCTCTAAAAGAACACAATCAGATTTTGCTTTCCTAATTTCATAGTGTTTGTCCATGAATTGATTATCACTTTTTATCAAATCATAAAAGAATTTGCAAACACATTTAAATCGCATAAGAGACTTTACCGGTAATCTTGCTAAAATTTCAACCACCAGATCCATTGGCAATTTGTAATTTTGCATTTTCATGACGAGATAGATCGAGTTTCAAAGATCGAACAATTCAGATCAATGCTTCCAGCAATAGGGAAAGGATGTGCTTTCAACCGTCAATAAACAGAACTCGATCTGCAGAAACTTCAACGGCAACAACCTCGTATTGGCGATCTGAGATCTGAGAATGAATATAATGTTTGGTGGATTTTAGACTTGTATTTGAGTGTGTGTACGTATGTATATATAACATTTTTGGTCATATGAGGCGTCGCCCTAATTGCAGTCGTTATATTGTGCACCAGAGCGCACATTGCATTGTGCGTCTCGTTCTACCCAAAATAACGTTGTTTTGGTGCAGTTCAAAAAAAAAAATCATATGTTTTGAATGTACATAAACTCATAACAAAATACACATAATCTAACATAATACGTAATACACATAAATTTTTAACGTAATACACATAAAATTTTAATGCAATACACATAAACTTTTAACATAATACACATAAGCTCTTAACAGAATACACATAAACTTTTAACATAATACACATAAACTCTTAACTAAATACACATAAACTCTTAACATAATACACATAAACTCATAACACAATACACATAAACTTTTAATTGAATACACATAATGGAGTTTGGTCCGTTTGAACGGACGGAGTGACGTCCGTTACGTCAATCCCTGTCAACGGCAATTGAAACATCGACGTTTTGTGCCTGGGCGCACGTTGCTATGTGCGCGGTGGTGCACGATATAAATTTTCACCTAATTATAAGAGTCTCGTATCATACTCAGACTAATCCACATTCGCACCGGGCCGAACCAAGGATAAAGTACTAGTCAGTATGGATTTCTAATATAGTAAAATTATATTTTTAGTTTAATACATTGAATGTTAATTTTTTCAAGGTAATTATTTAATTTGAGTATAAAAATTCATTATGTAGTATACTACTAAATAATGAACCTTTAGTATATTACTAATGAATATTTATTCATGATACATATGGACCAGAGTCTACAATATAGAGTTGGGTTAGGGATGGGTGTTGGTTCAATTTGGGTGATTCTTTAATTTTAGGTCAAGAATGTTGAACATATTTGGTTCAAGTAAAATTATTTTAATTTTATTTCGAGTTGGTTTGGTTTTATCCGAACTAGTATTTTAACTCGTGCGATGCACGGAATGGAATTGTTGTAATATATTAAGAATATTTAAATCAATATATAATTATTTAAGAGTTAATTTCACTAGAAGTCGCTTATCTTTCTTGATAATTTCAAATTTAATCCTAGATTATAGTTATTAATTATTACGATTTATCCAATGTTATAATTCTTACGTTAATATTCTTACTGTTATTATTAACACTTAATTACTTTTAGATATTATTATTACCACTTATATTATTATTATTAGTTTTTTTCAAGTTATATAATGGCCATGAGGCACAATAATAATATAACCATAATTAAATATTCTTGTATTGTATTCGGTGAGTCACAATAATAATATAACAATAATTAAATATTCTTCAATTCTATATTCTTTAGGATTTCTATTACCATCATTAATTATTCCCTAATTTAACATAATTAAATAATTTGACCAATTATAAAGACAGATTATTAAAATAATGCACGTGACAATTTTTTAATTAAAAATTTTAAAAATTCATTAATAAAACATAAGGTTCTCATAGTTTTTTGTTAGAAACTATTTAATAAAGCATTTATTTTTAGAAATTGGTGGGCCAAACCGCCTACGGCAGTTTGCGGTGGATAGATATCGAAAAAATACGTGATTTCAAGAAAATAATTGTCCAAAATGGACAACCGAGTCAAAAGTTATGCCTTGCCAAACTTTTGTCACTTTACAACTTAAAAAAAATAAAATTTAATCGCCAGTTCAGTCGGCGAGGCGGCCGCGGAGGAGGCCGATTCGGGCCTTCCTCGCCGCGGCCAACGACGCGATTTTTGCAACACTGATATATAGTATAGATATAGATTAGAATAGGAATAGTATTGCACAATTTTATAATATTAGAATAGAATTTTAACCCAAAATTATTTTAGAAATCAATATATTTTATTAGGAAGAGATTTTTTTTTGGAATTGAGCGGTAAGTTAAAAGTTCAGGATTTTGTGATTATATATAGTATAGATTACAATATGAATTCTATTACACTATTTTATAATATTAGAATAGAATTTTGACCCATAATTATTGTACAAATGAGAAAGTAGAAATCAATATATTTTATTAGGAAGAGAGATTTTTTTAGAATTGGGCGGTAAGTTAAAAGTTCAGGATTTTGTGATTATATATAGTATATATAGATTACAATAGGAATTCTATTACACTATTTTATAATATTATAATAGAATTTTAACTCATAATTATTGTACAAATGAGAAAGTAGAAATCAATATATTTTATTAGGAAGAGTTATTTTTTTGGGATTGGGCGGGAAGTTAAAAGTTCAAAAGATTTTGTTATTATATATAGTATAGATAGTATAGATAGTATAGATTACAATAGGAATTGTATTACACTATTTTATAATATTAGAATAGAATTTTAACCCAGAATTATTGTACGAATGGGCAGGGACGGAGCCAGAAAAATATTTGAGTGGGGGCGAAATTTAAATGTTGTTAGAATATCAGTTACAAAATATCACACATTTATAATAAGATTAAAATGCAAAATATATTATAAATTACAATAGAATGTTTTTGATATATTAAACGATATTAAACTGGAGGAGACATGGAGGGTGGTCGGACGCTTTTTGACGCAAAAGTTAATTAAACTGGATTTTATGAGGCAAGTTTTACCGTCTGTTTGGCAACCGGTGCGTGGTGTACAGGTAACGGAGATCCAACGGGGTTTGTTCTTGTTGGTTTTTTTCCATAAGAGAGTTATGGAGTATGTGCTGAATGGAGGACCCTGGGCTTTTGAGAATAATGCTCTTGTGTGTCGGGGGGTGTTGGATGGGGTGAATCCTGTTGATGTAGAGCTGGATATGATTGACATGTGGGTACAATTGCATGATATGCCAAGGGGATACACGTCACATGCAATTCTGGAACAGGCAGGGAATTTTTTGGGCTCTTTTGTTAAGCATGATGAGCGGTTTGAAGGGGCGCCATGGCTAACTTTTCACCGTATTCGGGTGTCAATTTCGGTTGATAGACCGCTTCGAAGGAGGATGAGGTTGATGAAGAGGGATGGGACTACAGCATGGGTCAATTTCAGGTATGAACGGCTGCATAAGTTTTGTTACTTTTGTGGTTGTATGGGTCACTTGCATACTTTCTGCATACACGCTAGAGAGGCTGAAATTCCGGTCGGAAGGTACCTGTACGGTCCGGATATGCGAGCTGGTGGGTCCCGGAGCGCTCCTAGAGCGGTTGGGGATAGCTGGCTTGTGCCGGTTGGCGGGAAACCACGACCACTGGGAATCAAGCCACGTGTTGTTGGGTCAGTGGATGGGGGACAGGGAAGTGGGGGTGTCACACCCACGAGTATGTCTGAGGATGAGGTGGTGGTGGCTACGGCGAAGCGTCGTAGGCATGGGACGGAGGGGGGAGAGGATAATGGAAATGATGAGGTAACAATTGCTGCTGTTCCAAAAAACTTGTCCATGGCGGGAGCTGGTGTCCAGCCCCGCCCATCACCATGAGTACTTTGAGCTGGAACTGTCGTGGCTTGGGCAATCCACGCACAGTTCGACAGATTGTGGGACTAGCATCCAGTAAGAAGCCTGATTTTGTGTTTTTTATGGAGACCAAGGTGCCACGGGTACATGCAGAGCGGATCCGTGTTACGCTTGGGTATGAGGGTTTATTTTATGTTGATAACGATGGATTGAGCGGAGGAATGGCACTTTTATGGAAAAAGAATAATACGGTAAGGCTATTAAGCTACTCGCAGAGTCATATTGATGTGGAAATAAGCTTGTTTAATAAGTTATGGCGCATGACATGTATCTACGGCATCCCCGAACGCAATAGGCGGGAGGAGACATGGGATTTACTTAGCACTCTGAAGAATAGATCCTTGTTGCCCTGGGTGGTGATAGGGGACTTTAATAATCTTCTATATCAGCGTGAGAAGAAGGGGGGAAATCCGTATCCTAATAGTCTATTACGGGGTTTCGGAGAAGCTGTGGACGACTGTGGTTTGATGCAAATGCCAATGAGAGGCCACCAATTTACGTGGCAAAAGGGAAAGGGGACGCCGAATTGGATAGAGGAAAGGTTGGACAAGGCTCTAATAACGAATGAGTGGGGTCTGATGAATGAGAATGCATGGTTGGAGAACATTCGAACCCGGGCCTCGGATCACTCGATCCTTTTCCTCAATATTAATGCGACCTGCATGCCAAGGGGAAGGGGGCCGCGGAGATTCAGGTTTGAGATGGCTTGGCTGTTAGATGAGGGGTGCAAAGAGGTAGTAGAAACCGCCTGGCATGAGGGGAGAACGGAGGGATTGCTGCATTGTCAGCAGTTGTGTGGGGAGAAGTTAATGCGGTGGGGGGAGACCAGTTTCATAAATTCGGAAAACGAATTAACCAGCTACAACAGAGACAGGATGCCATACGGAATAGGCGAGATTTGGTGGCACTAACTGAGTACCAGCAGATTGAGAATTCCCTGAAACGAATAGAGGCTCAGGAGGATGTGTTCTGGAGGCAGCGAGCCAAGCAGCACTGGCTACGTGGGGCTGATGCAAACACAAAATTCTATCACAGGTATGCCTCGGCTCGTAGGAAAAAGAATTTTATTTCTAGTATTAAATGTGATGCTGGTAACTGGGTGGAGGGAGATGATATGCATTCCACTATATTAAATTACTTTGATAATATATTTGCCTCTAATGGATTGAGTTGTGATGACCCACTATTTGAGATCCTAAGCCCACGGGTCACGTTAGAACAGAATATGATGCTAGACCGCCCTTTTGAAACTGATGAGGTTAAAGAGGCTCTTTTTTCAATGTATCCGGATAAGGCACCGGGTCCGGATGGGTTAAACCCGGGTTTCTACCAGCAGTTTTGGGAGATAGTGGGAGGAGATGTATCTGACTTTATAATGAATGCTTTGAATTCTTGTGAATTCCCTGAGGGGTTGAATGATACTAACATTGTTTTGATCCCTAAGAAAGAGATGCCTGAGACAGTTGCAGATTTAAGGCCGATTGCGTTGAGTAATGTCATTTACAGAGTTATGGCCAAGATGATAGCAAATAGGATGAAAAAACTTATGGAGGATTAATATCAGAATCCCAGAGTGCTTTTATTCCGGGAAGGCTGATCACTGACAACATCTTGGTGGCGGCAGAGGTCGGGCATTATCTGAATAGAAAGCAATGTGGTGTAGTGGGTTGGAGTGCATTGAAGCTAGATATGTCAAAGGCCTATGACAGAATGGAGTGGAACTTTCTAGAAAGGATGCTGACTGTTATGGGTTTTAGTGAGAAGTGGATAAAACTCATTATGCTGTGTGTAACGACTGTTAACTATACTGTAATGGTCAATGGTATAGCAGGGGGCGCGTGAAACCAACCAGGGGACTCAGGCAAGGAGACCCTCTCTCTCCGTATCTATTTATTATTTGTGCAGAGGCTCTCTCGACGATATTACAGTATGAACAGTCGGTAGGCGCTATACATGGGTGCAGAGTTGCAAGGGGGGCACCGCCTGTATCACACCTATTTTTTGCGGACGATAGCCTCCTATTTTTTAAAGCAAATATCCAGGAGGCGGGAGTTGTAAGGCAGTGCCTTGCAAGGTATGAGAAATTGTCAGGCCAGGTGGTGAATTATAATAAATCTAATATATGTTTTAGCAGAAATACCCAGGAGGATGACATGGCACAAGTAGCGGATTGTCTGGGAGTGATGCAAGCACCCAATTTTGGGAAATATTTGGGCCTACCTTCCTTTGTAGGGAGAAATAAGAGAGCTGTTTTTTCATATGTGGAGGAAAAGATCAGGCAACGAATTGGTTCGTGGAGTAAAAAGTTGCTTTCTCAGGCTGGTAAGGAAGTATTGTTGAAAAGTGTAGCGCAATCTATGCCTACCTATTCAATGAGCGTTTTTTTGTTACCTGAGACAGTTTGTCAGTCAATTGAGCGAACTATGAATAAGTATTGGTGGGGAAATGGAAGAGAAAGGGAAATACATTGGAAGGCTTGGGACAGGTTGTGCGTACCAAAAAAATACGGTGGTATGGGTTTTAAAGAGCTGAGGGCTTTTAATCTGGCTATGCTGGGAAAACAGGCATGGCGTTTTTTAACGGACCCAGGGACACTCGCAGCTAAAATCTATAAGGCAAGGTATTATCCCACAACCAGTTTTACAGATGCAACTATTGGTAATTGCCCAAGTTACTGTTGGAGAAGTATAATGGCAGCCCATGCAATGGTGGTCTCAGGGGTGCGAAGGAGAATTGGGAATGGACAGACAACTTTAATATGGGGGCATCCGTGGTTACGAGATAATCCTAGCCCATTAATTCAAACAGATATCCAGAGCAATTAAGAGAGGCACGGGTTACAGGATTAGTTGATTTACAGACTCATACCTGGGATCCACATATTTTATCTGACTTGTTTATTCCTGAGGATGTGGAGCGAATAAATATGATCCCTATTAGTCCTGATTACGAGGATTTATGGTATTGGATGAGTGACCCAAAGGGGACATATCCAGTGAAGAATTCCTATAGGCGTATTGTGGGTGACTATGAAAATAACCCCGCGATTTTCGATAAATGGATTACAATGTGGAAAGTAAAAGTCCCCCCAAATGGAAAACTTTCTTGTGGAGAGCCATATGTGACATTTTGCCAACAACCATTAACTTGATATTTAAAAAGGTGGAAGTGGACCCAACATGCCCAATGTGTGGTTTAGATCATGAGGATGTGTTACATGCTTTAGTGCTCTGTGAATATTCTAGACTTGTTTGGAATATAACACAATTGCCTATCATTAATATTGTTGCAGACTCTTTTACAACATGGCTAAAAGGGGCTATGGCGATCTTGACGGAGGAGCAGACCCGGTTGATGATAGCAATAGTATATTATATTTGGAGAGTCAGGAATTCAGCTGTCTGGAAGGGATCAATGACGCGGCCAGCCCAATTAGCCAGAGCAGCAACCGTAGCACTACAGGCGTACGGCGCTGCCCAGGCCAGCCGTACCGAGCCGGCAGCGGCATCGGAGCATTTAACCGAACCAGGGGAGGGTGGTCTACGGTGTTATGTGGACGCGGGTTTCCGACACGACACAGGCGAGGCTACGTACGACATGTTAATAATAGCGCCAGATGGCTCTTTTGTAGCAGCAAGAAATGGCAAATTACCGATTTGCTTTTCACCACTTATGGCGGAGGCCCAGGCATACAAGGAAGCACTGTCCTGGTTACTTGAACGGAACAACACATCAGTAAGTTTACTCACGGATTGCATGGAATTGACTACGATTGTCCGGCACCATCACACGCAGATCCATTCCTACGTTGGGGTCACAATTGACCAATGCAGAACGCTTATGTCTTTATTTAATCGTATTACTTTGGATTACATCTCTAGACAGGTTAATTTACATGCTCATACTTTAGCTTCGTTAGCATTTACACAGGATCAAGCTATGTACTGGGATGCTATCCCACCTGACGCTATTTCGGCTTTGATTCATTAATACAATCGCAAGATTGACCTTAAAAAAAAAAACGATATTTAGAGTCGGAGTCAAAAATATACTTGAGTGAGGTAAAAATGTAAAAATATTTATGATAAAATATGAAACATAATCAATAAAATAAAATAATTTGAATACAATGAAGTATAATATAAACTCGTATACTACATTAATTAAATGATTCATAGAAAGTAGACTAAAAAAAAATTTAATTTGTTAATTGAATGATTCATAAAAGTAGGCTAAAAAAAATAAATAAGTGAAGATAAGGAAAAATGTTTTTAATAAGATTTGAACTTCTAACCTTACATTTTTCAAATGTAATTTTAGAGTTCTACCAACTAAGCTACTCTAACTATTTATACTTTGAACATAAATATATATTTTATACAACATTTAATACTATATATGTCGATATATATACATACATATATATAAAGGGGTAGGGTGTGGGGAGAGTAGAAATCAATATATTTTATTAGGAAGATACATTTTTTAAGAATTGGGCGGGAAGTTAAACGTTCAGGATTTTGTTATTATATATAGTATAAATTTTGATTTATAAATTTGACGTAGAGTTTATGAAGAATTTACCGTGAAGTATATGAAGAAGGCAGCCAGAGATATATTTTTGACCAGCTGAAGTTGAATTATAATGTCTCTATTTGTCCTTAGTATTTCTTTTACTTATTTTTAAATTAATTTTTTTATTAATAGTACTTTTAGTGTAGTTTTCTCTACATCTCTATTTACATCTGCAATCTACAATTTTTTATATATACATACAATATACAATTTTAATAAGAGCGAATAATGTTAGGCCCTTAACTGGAACAAAAAAATGACGGTACTATTGTTTCTTAAAATGAATGGTTCATATTATTTTGATTTTAGTATTTTTTAATGATTTTCTTTATTTACCCTCTATTATATTATTTTCTTACCTTAAATAACCTAAACTCCGTTAGTTTAAACTTTAGTAACAGAATATTCCGTTAACTATTTATTATTTTTAAATTATTCATTAATTTCTATAAGAAAACTTTTAAGTTCGAATCTCGTCCCAATTAAAGTTGCCATAATTGTTAATTACATATACTACGAAGATGTTAAAATGTATTAAAAGTATATATAATATAAAATTTAACATAAACTTTGGTCAAATAATTAGTCTGACTAAATACATAACATTCAAAGTTTTTTTTTTTTTTTTTTGAATGTTACTAGCTCCACAAAGAACCACTAAGGCTCGAACTCACAACCTTCTAAATGGAAGTCCAACCCGGATACCATTAGACCACATAATCTTGGTACATAACATTCATGTTAAGCATCAAAGATTATAAATCAAAAATTTGAAAAATCATTTGATTTTTATGCATTTAAAAAAAAATTAGGTTAATTTTTTTTTTTTCGTTTAATTAATCTTCTTTTGATTATTTAGATCATAACAAAACTTAATATTTCAATTATACTTTTTCATTATTGGTATGATTTAGGTCGTTATGGTATCAATATTTTTTTTATGTATTTTTATAATGGTACAATTATACATTACTTTACAAATATTATACTATTATTTTTTTATTGGACAAAATTGTTCTTACATTATTGTCAAACATGCGCAACCTAACTACAAAATCGTTGATCATATATGCAATTACACCTGGACTCTAAAACGGTAGGACCATTTTCCAAAGAATTGACTCTCACTGGCTCCAATTGAACAAGTTTACACATCAGAATTTTATCAATGCATGAAAACTTCTAAAGAAATTTGTAAGTTAATTTTTAACATATCATTATAACAATATCTATTGTAAGTATATATTTTGAATTATTTATTATCACCCTCTATTGACAGGAATTGTAACAATTGTCATTGACAAACTCTCAAAACAATTTGTCTCAACAACGAATGTAAATTTAAAAAAAAAAATCAATGATTTCATTATTGTTGATGAAAAGTAGGTACGGCACTTTATTACTCTTATTAAATTAAATAAATTAGTAGCTACAACAAAAAATAATACATATGCATTTAATTAATTTAGAATTAGATGTCTATAATGTATTTAATATAATTAAAAAAATTATTCATTATAAAAAATTTGGAAGAGATATAATTTCATTAGTTATATTATCTTTATTTTCTACAATTCAAAGATTCATTAACTTCAAATTTATTAATTTATTATATTCACTACATTGTCTATGGTCTTCTTTTTACATTATTGTGTAATTAAATATTAAAGTTATAATATAAAATATGTTATATATATATATATATATATATATATATATATATATATTTACCAAGTATTTTATAGAAATATAATAAATATTAATATTTTGTTCAATACTTTCACATGATAACCTACAACACACATCTCACAACACATGAAACATGTAAGGGAAAAACTACCACTACCAAATATCAATAAGTGCTTGTAAGATAAAAGGTTAATAGTACAATTAAGATCTCATCATATACACAACAAGGCAAATCTAAAGCTTCCTACACCATAATCTCATTGCACGATGAATCAATCCATGCTACCACCAGTAACTCAATTGCACATGACACACTAAAAAAAAAAAAAAAAAAAAAAAAAAAAAAAAAAAAAAAAAAAAAAACAGTAACCCAATTGCACATGGCACACTACCAATAAAAAAAAAAAGACATGTACTTAAGATGAAGACAATGACAATGCTACACAAAAGAGAATTAAGAAGAATTAGAGAATTAAATTTAAACCAAAAATAGTATTTATTTAGACTATTATTTTTAGACTAAATATTTAGACTAATATTATTACAAAGTTGCAAACATTTATTTTAGTAACAATATAATCAATCTCATATATTATCTTGCATTTATATACTTTAAATTACCGATTTAAATAAACAAATTCAATATTTATTTACTTATGCATGAACATCTCTTATATAATATTACATTGATATATTTTGAAATACTTATTTAAAAATAATCATTGGGCATTATTTCATTCGCGCAAATGATTTCAGTCAAGCCTCGTTAACTGAACCAGACACGTAAAATAAGACAGAGGGAGTAAAAAACTCGAAAAAAAAACAACTCAAAGAAATATAATTGACCACCGAAGAAATTGTCTAGAAATCAACCGGAGAACTGAGAATCAACTCAAATTCAAAAGTTATTTACTGGCAAGGGCGGACCTAACATGGGGGCAGTGGGGGAATCTGCCCCCACTCACCCTACCCTCACCCCATATATAACCCATATATATATATATATATATATATATATATATATATATATATATTCACAATTTTAGTATAAGTAAATATAAAAGCAGAAGTTAACAAAAGTTGAGTCAGCTAAGATGGTAAACCATGTGTATCTCCCTAAGGAAGGGTGTGGATTTGAATCCTAGTTAACCCATTTGGCTTGAACATAGTTTTTACACACATATATATACTTTCATTATTAAGGACGGGCGTGGGTTTGAATCTTTTATGTAATCCATTTGGCTTGAATACAGTTTTCACACACATATATATACTTTTAAATTAATAATGAGATGTATAATTTATAATGTGTTTTATTTTATCAAATTAATTATGTTTCATATTTTGTTATAAATATTTTTATAAAGTTTTGATGTGTTTTATTTTTCGCTAATATCTAACAATATTTATGACTAACTTCTTAAGTGTTTTTTTTTTTTTTGGGAATATCGCACTTTTGGTCCCTCAATTGTTGCCCGATCTGCAATGTGGTCCCTCACTATCAATTTCATTCAATTGAGTTCCTATTTGTTGTAAACCGTAGTCAATTTGGTCCTCCGTTCAAATTTATCTCAAACCAAGGTTAAATCCATGGACAAAGTGGTAATTTCGTTTTGCCCTCTCTATCACCGTTCTTTCTTCTTCTTCTTCTTTTTATTTTTTATTCTTTTTTTATTTTGCAAATGCCACCATTCTTTCTTACAGTAGCAAGCAACAAGCAGATCCAGTGAGGTCTGGGTCCCCTTCGATAGCCCCTTCTCTTCCTTTGTCTCTCGTCTCTCGGTGTCTATCTCTCCTCCACGTCAAGCAGCAGATCGACGGCGACATGGTGGAGTTTCGTGAGCTGTGGCGACGGCGGCGAGAGGTCGGGATAGTGGCTCCTCTGGCGAGCTGTGGCTACGGCAGTGAGCAGACGAGGAAACTCTCCTTCCGGCGACGAACGAGTAGCAGCTCCGGCGACTCCTCTCCCCTTCTTCCTTTTTCTGGCGCGACGGGCAGAAGCTGATCTCCGGCGAGGCAGCAGCAGATCTGGCGGTCATGGAGGTGGGTGGCGCACCTCCGGAAGTGGTGGAGGAAGCGTTTAATCAAGTCCAAGACGCAACCCAGTCTTCGTCGTTGATGGATTCATCGGCGAACCCTCAGGTGTAATTATCTTAGTATAAATTAATTTGGTTGACTTTTCTCTATGGAATTTTAAATCAGTTTTCTTGAACTTCTTTCGAAGTTCTTGATTTTTCTGGGTTTCTCCATCGTTCAGTTTTCTAGTGTATTCTCCCTTGGGTATTCGTGTTTATCCATTTGGGTTTCTTGAGTGGTCAACGGAGAGTAGCATCTTGCTTAGAATTTTTCCAATAGTCAACAATACACCGTCTTCCTGTTTTTTATCTAATTTTTCTGGTCGATAACACTTCTAATAAAGGAACTTGGGTGGTTCTTCCTCCTGGTTTTTCTGGCTGGTCAACTGGATTTTTGTGGTGGTCAAGCTTCGTGCCAGTAGTCCTCTGTATTTTCCAGTTGGTCAACTGGGTCTATCCGTGGTCAAACTTCTGTGAATGATTGAATGGAAGTTAGAGATACTACCGTACTCCGGCGAGGTTACTGTATCTGGCAGAGCTCGGTCTGCGGTGGTCGATGATGGAGTGCCTTTGGCCATTGCTGCTTGGGTAAAGAGGGTAAAACGAAATTACCATTTTGTCCATGGCTTTCACCTTGGTTTGAGAGAAATCTGACCGGAGGACCAAATTGACTACAGTTTACAACAAATAGGGACCCAATTGAATGAAATTGATAGTGAGGGACCACATTGCAGATCGAGCAACAATTGAGGGACCAAAAGTGCGATTTTCCTTTTTTTTTTTTTTTTTTTTTTTTTTTTTTTTTTTTTTAAGTTATCCCTTTTGTTTTAATGTTTCATAGAAGCTCTTGATACTTAACATTTTGTTATAAATCTATAGACATTTTTTATTATTTGAACTTTGCCCCCACTTAACCATTTTTCTGGGTCCGCGACTGTTTACTAGGAGCTCTTTTTGGTCCCAGTGGATTCTTGATTTCATGTATGAGTGCTACAAATAACTTAAAGCTTTATTTGCCAAGCATTTTATGCTCAGATAGCATCGGGTTAGATTTTCATATGGGAGATTGTGAGTTCAAGCCTCAGTGTGCTTCAGTAGGTTAAACTTAAAAGCTCTGTTTGGTAAAATAGATGAAGTTTAAAATAATATAATTGTCTTAAATAATACCATTCTTGATTACATCTTGATGCAAGCTAATCTACTTTAATTTATTGCCCGCACATATGTAATCTCTTTGCTTTCATTTGATCCGTCATATATAGTAATATTTTTATATATATATTGTGTTCTATGATCAATTTGATTGTTGAAATGCTGGTAATTTATGTTTTTTATTCAGTGTAAATATAAAATATATTCCTCCTTAATAAATTAAAATATCATTTTTCCTATTCATTCTTTCTGACTAAGTTATATATAATTGTTTCGTTTTTACAATAAATATAGGCTCTTGCCTTAAATTCGAGCATATATTACATGGCGCATAAAAATATTGAGTTTTCATTCTTCTGTTATATCAGTACTTCTCTCGTTGTAAACTTGAAAATACTCATAAGTTCGATTTGAAGCAAAATTAATACTTTTAAATTCATTTCTCCCAATAAACCATAGTGTCCGGAAATACAAGCAATTCACTTTCGACTTTCTAAATTCCTATTGGTCTCCAACGTTCATTATTATCTATGTTTATAATACAATCTATGCTTGCTTTTTTAAGCCAATATGTATTATTGTCGCTTTTTCAGTCAACATTCCGGCAACCTCCGACTAATCCGGTGACATTTCCAACAACAAATCAACCTACAACCTTATTATTATTATTATTATTATTATTATTATTATTATTATTATTATTATTATTATTATTATTATTATCATTGCTGTTGTTGTTGTTGTTGTTGTTATTGTTATTATTATTAGCTGCCCTCTTGTACATACGATTTGGATCTCCACCTATTCCTAAATCCTAACATGGCAGCAAGCAACAAAGGTGGTGAGCAGATGTCCGACGACGGCAAGAAAACTCCAGCGGTGACACCACAGCCTGCTCCTCCGCTGAAATGCTCAACATATATATGTATGTATGTATATATAATACGGTTGTAGTAGGTTGATATGTTGCCGGAAATTTCGTCGGAGTTAGTCGGAGGTTGCCGGAATGTTAACTGAAACTTAGTGAACTGTAATAGCAGGTCACTAATTAGTTTTTGGGCTTGATTGCACTAAAATGATATGTTAATGGGTTTAATTGCAACTTTAAAATGTTTAAGGGTTTAAATGACTTTTTAAGTGAAATTTGAGGGCCTATTTGACTATTTTTCCTATATTATATTACATTGTACAGTTATGGAATGAATGAAGAGTTCCCCGTGATTTTTCCTGATTATTTGTATTGCAATTGCGATCCTCTCTCCCTTTTCTCTATTTTCAATTCTATCACACATTCACACTATCGTAACGTAGATTCTACCAAGATCGTCGAAGATTAACGAATATCACATAACATTAATTTTTTTTTCTTCACATTTTTAAACTTTGAATGTCAACTTCATTTATATATGGAATAATTTTTATATAGTAGTAATAATGTTGCAATTATTTTTAAAAAGTTAGATGAAGTAAAAAAAATAAAAAATAAAAAAATTAACAGGTAACAATGGTTCATTAGGTATATATTATAGTTACGTACAAATGGTGAATTTTACAAATTAAAAAAAAAATGTGAATAATAATATGATCCCACATGAACTTTCAAGAAATTATGTAGTGATAACTATAAGTTAGAGTCAAATCTTCACTTACGAGTACACTTTTGTTTTGGTTTTAATTTGCATTTTATTGTATTTGACTATATTCTAGTGTCCTAGTATGTAAGATATAGGGTCATAAATTATAAGCAAATTTTTATGTGGACCCATGTAGGTTCACCTTGCAGGGTGAATCAGGGTTCTAAAAATACACAATTTACATACTAAATGTTCACAACTTTACGTATTAAATATTCATAATTTACATACTAAATGTTTAAAATTCAATTTGCGAACATTTAGTATGTACATGGTGTATTTTGGACAAGGGTACACATTGCAAATTTTATCATTTATACTAGTTATAGAATTGCATGACATAAATTTGTGTAATGTTGTTTAATGTACATTGTGTATTTTGGACAAGGGTACACATTGCATTTTTTATTTTTTTATTTGCTGAGAGTACTCTCAGGTGGTCGGAAATAGCAACAAAGGTTTTTTCAGATACCAAAAATGGTCAAAGGCTTTCAACTTGATTTAAAATCACTTTCAGGTGATCGAAAATTCCATAATTTCCAACAATGAGTATCTAAAATGAAACTGCATCACATATTGTTTTTATATTACCAAATGAAATTGTAAATAAATTGAAATTAAACTACATTATATATAAAATAAAACAAAATAACAATTTTCACATATTTTAGTGTATATTGTCTTAGTTATATCGAAATGATACTGTAGTTGTGTGGAAATAAGACTATAGTGTATATAAAATTAAACTAAATAACAATTTCACATATTTGAGTGTATAATGTAACTGTAGTATATATAAAAAGCAACTAAATATGTTATACAAAACAAAGTTACTTTTTGCGGAACAGCGCGAAACAGATGCTATTTCTTTTCATTATCATGAAAAGAAACGATACTGTTTTGATGTCTGGACCACAATGCAACTTGATCACAATGCATTGTACAGTAAAATTTGAGGGTAAGGGATGAGAATGCGGGTAAGGGATGAGAATGCGCGACCACTCACGCCAACCAAACTGGTTAAATTTATCTAAATTAAATTTAAGTGTAGTCTAAAAGGATTGATGGGGGATGTAAATCTATAATTAAATTCAAGGATGTTGGCGGAGGGAAAGGGAGATCAGCGGAATAAAAAACCAATAAAATAAACAATCTCATACAAATCTTTTTTTAAGTTTCAAAAAAGCACACTTCAAGGGAAGGGGATTCATAATTTTTTTAAAAATAAAAAAAATAATAATAATAATAGGACTAATAAATCACACAAACCTTGATGAAATTACAAAGCATAGTCCAAGAATATCATTCTTAAAATACATATATAGAAAAAGTATCACATATCATACTCCACTATCACATAACATAGCGCACAAGATTGTGCGTGCAAATAAAGAGACAATTAAATAAACAATGTATAATTATTTCATTCTTACAAAAAATGTAGACTTTCATTGTAAACTCGAGCATATATTGCTGCACCATTAAAAATATTGTGTTCCCATTCTTCTGTTATATCAATATTTCTTTCGTTGTAAACTTAAAAATCTGCAGTTGAATTTGAAGCTATAGTAATACTTTTCCTTTGTTTACTTAAGGAGAACATCTTCCGTTCTTGAGTTACCAAATCCAGAGATATGAAGTATGGTACACCTCTTACATCATGTGCATGATCCGGATCCGAATGATCCGAATCCCAATCATTTCTATGGTCTATAAATACAAGCAATTCACCATCCAAATTCCAAATTCCTATTGGTCTCCAAGATTCATTATTATCTACGTTTACAACACAATCTATGTTTGATTTTTTATTCCAATAAGTATTGTTGTCATCTTCCATCATTAACAAAATCTCAATGCAACTAAAATCCCAATCGTCCTTACCAGAATATCCGAGTAAAGCAATAGTCTCATTCATTATTGAGACTGAATAGATACTAACAACTGGCAACTCAATCGTCCCAAACACCTCACAATTCATGTCAAACCAAATCAAGTATCGACCGTATCCATCATAGACCCTTTCAGCTCGCCAATAGTACCTCCCTTTCAAATAAAAATCATTGTTCGCACCCTCAATATCGCAACAAGATGTAACTGAATTATTAATCTGTCTCAAACTCCAAGATTCACCACCAACTTGGCTATAAACTAGTGTCATTTGGTGAGGAATTCTACCACCATCATCTAAAGAATAAATTTCTAATAGCATGACAACCTTCAAAGTCATGTCGTTAGAAATTCCAAACCCAAATTCATTACGAACAAATGCATCATAAGGTAGTCGGTAAGGGACAGTAAGAGAGGGTAAGGCTTTAACTTTCTTAATGGATGGGTTACATATCCAAATATCATAAATAAGGTAATCACCATGATCAAGTTTATAAGTAATTTCATTCCTGGGCGAAATCAAACATAACATACCTTGACAACACTTAACCCATTGCACTCTTGTGGTTGGTGGGATGTCTAAGTATATGCATTCAATCTCAGAAGATTCTTTGTAAAGCAAATAATATTCTCTAACAACCAAACCAGCCTCTAAAAGAACACAATCGGTTTTTGCTTTGCGAATTCCATAGTGTGTGTCCATGAAGTGGCGATCACTTGTTATTAAATCATAGAAAAATTTACAAACACACTTAAATCGCATAAGAGACTTTACTGGTAATCTGGATAAAATATCAACCACCAGATCCGTTGACAGTCTGCAATCTTCCATTTTCAGGTCGAGATTGATATTCAAAGATCCAACAATTCAACGCTTCTAGCAAAAGGGAAGGATGTGCCTTCAATCGTCAATATACAGTACAGTACTCGATCTGCAGCAACCTCGTAGTGGCGATGACGGCGATTTTTATGAGAACACAAAATAGGGTTTAGTGGATTGAAGACTTGTATTTGGGTCTGTGTATGGTATGTGTATATATAAAAGAATTAGTGCTTAGAAATCCTTATACAATTCTAATTCTAATTCTAATATTAAAGTCTTAACATAATTCTAACCTACAAATATAATCCTTATAGAATTATAACTACACCATTATTCACAAATGTGATGCCCAATTATTTCAGAATTTACAGAAATTAGTTTGATGATGTTGAAGGTTTAGTTCAGGTTCAATGACATTAGTTAAAAAAAAAAAAAAAAAAAATCTTTCAGAGAAGTTGTTTCTGGTGCTTCAAAACCGAGGTCGTGGTTTTACAATCAGTTAATGCTATCAACATGGCCGGTCCAAACATATTATAGGCCCGGGGTGAAATTAAAAAAAAAAAAAAAAAAAAGAGCGCCTACAACAAAGTAAATTAAATCAAAAAATTACTTTGGCATCTGACAGACGCCATTTTACTTTAAGAAGGAGTATCATAAAATTCTTCATTACTAACTCTTAAATAACAAATCAACAATACGATATAATTATGAATTTAGGATTCCTAAACAACATTACAACTTATTCAATTAACAATTAGGACTTTAAGATCGCAAATTATGCCGTGGACCCGTGTCCACAATGCATTGTGGACACGAGTCCAAAACGACATCATTTTTAGGGAAAAAGCGTCATTCCAGTTAAAAACAATAATTTGATTTTGTCTCGCCGTTAACGGTGTTTTTCGTTTATGGGATTATGAATGTACAGTTATGACATTATGAATGTACAATTATGTAATTATGAATGTACAGTTATGGAATTATGAAATTATGAACACAGAGCTCTGACATTATGAACTTACAATTATGAACATATAGTGATAAAATTATGAACATAGAGCTCTAAAATTGTAAACATAGAGCTTCGAAAATTATGAATGTATAGTTATGGAGTTATGAATGTACAATTATGAGATTATGAATGTACAGTTATGGAATTATGAATGTACAATTATTGAATTATGAATGTACAATTATGAAATTATGAACTTACAATTATGAACATATAGTGATAAAATTAGAAACATAGAGTTCTAAAATTGTGAACATAGAGCTTCGAAAATTATGAATTTACAGTTATTGAATTATGAATGTACAGTTATGGAATTATGAATGTACAGTTATGAAATTATGAACACAGAACTCTGACATTATGAGCTTACAATTATGAACATATAGTGATAAAATTATGAACATATTCTCCTATAACGAAGCGGTCTGAAATTTAAAAAAAAAAAAAAAAAAAAAAAAAAAAAAAAAACTGAAAGATAACAGTGCCACTAACGGCACCGTTACCGTGTCCACACAGTTTGGACACGGGTCCATAGCATAACGATTGATTTAAGATTGAGTAGGCTCCGTATGATAATGATTTAATCTACAAACTAATCCATGACTTGTAGTTTTCAATTATGCAAATCCCACATCGTAGTTTTATAATTATCATTCTTAAATAAATTATAGACCTTTTAGAATTCTACAAATTTCTAATACAGTGCATTATACAATTCTGCAAATCCCAATTTCCAAATCATAGACTATTCAACAATACAGTTAACAATATGACCTAATTCCTCAATCATAGTTTTAAAACAAAAAATCTCAAATCATAAAATACCAGGTGTGGCGAACAGGACTGGTTGACTAGAGCGACCGACGATTGTCGATGAGTGTCGATAGTAATATAGTATTGGTAGAATATGTAGATTCGGAGAGAAGATTTGTTATTTGTAGATTATGGAAGTAGATTGTCGATTGCCCATTCTTATTTGGCTTTTGGGCTTCTAATAACTCCATTATTACCGTTGAGAGGAATTGAACGGTTGCTGTGACGTAGGCGCGATCGGAGAGGAATTGAATGGTTGCGACATGCAACGTCCCTTTTCTTTAGTTCTTCCTCTATCTTCGTTCTTTTCATATTCGATCAGAACTCATCAAGTCAAAAGTAATTAAATAATTTTTTCTAATATATACTAAGTAATATATATAATATATAATATACTAATAATACCTGGTAGGATATATACCCTGGGTCCGTGTTCCCGTTTATAGTCGGGTCAGGATCAGACGGTTCGGGTCCTGATCTGCAGGTCGGGGTCAAAGGAGATGGGTCAAACCCACCACCCTCTTGGGCCTATAAAAGGGCCTTTGGCCCTCTTAGTTAGCGGATTCCCACTTCACTCTCTCTCTAGTAGACATATCCTCTCCCTTCTCTCTAAAAGACACAAAAACAACACATGAACAAAAAAGAGCCTTTGAGCACACTTCTCTTGTCTATTTTACATTTTTGTTCATACACACGGTACATACATTCTATGAGTAGACACAAGAACAACACATGAATAAAAAGAGCCTTTGAGCACACTTCTCTTGTCTATTTTACATTGTTGTTCATACACATGGTACATTCCCAGATTACCCAACCAGCGCCCCAACCGTGGGACCACACTACTTATTGGTTCATTTTCTATTTCTATTACAATGGAAGGATCCAAGGAAGGCGAGGGAGGGAAGGATTCTGTCACAATGTCACCAGGAGAGAGATGACATGCACGCCATTCTGGTTTGAAGGTAAGGCAGCAACCGGAATGCCCCAGCCACCACTGATGGTCTGTTCGCCGGAAAGACCGAAGACTGCTAACGGAGGCGCCTCCATTCCGTCCAGTCTGCATGATTCCACGAGCTACTCTGGTGTCACTAACCTCTCTCTGTCTCGTTCCATCTCCGGCTCAGGCTCGTGGAATGGAAGAGCTACTACGAATTATGGTTAGAGAATTTCTAAAAACAGATCAGAAGCCGACAAGATCCTCTGATGACCAACCACATCATCGTCAACATCTTCGTAAAGCTGCCCCGCCTCAACTCCGTCATCACCATCGCATGCATCCACTCACCCAGATTCGGTTCACCATGTTTTGGTGTTCATTAGTGTTGAGCCAATCTTAAAGGCCTAGTGCTAAGATTCATGATCGTCATTGAACAGACAGAGGTTGAGCATAATCACAGATTTGGGTCTTGGCAATCAACAAATAAAAGTAAATACTTCATCAACAACAAGACAGCAAGGAAAGCTTCGTTGGCTACCCCAATTTCATCGCTGGAAATGGAGCTATTTCTGGTTAGTGGTGATGAAGTGTAGAGGGGCGACAAGCAAAATATACTCCGTAATTTTACTGGTCGTTGTGGGTGGTGGTGGCATGAGTTGGCAAAGGAAAACTGGGGGAAGGTGGCGGTGGAATTTAAAAGAAAAGAAAATAGAAATTTCTAATGCATGCAATTTGATTGGAGGTAGATAGTGGTGGATTATGACATAACCAAGAAAGTGGAAATTTAATTCCCAAGAATTTGATTCCACGCCACTGCTCACACGTGACTAGAAAAGAGAAAAGAGGTGTACATTCTTCCAAAAGGTTGAACCCTAACCCCCCACACCCCGGCCCGACAGAGTATTTGGTAGGATGTAAATCATGGTGACTGATGACTGGTAGGATGTAAATCATGGTGACTCAACTGAACATGAACCACAGAGGCTAGACCAATGTTCACTGCGCACAAGGAGCCCCCCTCACTTAGAGAGGTTGCTCCCACACTACCGCTAGTGAGACTCGATCCTTGGTCATTCTTCCAAAGTTTGACCTCTATGACCAATTGAGCTACCCATGCGGGCAAAAAAAAGAGGTGTACATGCATTTACTGTTCGGTGTTGCCAGCTGCTCCGATCGTCGAGCAGTCCGATCAAGCCGACTGTAGCGGCTCACCGACCTCAGGATTAGTTGTGCAGACGAGATGAACGAACAACCGTTGCCTAACGATCCCGGCCGTGAACTACCATAGGCCAAGCGCTACCAAATCAGTGTTCTCGAGCCAAAGCCTACCACCATTCTTTCAATTCACGTTATTTCTTGATCAAGGAATCCTTAGCTATTCCAATTGTGCCGGCGACCGGAGACAGGAGACGTTTCCCGACAAGGACCCGAACAATTGCGCCCTCACCCTTCAATATTTGTGTCAAGCCCCGTACCAATTCGCGGGCTTTGGACTTGATCAGGTCCGGTCGTCAAGTGTTTGTGTAATCGAGAGATCAGAGATGATGCACACGATAGCATAATAGAAGCTCCATTGCGACCGAGCAACGGGAGGTCACCGATGATGCACACTGTGTTTCCCGATTGTCATGGATGCAGTTAGTTGATCGGTCCCGAGCTTAGGAAACTGATCTCCGCCCGGGCTTACTCTGAATCAGGGTTGCAAAAACCCCGCCTAGGCACCGAGTAATCGCCGCCTAGGCGCTAGGCGCCCCTAAGCCGTGGCGATTTCCCCCCTAGGCTCCCGCCTAGGAGACCGGCCGCCTAGGCGCCCGCCTAGCGCCTAATTCGGCCGCCTAGCGCCTAACTCGGCCGATTACGCCGAGTTTACTCGTCAATTTCTGTCGAGTTAGCCGAGTTAACCCGTCCGACTTGACCTTGCTAATTTTTTTCATTTATATATATATAATTTTTTTTTTTGAAAACCATAGTTTTGATGTTATGACTTATGAATTATCATTAATTAATTTATTTGGATGTGTTATTTGAATAAATGTTGAAAACAACCTCATTAAAATTGTCAAACTGCAAGTCTACCACTGTTTTTTTGGACGCTCTATTCTCTGTTATTTTAAAAATTAATAATAATAAAAATAAAAATTGGCATTTTAATTACAAAAATGTCATCGCACTACACTTTAGGAGTCCAAAGTTCTACTTTTGGACGCCAATAATACGATTTTATTGATATTTTTTGTACTAGTGACTTCAGCTAGTTCAGGCCCAGTCACGTGAATTTCAGACCGGGAAACAATTACTTGAACGCTCGATGATTGTCGTGAACTCGGCGGGTGGCTTAAGACCGGGAAATGATCACTCGTTCTCGAAGACCGGCAGTTGCTCTGGACCATTCGATCAGGAAATAGCACGAATCACAAAACCATTGTGATCGGTTCTGTTCTGGCTCAGGAATGCTTAAAGCACGCCAGGTAGTCTGTGAACATGTCTGTCGTCGCCTAGCAGGTTGGGAAGTGAGCCTTGTTGGCTGAACACTTGCTCGAGACTAAGACCTACAGTCGGGACTGAAAGGACTGGGAGGCCGGAAACTTAGAGCTCGCCAACTGAGGTCGGAACTCTGTTTGGTTATTTCAGCCAACGGAGTTATAATGGTCGGTGATGGTTTCGGATAACAAATGCGTTAAATACTGATGGCAGATACACAGGAATAACAATTCGTCGAATGACACATTCACATGCAGATGATGATTCTTCATGCGGCACATAAGCGAGGGATTGATGACACAGCTCTATTCTAATCTTCCACTGTACTGCTTATCTCATTGCCAACCATCACAGTTCTCATTCAAATTGAAACTACTCTGTTATTAAAATAAAAATGAATAGGCGTCCAAAGTTGTACAATTTTGAACAACTATTAGTAATCCGTCTAAAAGGTAAAATAATAGGCGTCCAAAGTTGTAGAGCTTTGGACTCCTATTATTAAACCGCCCAAATAATAGGCGTCCAAACTGCGTAACTTTGGACGCCTATTATTAGGGTTTCTTCTACGGGATTGTCTTCAGAGCGCATATATATTGCGACACAAACCCTCCAATACCCCAAAAAACTCTCCACCACGTACTCCGTTCTTCGCCGACGCCGCTCGTCGTCTCCGTAGCCACAGTCGCCGTCGTCCACAGCAGATCGAGCAACCGCAGTCGTCCTCCACCGGTCACCGTCGTCCACAGCAGATCGAGTAGCCGCAGTCGTCCTCCACCGGTCGCCTTCGTCCACAGCAGATCGAGCAGCCGCAGTCGGCCTCCACTCCTCCATCGTCGCCACCGGTCGCCGTCATCCACAGCAAATCGAGCAGCCGTCCTCCACTCCTCCATCGCCGCCACAGATCGTCGTCTCCAGCCTAGCCGGCGGTCCTCCTCTCCAGCCTAGTCGGCGCCCACGCCGTTGCTGCTGCCCAAGCCTTGCCGCTGCAGGTTCGTTTTATATATATATATATATATATATATATGATTTTAATTTATTGATTAGTTATAAATATTATTTGTTATTTGTTATTATTAAATAGATGGTGTGGGTTAAGGAATTATAATTATAAATTAATAAGAAATTTAATATATGATATTTGTTAGAAAATGTTTACTTTGTTAAGGAATTATAATATTTAATATATTTATAAATTTCCATGTAAATACTATATATGTAGATGTATATTAGAAATTACAAAATTACAAAATATAAAAATAAAAAGCAAAAAATTAAAATTAAGAGCAAAAGAAGCAATCGAGTCAAAAGTTATGCCTTCCTGAACTTTTAACACTTTACGGAAGTAAAAAAGTTATAATCTAATTAGTATGTTCTGCACAAAAGAGTAAAAAGACAAATATGTTGTATATATATTTATAATTATACAAATTAATTTAGTAAGTAAACCTATTAATTATTAATATGTTTTAAATTTATTAATTTGTGTATTATGTATATAAATGCATACGGATTTGATTATGTTTATAACAAATATGTTTTTGTTATATGGATTTGTATATAAATATGTTTTTTAAGAAATATATGTATTATTAGTTTAGTTTAGATTAATTATGGATTGTATTTTTATGAATTAAATTATAGGAGATATGAATCGGAGTTGGATGTATAAAAAATGCAATACACTTGAATATGTTCATGGGGTTCAAGAGTTTATAAAAATTGCCAAGGAATATGCAAGTCAAATTGATGAAAATTATATAGTGTGTCATTATTATGATTGTAGAAATTTAAAAAAGTTTCGTAGTTCTGAACCAATTAAGACTCATTTGATACGTCGGGGTTTTAAGCCAGGATATGACCGGTGGATATGGCATGGTGAAACTGTACCTACTAGTGAGGGTACAAATCAAAGAAAATGTACAAAAAATGTAGAGAAAGATCAAAGTAATGAAGATAATGTTGGAAATGATGGAGACAATGATCGGCTAGATGAATTGATGCGTGATATGCAAGGGGATTTGAATGAAATGCCTCAAGAGTTTGAAAGTTTTTTTGAGAGTTCTGGAAAACCTTTGTTTTTTGGATGTAGTAAATTTACAAAGTTATCGGCAGTGCTTAAATTGTATACCGTAAAAGCAAAAAATATGTGGAGTGATAAGAGTTTCACGGAGTTATTAGAGCTTTTAAAGGGCATGCTTCCTAATGAGAATGAACTTCCTTGTTCAACTTATGAAGCAAAGAAAATGTTATGTGCGTTGAGTATGGAGATTGAAAGGATCCATGCATGTCCAAATGATTGTATTTTGTATTGGAATCAATACAAAGACATGCATGTGTGTCCGAAGTGTGGAACATCACGTTATAAACGAAAAGTGCTTGATGATGCATGTGACCAGAAGAAAGGTTTTCCAGCGAAGTTGTTGTGGTATCTACCGGTGATTCCAAGATTCAAACGTTTGTTTGCAAATGCAAAGGATGCGAAGAATTTGCAATGACATGCTAGTGGGAGGAAAGAAGATGGAAAGTTGAGACATCCTGCCGATTCTCCTCAGTGGAAGAACATTAATAAGAAGTTCGATGATAAGAAGTGCTGAAAATCGAAATCTTAGGCTTGGACTATGCACGGATGGAATGAATCCTCATGGTAACATGAGCAGTCGCCATAGCACTTGGCCAGTTCTTTTAACAGTTTACAATCTTCCTCCGTGGCTGTGTATGAAGCACAAGTACATCATGTTATCATTGTTAATATCTGGTCCTAAACAACCATGAAACGACATAGATGTGTACTTGGCACCGCTTATTGAAGATTTAAAGATGTTGTGGAATGAAGGTGTGACAGTATTTGATGCTCATAGTTAAACCAACTTCACTTTACGAGCCATGCTGTTCTGCACAATCAATGACTTCCCAACATATGGTAACTTGTCAGGGTATACTACTAAAGGGGCTAAGGCATGCCCTGTTTGTGAAGAAGAAACAGTTGATCTTTGGTTGAACAACAGTAGGAAAAATGTGTTCATGAGTCATCGAACCTTTTTACATATTGATCATCCTTATCGAAAGAGGAAAAAAGCTTTCAATGGAAAATCTGAGACTGGAGTTGCTCGCTTACCATTATCAGGGGATGTTGTTTATGAAAGAGTCAAAAACATTGATAATGTGTGGAGAAAAACTTCAAAAACAAGTCAAAAGGGTATTTGAAAAAGAGGTCAATATTATGGGATTTACCATATTGGGAGCATTTATTTGTTCGACATTGCCTTGATGTAATGCATGTTGAGAAAAATATTTGTGATAGCAATATCGGGACATTGTTGAATATTCAAGGTAAGACGAAAGATGGTACTAAAGTTAGAAAAGATATGGTAGAAATGGGGATAAGGACTCAATTAGCACCACAAGAATCTGGAAAGAGGGCATACTTACCTCCAGCTTGTTATACTCTGTCTTAAAAGGAAAAAACAAGTTTTTGTAGTTGTCTAAATGGTGTCAAGGTTCCTTCTGGCTATTCATCTAACATTAAAAAGTTTGTTTCAATGAAGGACCTTAAATTAGTTGGTATGAAATCACATGATTTCCATGTCCTAATGCAACATATGTTACCTATTGCTATTAGAGGCATATTACCTAACCATGTTAGACAAGCTATTACAAAGCTTTGCTACTTTTTAAATGCCATTAGTAGTAAAGTTCTTGATCCTGAGGTGTTGGATTCTTTGCAAGCTGAGGTGGTAATAACTTTATGCCAGTTTGAAATGTATTTCCCCCCCATCATTTTTTGATGTTATGGTGCATTTAACAGTTCACTTGGTGTGGGAAATTAAAATGTGTGGTCCTGTATTCTTGAGGTATATGTATCCATTTGAGAGATACATGGGAATTTTGAAAGGATATGTCAGAAATCGATATCGGCCAGAAGGGAGTATAATTAAAGCTTATGGCGCTAAAGAAGTCATTGATTTCTGTACTGATTATTTGGCTAATGTTCAGTCCATTGGTGTTTCTAAATCACGTCATGAGGGAAGACTCACAGGAAAAGGTACCATTGGGTTTAAAACACATGTCCCAAGTCAAATAATCCGAAATCAAGCACATCATCTCGTACTGTAGCACCTTTGCGAGGTTCATCCATATTTGGAACAACACTTGTCTATTATAAGGCAACAAAATCCTTCTAAGGGTGAAATGTGGGTGACAAAAGAACACAACTGTACATTTATCACATGGTTCAAAGATACAGTGATGCAGGAGTTATCTCAAGTGCCAAATAATATCACTGAAACCATTAGGTGGTTATCGTATGGCCCTGGATTAGTTGTGAGGACTTATGAGGGATATGCTATTAATGGGTATACGTTTTACACAAAACGTCAAGATAAAAAAAGTGTAGCGCAAAATAGTGGAGTGACATTAGTAGCACAATCAAGAGAGTATTCTAGTGCTAAAGATACTAACCCGGTAGATGCTACTATGTCATACTATGGAGTCATTGATGAAATCTGGGAACTTGATTATAAGGTGTTTAGGATTCCTCTATTCCGATGTTCTTGGGTTTATAACAGGCGGGATGTTCGTGTAGATGATTTGAGTTTTACCTTAGTTGATTTTGGTCGACTAGGATATCATGATGAACCGTTTATACTTGCATCTCAAGCTAAACAAGTCTTCTATGTTTCTGATCCTATTGATAGTAAGTGGTCAATTGTCTTACAAGACAAAAGAAGTATTGTTGGTGTTGGTGATGTTGTGGATGAAGAGCAATATGACCAATTTGATGAAACCCCACCATTTTCTATTGGTATTCAACCTATGGCTTTAGGTGAAGATAACATTGATACTAATTACATGCGTACTGATCATGAAGAAAGATTGTGGATTGACCATCTGACAATATAATTTCTAAAATGTAATCTTATTATTTTTTATAACATTATGTTTATATTTTATAAGATGTTCTTTTTAACATAGTTATCTTATGCATGTGCAGGTATACAAATTCATGGCCGGCGATCACACAGATCCAATGGTAGAGGAGTCTTCAAGGGAAACAGAGTCTAACAAAGTGCGTAAAGTAAGAGGAGCTACAACTTGCAATAAAATGAAAAAGAAGAAGCCAGATGATGAGACTATGTTAATTGAGTTCGATAACCTGAATAGGCCTATTGGCCCAAATGCAAGGAAGTACTCAAATTACCTTGGCATTTTGGTTCGTACTCACATAGACATTAACATTGGTAAATGGTCTCAAGTCTCAAGCGGGGTTAAAGAAACGGTTTGGTATGATCTTAAGGTAATTTTATTTCATGGCCAATAATTTTATTTCATTTTATATATGTTAATGTTTAGAAAGGTCTAATTATTTGTTTAATATCTCTGATAAAGAAAAAAGTAATATTTTGGAGCATGAGAGGAAACGTTGGAAAGATTTCAAAACAAGATTTGCGTGAGTTCATCAACAAAAAGCACCATATATATAGCTCTCCCGTAGAGTTATATAGCTTCTTGACTAAACAACAATGACAGAATTTTTTAGAAAATCATCAAACTGAAGATTTCAAGGTACACTACATAATTTACTTGCTTACTAATCATGTTTTATTATTAGTCTTAAATGCTTTATTAGTATTAACCTACTATTTATTAGTACACTACCGAGCAGTTTCCCGATAAAACGGAACAACAGACACATCTCCCGGTTGCTTTACCAATCGACCTCCAGTTGTGTACGCTCCCGATCTCTACCTCTTCCTCTCGCCGGTTGCGGTATCAAGAGTTCTCAGCATCGTTGGTGTGGTTCCGATCGTGGTTAAAATATTAGCGCAACTTTCCCGGTCAGATTATAAGGAACCTATTTATTAACATGCTTCCGATCACAGTCGTCATAGCAGCTGACCGCTATCAACGCGGTTCGACATTACTGAGTCCATGCTTTGCATCGTCTCTCGAACAGAGCATAGGCTCATCTTCCAAGTATGTGTCACCATGAGGGAACTGTTACAGCCGGTCCGCTTCACGGTCTCATCCCGCTCAATCCCGAGCTCTCATCGGTCGGCTAACAGGTCCCATGACGCTCATTATGCTCTCTAGCTTAGATTCTCGGACTCCCGACTTCAACTCACGGTCGACTTGAGGGAATCCGGTGTATAGGGAAGTGGCAATCATCATTCAACTATTCATACGATCCTAGGCTTCCACATTGAAGCTTTCCAAGGTATCATGGTCGACAGCTTCGTGTATAGATTTGGAACGTGCGGAATTCTTGGTGTTGCCGATTGCGTGTGATTTTCTTAGTCGTGTCAAAACTTCTGGCCTGATCGTTTGTGAGAAATAGATGAAAAGGCACAACCTAGAGAGCTCCACTTCAATCGGCCTCGCAACCTTCTCTAGACGAATGACCACAAATAAAGTCATTTTTCGACTTCGCTTGAGCGAGAGGCCGACGCGTCAGCGAATTATCTAAGATCTCATCTATTTTGATATTTTTATGACTGGTCAACATTTAAGGTGGGCTCACTGGACCTGTTAAAGCTGGCAGGCTGCACCCGAAGTATTGAACGGGGTGAGGGCGCAATTTTTATAACTTATAGAGTTTGTAAAATTTGTAATTTAATTTACAATTGTAGAAATGTACATGCTAAGTCGTAATTTGTATAAGTTATAGCTTATACTTAGAAAATTATATTAGATTATGATTAGTATAAGTTATAGACTTATACTTAGATAGAAAAATTGTAAAGAGGAGAATATATGTACAATAAGTCCGGTTAGGTTGGTATTTCCACCACCGGCAATCTAAGCCCGGTCAGGTTGGCCCCGCCACCATCAACATTGTTCAGCCTGGGAAAAGTCCCAGTTACGTAGGTAATTTTTGGTATCCCGACCGATCGGATGAGGTTCATACAGTACTGGTTCCTATAGTTCCGGTTCCATATCGAAGAGACAGGACGAGGTTCTTATAGTTCCGGTTCCATATCGAAAAGACAGGACGAGGTTCCTATAGTTCCGGTTCCATATCGAAGAGACATGATGAGGTTCCTATAGTATTGGTTCTATATTGAAGAAGACGAGGTTCCTATAGTTTCGGTCCAAGACCGAAGAGGACGAGGTTCCTTCAGTTCCGGTCTTGTACCAAAAAGTACAAAGGTCCTCCAATTCCAGTCGTATAATAAGTCCGGTTAGGTTGACATTGCCACCACTGGTTGAGTAGTTAAGTTCGGTTAGGTCGGCATTGCCACCACCGGCCTACATAGCCCGAGATCATATCTCGGCTTTAAGACCTACGAGTTAGGCAATTGAGCCTGGCCCGGTCGGTCCAAGATCACATCTCGACTTTAAGCTCTACAAGGTAGGCATTTTTAGATAGATTGGCTCGGCTTTGCCATCACTAGCGCTTTAGGTCGGGTTGGGTCGGCATTGCCACCACTGTCCCACGTCGGTGGGAAAAGTGGTAGTGGAGCCTTGAGGCTCCTATTTAAGGAGCCTCAAGGCTCCACTATGAAACCAATTTCGTTGCCCATCTCAGTGGGCAACGTTGAGGAGTCGAAATGGTTCGATTCCTCAATAACGCCAACTGACTCAGATTTGTCTAAAATTTTGTCGGTCACTTTTTTATTTGTCGGAAAATTTGCCGGAAGGTGGCCTAAACCTTAATGACATGTGATAGCAGGTCATTAATTTGTTTTTGAGCTTCATTGCACTTAAATGAATTGTTGATGAGTGCAATTGCACCTTTAAAAAGTTTAGGGGCCTAATTGACTTTTAAGTTAAAGTTCGAGGGCCTATTTGACCCTTTTACCTTTTTTAATTAATAAAGTTGAGAAAAAAATTTTGTTGCATGAGCAGAGATTTGAACCTACAACTTCAAAATCATTATTTAACATTAAATTCACTTAACCATTACAATCATTTAATATAATAATTCAATTAATAGATATCTCGTATATATTAGAGAATATTAAATTAATTTATAAGTAAACTTTATATAGGGGCCCAAAATTTGAATAAGCACTATACTCCGGGATTAGTCCAACTGATTTTTTTAAAAATAAAGTCTTAAAACAATTATATGTCGATAAAAATTCAAAGTTATCTTTGAATTATTTTCAGTTAATGCGTACAATCTTTTGAACTATATATATATATATATATATATATATATATATATATATTAACTTTGTATATAAAGGGCCCTTGTTTTTACTTTGCCCCAGACCTACGTATTTGTCTTCCTACGTGAATTATTTGCTTACAATTAAGGCATACAGATTAGAGAGGTGAAGCATTCTTGATTGAAGTCAATTTAAAGATTACATCTTCAACGGAACAAGTAAGTTTTATCTTTACTCTTGTTTAATTAAAAATCCATGATCATGAACGTAACATTATTTAATTGATTAATTTTTTTTACATGTAATTCATTATTAATTGTGCTTTCACATTCAAGTCATAGCGCATAAGGTTTAATTAACAATTTAATGCACTACAAAACACAACCATGTTCTTTATATTGATTTCTATGAATTGAACTTTCAGCGGTAAGAAATAATATACATGCATTACCACATACATTCAACATTTTTATTTACTAACTTATTTTTACATTTCTCTAGCATGTTTTTTTTTTTGTTTTATTTTTTTGTTTTGTTTTGTTTTGTTTTGTTTTTGTTTTTGTTTTTTTTTTGTTTTTTTTTTTTGTTTTTTTTTTTTGTTTTGTTTACATTATTCATCAACTCCAACGTCTTCAGTGACACTTTAAAGCTAATTGTTGGAAATCGAGAACTAGAGCTCTACTTCGATCTACTTCGATGAACATTATTCACGCAACTGTGTGAGGAATTAACAACATATTTCTAAATTAATGCAACAGATGATGTTGTATTACTCAATACACAAGACAACGTCGTACTAATGATGTTGATTGGTAATTATAATGTTGAGAATATTTATCCATGGTTAGTTGAATATTACATTCATGACAACATGTATGGTGAACTTAAGTTGTTAAATGAATCATAGATATGAACACAACAATTTATCACTCTATTTTATTTGCAAGCATATTATTATTCTAGGGAAAATTTTAAAAAATGTCCCTCTATAATATGCCAATTATCAATGTCACCTCTGAATTATGAGTGGTGTAAACGTTGCCCCTCAATTATCAAAACGATGCACATATAGCCCCTCCCGTATCGGACATGTAGTTCCCCGTTAATGTACGACACCGTTAAGTCGGAGTAAATATTTAATTTAGTTGTTTTTTCCCTCCCTCGATTCGAAGTACCAGCGATGGACAGCGTTGGGGAACCACATGTCCGTTACGGGAGGGGCTATATGTGCACTATTTTGATAATTGAGTGGCAACATTTATACCACTCATAATTCAGGGGTGACATTGATAATTGACATATTATAGATGAACATTTTTTACAATTTTTCCCATTATTCTATTTATTTCTTCAATTCTTAAGTAATATTGGATCTCAGCGCTGCACTATGCTCACTTCCTAGGGGGGTCACCCTTCTCGGGCGGCTCTGATAGCAATTGCTGGATCTGAGCGTCCGGGATTGCCGGAAGTCAAGCACGCTTAACCACAGAGTTCTATGGTACCTGATTGTCATATCCTACTTAAAATCAATTGGTGATAGGTAGGTGGACATTAACCATATTTACCCATTGTAAGCCATAGTGCCACATCTCGAATCGAGCAGGAGCTGAACTCGGCCAACCCAGCTGACGCCCAACAAAAGGAGTTATAAATTATTTTATCTTATTATAATACAACTAAAGAATAATTACTACATCTAAGTACCAAAAAAAAAGCCATTATGTAATTATTACTTTTATGATTCCTAATAATTAAATAACTATTTTTTATTATTACTATACAGTAATTACAAATTATTGTTAATTATTTAACTTTACAAATTATTATGTAATAATAATCACTGCATACTAGCCAAGACCTTTGTTCTCAGATGATACCTCTGTGGCTCTTTTGGAGGGAAGGTCACAGGATCAAATACTGGTGGTGGGGTCTCGACTTTTTGGACTGAAATAGAGATTGAGAAAGTATAAAATAGATATTACCTTGTAATAGAGTCAATAATAAGATTAACAACATATATAAGTATACACTACCTTTTCTCCCTTGTTGTTACAATACTATACACATACACATATAAAACCATAATTTTTTTACCTTTTAACTATTTTTTCTTAAAAAGTTAACATGCACTTTGGTAGTGCATTTTTTGTTAACCAAACATCCATTCCATGGATTCTCTTTTCCTAACTTTGTATCCCAAAAAAAAAAAAAAAAAAAAAAAAAAAGGCCCCAACCGTGTTAAGGACAAGGAAAAAAAGTGCTAAAACTCTTTCCAACAACAATATTAGAGTAGGATAAAGCTGGACGGTAGTCAAAAAAGAGAATGGAAGTGACAAAGGAAAAGCAAAATGATGGAACATATACTTAGATCGGACGAGAAAAAATATAATAATCTAGCAGCAAATTAATCCAAGGTAAAAAGAAGAAGAAGAAAAAAAAAGAAAGAAGAGCAACCCATAATTATTTACTTGGTAACCACAACAAAATTACAGGTTAGATTGATACGGGTACTTACAGGGCTACGATCCGACCACATGGTACTCCTGGATTATGACCACCACTAGTTTAGTTTTTTTTGGGTGGGTTTGAGCTGACAGACAGATTTATAATGGAAGATTGTTATGATAGGTCTGGTCTCATGAACTTTGCATGAATGGAGTTTAGTTTGTTCAAAACTATTACATGACCTTTCTGCCTGCTTCCCACCACTTAACAACAAACCTTATTGTTATCAATTTATCATGTACATGTACACCTATAGATGCCAGGATCAAACGCTACTTAAGTATTAAAACCATCTAACATTATAGTTATTATTAACTCAAAAGATATCATTAATAGTATTTTATTTTCTTACGTAGTAATCAACACCAAGTTTTGATGATTGAATACTGGACTTGACCCTCCAAACCCTCGTTCAACAATAAATAGACTAGTAATAGTTCTCCAAGAAAACATTAAAAAAATAATGTTATTTCCCCACCTAATTTCTCATCTACATGATAATAAAAAGTCCTTTTATTCATGCATGTGTTACCACTTACCGTGGATATTGGCAGACCCCGCTCAACTTTATAAAATAAAAAATATCCATTTATTAATATATACTATATATAAAAAAAAAATCCTGAAATTTAACTTTCCAATTTCTAAAAAATCTCTCTTCTTAATAAAATATATTGATTTCTACTTTCTCAATCGTACAATAATTTTGGGTTAAAATTCTATTCTAATATTATAAAATAGTGTAATACAATTCCTATTGTAATATATACTATAAAAAAAAAAAAAAAAAAAAAAAAAAAAAAAAAACAAAATCATGACATTTTAACTTCCCACCAACAAAGACTATGTGGTCTAATGGTACTCGGGTTGGACTTCCATTTGGAAGATTGTGAGTTCAAGCCCAACAGTAAAGGTGTTATTGGTTTGTGTTTTAGTAGGTTGAGAAAGTATATGAACAAATACTACATTGTAATAGAGCCAATAACATTAAAAAAAAAAAAAAAACTTTTTCTGCTTTCCCATTCGTACAATAATTCTGGGTTAAAATTTCTATACTATATATAAAAACAAAATCCTGAAATTTTAACTTCTCGCCCAATTCCTAAAAAATCTTTCTTCCTAATAAAATATATTGATTTCTACTTTCTCATTCGTACAATAATTCTGGGTTAAAATTCTATTCTAATATTATAAAATAGTGTAATACAATTCTTATTGTAATCTATACTATATATAAAAACAAAATCTTGAAATTTTAACTTCCCGCCCAATTCCTAAAAAAATCTCTCTTCCTAATAAAATATATTGATTTCTACTTTCCCATTCGTACAATAATTCTCACTACAAGAAATTTCACATTTAGTGATAATAGAAGTTGTCACTAAAACTATCAATTTTGGTCACTATTGAAATTAGTGACCAATTTTTGAAGTCGTCACCTGTCGTCACTATATCCTCCGTCACTATTGTAGTAGTGACGACTTTTGAAAAGTTGTCACAATTACTAAGACTTTTGTGACAATGTTTACCTACACTAAAAGTAGTATTAGAGTGATATCAATAGTCGTCACAATAAAAGTATATTTGGTGACGAAATATGTTATTACAAAAAATTAATCTAGTGACAACTTAAATCGTTGCAATTAATTATTTTATTGTGACAACACTTTAGTCACAATACTTATACGTATTTGTGAGAAAAGTTATTGACTCAAAAATGATAATCAGTGACCTAAAAAGTTGTACCAAATAATTATTTTGTTGTGACAACAATCATGGTAACAAATATTGTATTTATTTGTGACAAAAAGAAGTTAATTCTAAAGCAATCATTGATGTTAACTAAAGTCGTAACAATACTCAAAATTAGTGGCAAAACTTGTGTCACTAAAATAATTTGAAATAGTGTCACTATTGTCAATCTTGATATTTTTATAAGTGATCATTATTTGGTCACAATTTTTTTTTTCAAATAATACTAGCCAAATGCACACAATATATATAATTATTTATTTCAAAATCTTTTCATAATTAAATGTTTTAATTTAATTATTATCTAGAATAAAATAATTCATTCAACAAATGTTACTTGTCAAATTAAAATATATATAAAAAGAGACCTCATTGTCTAACAAATATATGTTGTTAGAAATACAATAGAATGCAAATAAAATGTCTTTGATTATTCTTCACTTGAGGTTGATCTGGGTTAAAATTCTATTCTAATATTATTAAATAGTGTAATACAATTCCTATTGTAATCTATACTATATATATAAATTAAAAAAAAAAAAAAAACAAAATCCTGACATTTTAACTTTCCGCACAATTCTAAAAAAATCTCTCTTCCTAATAAAATATATTGATTTCTACAATAATTGTCGGTTAAAATTCTATTCTAATATTATAAAATTATGTAATAATATTCCTACTCTATTCTATATCTATATTATACATAACTGTTTCAAAAATTGCGCGGCCGCGGCGAGGAAGGCCCAAATCGGGCTCCTCCACGGCTGCCTCAGCGGCTGAACCGGCGATTAATTTTTTTTTTTTTTTTTAAAGTTGTAAAGCGTCAAAAGTTCGGCAAGGCATAACTTTTGACTCAGTTGTCCATTTTGCACTTTATTACTACTTAGAAAAATCTTGTGAACACAACTATATGGCTGTTTTGAAATGAAAAATCCTTTAAGGGATATTTGTCAGTCTTATAGCAAGAGTATATGTTTTGACATCATCAAAAATGAGAAAATTGTTAGGAACATATGCACTTAGATTTTGATGATACCAATGTTGTTAAGACAGTAGACCCCTCTTTAACTTTTTAATTTATGCTACTTTCGTTCTAGACGAAAGTTGACATAACTCATCCTGTAATTTGTGTTAAGCTAGACAAACACACGAAAACGAGTTTTATATATATATATATATATATATATATATATATATTGATTAGTCTACTGGGACAAAAGATGACCAAAAGGAAGAAGTAAAGCTACATCAGCTCAAGAGATAGACGAATCTATCTCTCGGAGAAGCAGCAAATGAGGAAGTAACTCATTTCGCTAAGACGAAAGATAAAGACAATCTTTCATCCAGAGACATTAAGTCAATATTAGACTTTCAAGACAAATCTTCCTACAAGAAGAATGTTGGATTTTAGCCGCATGAGCAGTTCAGTTAATTGGTTACATCGTAAAGTTTGAAAATAATGACTCGGAATTGAGTCTTACCAGCGACAGTGAGCCTTTGTGACCTTTTAGGAACAACAACATTCCATTAACGCTTCAAAGGATTTGATACGCTTTAATTAGGCACTGTAAAAAATCCAGTAATTTATAAGCTACATGTTAATTTTTTTCGAAGTACATTATTTGAGTTCTAAAAGTTTATGACTTGGTATATTACCAAATAATGAACCTTTAGTATATTGGTAATAAACATTTATTCATGATCCACATGAATCATAGTCTACATGCATGCAAAGAGACAAACGATGATGTCCACAAGTTTGCACCAAACATGGTGGCCACAAAATGGAGCGCACAAAATGGAGAGCACTTCCTCTTTGAAATTTTCCAACAATCTCCCACAAATTTAAAGAGGAAAGGAAATGGATAATAAAGTATGAGCAATACAAATGAGTGAGACTTAATGTCAGTGTTTGAGAACTTGAACTGACACGTAGTGACACTGAGTAATTTTCTTCCCGAGAGTGATATGAATCTTGAACTCACCGGTTAGATAAATTTTGAACTCTAATGCACACACCAACTCAAAAGGCAGGTTCTATGAAAGTCAAACTCTTTGACTTCTTATGAAAACTCTTAGTATTCAAGAATGTTATGTCTGTCTCAAATATAGACTTCTACCACGTCAAAGTCTATCACAACATAGACTTTTAACTCTGACAAGTCTTACTGCATTATAGATTTTTATGTCTTGTCAAGTCTATCTCAATATAGACTTTTAACTCTATCAAGTCTATCTTATTATAGACTACAATTAAAGGCTTATAGAGTAGTTAAAGACATAAATCAGTTGTTAATTGCAACGCAAACGACATTTTGTGAATCACAATGTGGTGGAGGTGTTGGACACCCCCATAACTGCACGGTTATCACCATGTTTCTTAGCCACTCAGCTTCTTGGGATAACCCCATTATCTTTCAAAAGAGGCGGTTAACCCTTTTCCACTCAAGTCAAGGATCTCTTTAGGTCTATCTCAAAATAGACCACCCCAACTGAGTATAAGTCACCAAGAGCACTTTTGTACTCAAGACATTATGCGGTGAATTTATTAGGTTTATCTCAACAAAACCACCCTTCTCAAAGAGTTATGAATTCATTAAGAGCTATAGCCCAACCTCACAAGTACACATATTGTAGGAATGACCAACTAGTGCACTATTTTGTAACACTTTTCATGGCTTCGTTTGACCACAGAAGTGGGACCCACCACGAATTCATTACCACTTGGACTTTAAGTCCTTCCAATGATTCAATGACTAATCCTCATAATTAGTCCTCAAGTAAGTTGATTCTCTTGATCAAACTTACATGCACTTTGACGAGTACTTCGTTTACTCGTAAATAATCCCTTGAGATTTTCATGCTTAACATGAAACATTTTCTTTCATCATTATTCCCAATACCACAGAGAAACTTTTGGTGAAAATATAAGGATTTAATCACCCCCACAATACAACACTTACAAATTTTTTTCTCAAAGGTATTTGATCTCTTACCCAGATTGATCTTTGGTGCCTTAATATTAGCCCCTTTATAGACTGAGTTTTGCTAATTTTCTCTGTGAAGCATTATAGTAGCTCTGCACTTTACCTGATACATATTCAACAATTAAATATATTTCAACAAACTTGGTTATCTCAACTCATCATAATTACCCTTTAACTAGGAATTATAAGTATTTAAATATGACTCAACCAAGAATTTAAATAATATATATATATATATATATATATATATATATATATATATATATATATATACAAATGCTCATTGTTAGTAAGCCATAGAAATAATGTTGCCCACAGGCTACATCAAGTTGAACAACATAATCACAAACTTCACATCATATTCTTATAAGAAATTAATCTCATACACAATGAATATGTTCGAACTCATATTTATTAGGAAAAATCTCTCAACAATGAGACTTCAAAGTTGCCACTTGCACAATTTTTCCTTCACTTGAGGAGATTAAAACTCATATAAAGCATTCATAGGATGCAGATCAATATTACTATTGCAGTACTTCAACAATTTCTATTGCAAGACTTTGATTGTTTAACAACATATGAAAGTTAACCTCATTTCAGGTGGGGATCAATTGGCGCTCTAACTAGCCTGCATGATCAACACCTGACTTCTTAAGCACTCCCAAGTCGAGTGGTGAAATCGTAGTTTACTTAAAAACCATCTTCCTAGATATGGTGTTCAAAAATGATGACGTTTCCATGTTCTCATTAAATTGCAATTGAAGCCTTTGATATATGCTCTTATATTATTTTAGTAAAATATTTGAGCAATATCTATGCACAAATCATTTCAATCAATATCATTAGTATTCAACATACTAAAGAAATAAGTACTACTTAGTAATCAAACCTGGCCAACTCAACTAGTATTTAGTACTAAGAAAATCATACTTCATGCGAGCCCTTAGAACCAGAGCAAATATAATTACTCAAAAATAACTACTTATTTAAAGAGACTCAATACTCATCTTGCTCTGTCAGATCGACTTTTGTTAGTTTTGCCCTTGTGATAGTAGCACTGGTATGCTCTGTGTCCTTGCTTTCTGCATGCAGAACACCTTCCTTTGAACTTCTTGACTTTTCTACTCCTTTTGTTGTAGATGGTTATGACACTTTGATTTTCAGTTTCATTGGTGTTGAGCATATAGCCATTAATGTGCAATCCAACTATAAGCTTAGGTTTTTAGTTGAGATGGAACACATGCTTCAATTTGGTATCAGAGCCAGACCAAAGGTCATGGGTTCGAATCTCAGCGCCACTTGTAAGTGACTACGATTTACCGGTCTACGTGTTGCTTGGAACCCACCGCACACATGGGGGGGGGCGTGTTGAGCATATAGCCATTAATGTGCAATCCAACTATCAGCTTAGGCTTTTAGTTGAGATGGAACACATGCTTCAATTATTGGCACCGTACACTTTTGACAATGATTCCCAAATGACTTTTGCCGAGTCTTGTTTGACATAGATGTCGAACAAATCGTCATTCATTTGTGACAGAATGTATCCTTTGGCTGCCGCATTGTCATTTCTAAACTGCATCAGAGTTACACCCGGTTCTTGACCCGGAATGTAATCTATTTCAGGACTGCTTTCTCTCGATTCTTCACCCGGAGTGTAATCAGGTTCATGGTTAGCTTTTGTAGCACCAAAAGGAGAGAACACTATTGGAGTAGGTTTAGGTGCAACTGAATACAACACATAAACCAACTTTAGTTGTTCAAAGAGGATACACATTCTTTGAGCCCATCTATTATAATTTTTTCCATCAAGCGCGGTGATTTTTGATCGATCGAGTATGACAGAAGGTGTCATAATGCTAAAGGTTGACTGTTGCAAAATAATGATTTTAACTGTTGGGAAATAGTTGCAACGTCAACGCGCGATCTGGAAGCCTTTTAAGAAGCACGGACACTACTGGTGTATGGTTGAAAGAAAATCTGTGTCGTGTTATAATAACACTACCTTAAAAGCGTTATTTGCCCGGTAACTGTGCAGTTAGAACCCTGACACGCTTTCGACAGGCTACACAGAGCTACTACGGATAGCTTGCACTAGCAATCACGTAGGCGAACCTCACTATTGCTCAGACTAGGGGAGAGAGAAGGAGAATAGAATATGTGACCTGAAGTCAGGTGTGACCTGATTCGCAGAATGTTTCACAAATTTGAAGTTGAATTCTGTGGGGGAACTTAAAACTCATTAATTATTTTGCCAAACGTACCAAAGACTGACATTGGTTGAATAGTCTTGCACACCACCTGAGTGTCTATTTCCATTTTTCTATCCATTGACAATATCTCCATCGGACTTAATTGCATATCATAGTTCAATGAATCTCTTTTTCATTGTCATGTTTGTCACCCATGATGAGATTCACATACGCCATGACCAATTTTATCGTTTCACGGAAGGTTTATGAAAAAGAACTTGCCAAATAAATGAGAGTAACAATGAAAAAGAATTATAAACAAAGATAAATCAGTAAAACAAAGCAAAGGGAAACAACACCGTTACGTAGCGGCGGAGATGGAGGAGAAAACGGTGAAAGCAAAGAAGACAATGAAGGCGGATGCTGTCTGTGGTGGAAATGGTAACAGGGAAGATGATCATACGCCACCTCTGATCCTCTTGCTTCACGGAGGCGGCAGCCGTTTAGAATACCGGAGACGAGAGGAAGCAAGGATATCAAAAATTGTAATATAATTTTAGTATATTAAGAATATAATGTAGATTATTATAGTGGATTATAAGATGGATGATAAGGCTTGGTATAATGGATTAATTATTGTTTTTTTAGAGTGCCTAATTAAAGCGTGTCAAATTAAATCCTTTGAAGCCTTAACGGAATGTTATATATACATACGTACTCACTCAAATACAAGTCTAAAATCCACCAAGCATTATATTCAATTCATCCCTATCCTGTGTTCTCAGATCTCAGATCGCCAATACGAGGTTGCCGTTGAAGTTGCTGCAGATTTACTGAATTGTTCGATCTTTGCAACCTAACTCCATCTCGGCTGGAAAATGGAAAATTGCAAATTGTCACAAGAGCTAGTGGTTGATATTTTAGCGAGATTACCGGTAAAGTCTCTTATGCGATTTATATGTGTTTGTAAATTTTTCTATGATTTGATAAAAAGTGATAGCCATTTCCTGCACAAACACTATGGAATTAGCAAAGCAAAAAAGGATTGCGTTCTTTTAGAGGTTGGTTACGATATTAGAGAATATTATTTGCTTTACAAAGAATCTGAGATTGAATGCATATACCTAGACTTACCAGTAAGGCCAAGAGTACAGTGGGTTAGGTGTTGTCAAGGTATGTTATGCTTGATTTCGACTAGGAAAGATCCGATGAACCTTGATTCTGGTGATGATCTTATTTATGATATTTTGATATGGAACCCATCTATTAGAAAAATTAAAGCCTTACGCCCAATTACCGTCCCTTACAAACTATCTTACCCTACGTATGTGATTAACGAATTTGGATTTGGAATTTCTAACAACATGATTTGGAAGGTTGTCATGATGTTAGACATTTGTTCTTTATGTGATGATGGGAGAGATATTGTGCACCAAATTAAAATGGTTTATAGCCAACTTGGTGGTGATTCATGGAGTTTGAGACAGATTAATTCGGTTACATCTTTTAATTGTATTGATATTCAAGATGATTTTTATTTAAAAGGGAGGTACTATTGGCGGGGAAAAGGTGACAATAATAATGGAACTTACAATCACTACTTTCTTTGGTTTGACATGGATGATGAACTTTTTGGGACGATTGAGGTGCCATCAGATAATGTTACCATTGATTCAGCCACAATAATTAATGAGACTATTGCATTACTTTGTTATCCAAGTCTGGAGGATTTTAGTTGCATTGAGATTTGGTTAATAATTGAAAATGACAACACTTATTGGCGTAAACAAACAATCGTAGATTGTGTTGTAAACGTAGATAATAATGAATATTGGAGACCAATAGGAATTTGGAATGTGGACAGTGAACTGCTTGTATTTCTAGAATCTACAATTGTTCGGGACCCGTCTGCTGAAATGGATGTGCCATACTTCATATCTATTGATTTGGTTACTCAAGAAAGGAAGATGTTCTTTATAAGTAAAGAAATGAAAAGTATTACTATTGCTTCAGATCAAGTTGTTGGGTATGTTCAAGTTTACAACGAGAAAAATACTGATATAACTGAAGAATGGAAACTCAATAGTTTTATGAACGATATAATATATGCTCGAGTTTATGGTGAGAGTCTACATTCAGTGTAACAATGAAATAATTGTATATTGTTTACTTAATTTCCTCTCTATTTAATTTGCACACAAAGCCTTGTGCGTGGAGCTATGCGATAGGGAAGTAAGATCTATGATACTTTTTCTATACATTATAAAAATCACATTCTTGAACTATGATTTGAGATTTCGTTGGTGTGATTTATTAGTCCTATGATTATGTTTTTTTTTTTAAAATAAAAATTATGAATTCCCTTCCCTTAAAGTGTGCTTTTGCAATCTTGGAAATCAAATAATGTTTAATCCTATCCTTACTCAAATTAAGACCCTATATCTTACAAACTAGGACATCCAATCTACTCAAATGCAATACAGTTCAACTAGTCAACAACCCAAACTAGTTAATAAATTTCGTGTTTTTAATAGATGCAAGATGGAATTAATCTCTAGGAAAATAGCAGTGAAAAGCATTAAGTTTGAAGTTTACAGAAAAAAAAAAAAATCTCTCTACATAATGAATAACAAATGTTTACGTTTTGAAACGTAAAACCAATTCCATTATCACATTTTATTTCATACTCTATACTATTAATTTAAAATCAATAACTAAATGATGACTAATTAAAATGTTATGATATTTCTCTTGAAAATTACTATATATTTCTTTAAGAATTTTATATGTCCTTGTCATTTCTACTAAGGCTTCTTTGTTTACTTTTATTGCTCTATCAAGTGGTTTAATAATTTTTACAGCTCTAAAATTATCCTTACTACTCATGATTTTAATCGGGGTGTTCTAAATTTTTAAATTTTTCTGTAAGACTTGTAAATATTTCACTTCTTTTTCCTAATGCTCTTTTCTCAAGTTCTATTATCTTTTTATCTATTTTGTTTAGATTATTTATTGTTTGTTTACATTTATCATATCTTCCCAATGTTATATATTTAGCTTTATGGTAATTACCTATTACCTATTTGATACTAATCTATTTTTTCTTGTATTAACTTATTCTTATTATTAATAGCTTTATCCCATTGTTTAAAATTTTCAGAATTATTGCTAGGTGAAGCTTCTTTATTATACTCTTATGTTAATATATTCTAATATCTTTTAAACCATAAAAAATGTGGATAACTTAATATTTGTATTTATTATTCTCATGAATTTAATAAAGCAAATAATATGAACAAACATTATATTGAAAGCAAAATTCATCTTCAAAGCAATCATCATTAAATTCAAATTTCTACAGCCTCTCATCAACTTCTAAACAACATACCCCTTCAGATATTACTTTTAAAAAAAATTATCAAACAATGTTAGCTTAACTCATACCTTGTATAGATGTATCAGGTCACTGGATTCTCAACCCTTCCTGCCCTTCTGTTCCCTTTACTCTTCACCCAACACAACGGGAGATAGGCTAGAAGCTAGGAGTCCTAAACAAATCTTCCTATTATTTCTACACAATATATATATATATATATATATATATATATATATATATATATATATATATATATATAGAGGGTTGCATTCAAATACAAACCCCCTTAAAATACAAACCTCCTCTTAAAATTTTAAAATAAAGACGGTTCAAAATCGCGAACCGGATCCGGATAAATAGATGGGTTATTATTATTATTATTATTATTATTATTATTATTATTATTATTATTATTATTATTATTATTATTATTATTATTATTATTATTAAGCAAACCGACAATAAATAGCCTGTTTCAAATCACCACTACACTTGTGATAATGTTTTCAAGGTTGATGACCAACATAATGAAGCTCTATAATTATAGAATACCCAACACCACATTAATCTTTTACCACACAGCAATATTAGACAAGGAATTGTAAAATAGTCTGCCCACAAGGTCAATTCATCCCATTCATTTCTCACTAGTTAATGGTACAGGCTCGTCACTTCATATATTTATGCAGAAATTTCCTATGGAAGTCATTTCGAATGGTGTCATTGATAAAACGCTTGGCAACTTTTGCTTCTCCTCTAGCCTGGTTCTTGAAAACCACATCATCATCCCACCTTCTCTTCACATTAAAGGATGTTGGCTGGTTTAACAGCGGATTTCCTCTCAAGAGTACTCCTTCCTTTGCTTTGAGCTCTACTTCTTGTTCTTGCCTTTTCTCCTCTGCTCTTTCTTTCCTTATTTGATCAAGCTCAGCCATGAGAGCTTCCATGTCATCCTCATTATCATCATCCTCACTCTCATCATCACTTTTGGCACCAGGTGGAACAATTCGATCTTCAATCTCTCTTTTAGAACCTTCTAAAAGGAGTTGGCTACTCTTTCTATGATCCCTGTCATCACTATAACCATTATTTTTTGAAGAGAAGTGCCTTGATTCACGCTGTTCCAGTTCCTTACGGAGGTTCCTCTTCTGCAACTCATCCTGAGTGTCTTGGCCTTCCCTTCTGGGCTTCAAGGTTGTATGCGATGCAATATCTCTAGAAGAGTATTTCTGAGATGGGCCGAAAATCCGAGTCCCGCCCTGTTCGCTACCGCCCTTAGCAGGTGCCCATGTAGGTCTAGCTGCAGTCGTCATCTCGTCTATAACTACGCTCAGCCAAGCGTATTGAAATATATATAAGCCCAGCACACAGTGATGTTGAAACTGACGTTGTAACACAAACTATCTGTAACGCAGTTCGGGCAAACGACCCTAATCTGCGAGGCACTTTTCAATTTGAGAACTTGCCTAAATCCACTAAAAATTTAATATTTAAGATACACTGTTTTGAACTTGACATTATACAATAGAATGATCTTTCCTACCAAACTATTGAAACCTAAATACATGTACTACTTTCGAGGGGAATTTAGTATTCTATTCCCAAAAACTCCCGTGCCTCACAAGATTAATGTTGAATGTTTGATTTATGTGATAAAAGACAACCCCTATTTATAGTAGCTACTTCTAACAGATTTGTGAATAATAATGCTATTCCTAATCAAACAAGAACTAGAAGATCTTCAATAACAATTCCTCTTAAAACTAGTATTCTTCAATATCTATTCCTTTTAGGACAGTATTCCTTCATAGAATTGGAATCCTTTTTGCACATAACTTTGACAAGGTCTTTGAGTCAACACCTAAGAATTAATTGGGTGCACAAAGAGTTTCATGCTTTTGATTGGATTCGAAAGGCGGAGATGCATATTATTATTTACTTTGTAATCTTGGTGGGTTTCAATTTAAAGGCAAATTATTCTGTCAACCTAGTCTGCCATGCAAGATGAACCCAAATCTAAAGATACATAATTTACATACTAAATTTTAAAATTTGACAATTTGTGATGACCATGTATTGTATTCACAAATTTTCAAAACTTAAAAACACAATTTGTATTTTAGAAGTTCACAATGGCTATCTCTATCTCTATATATATTAAAGCAAAATGATGACCAAATTTTTTTTCCTCCAAAGTGTGAAAGCATTTATTGTATTCACATCACATTAATTAATTTTTATTATATATCAATTCTTATTTGGGAAAATTGCAAAAAATGTCCATCTATAATACGTCAATTATCAATGTCACTCTTGAATTATGAGTGGTGTAAATGTTGCCCCTCAATTATTAAAATGGTGCACATATAACCCCTCCCGTAACGGACCTATGGTTCTCCACCGTTGTCCATCGCTGGTACTTCGAATCGAGGGAGGGAAAAACAATTAAATTACATATTTACTCTGACTTAATGGTGTCGTACACTAACGGGGAACCACATGTCCGTTACGGGGGGGGGGGGGGGGGGTGCTATATGTGCACTGTTTTGATAATTGAGGGGCAACATTTACACCACTCGTAATTCAGGGGTGACATTGATAATTGACATATTATAGAGGGGCAATTTTTACAATTATTTTCCCTTCTTATTTTAATTACAAATATCTATATCTATATATCTATCTATATCTATATCTATATCTATATCTATCTATCTATATCTACTATACTAATAAGACCCCAAGAGAGTTAGACCTATAACGGGTAGGAAAAATGGCGGTCAAATTTTTTAATCAAATGAATGACTCAAGATTGATTAGATTTTAAATTTTCATTGAGATTTCCTAATTTATCCTTAATGAATATGATTATCGTTAACTTTTTCGTTAAATATTATCTTTTCCGTTAATTTCTGTTAGTTCACCGTTAACTTACTCATTGATTTCAATAAAAAAAAAAAAAAAAAAGGTCTTAGATTCGAACCACATCTCAATCAAAGTTGACATAATTAGTACTCTATTTTACTCTTATTAAATTAAATAATAATTTTGTAGCTACAACAAAAAATAATACATATGCATTTCTTTAATTTAGAATTATGTGTCTACAATGCCTTTATTCAAAAAAAAATTATTCATTATCAATAAATTAAATAAGAGAAATAATTTCATTAGGTATATTGTCATTATTTTTCTCCAATATAAAAATTCTTTACATTCAAAATTCAAATTCATCAATTGATTATATTCTCTACATTGTCCCTACAATGTCTTTATTAAAAAAAATTATTCATTATCAATAAATTGATTAAGAGAAATAATTTCATTAGTTATATTGTCTTTATTTTTCTGCAATGTAAAAATTAGGGATGGCAATGTGCCCCGTCCCCATACGGGGATCCCCAATCCCTGCCCCGATGGAGACGGGGATAAAGAAAATTTTCAGGGAATGAGGACGGGGACGGGGAATGTAAACAATTCCCCGTCGGGGACGGGGAATGTAAACAATTCCCCGTCGGGGACGGGGAATGTAAACAATTCCCCGTCGGGGACGGGGACAGGGATACCCCTCCCCGCCCCGTCCCCGATTAATTTTTATAATTAAATAAATAAATAAATAAATAAATAAATAAATATATATATATATATATATATATATATATATATATATATATATATATATATATAAACTTACGTTTTATTTTTAAAATTTAAAATTTTAATTAATAGTTAACGGGGATGGGGAATTCCCATTCCTGCCTAATTCTCCGCGGGGATGGGGATGGGGATTATTTTCAATTTTTCGCCGGGGATAGGGACGGGGACGGGGATGAGGTTGGGGATTCGGGAACGGGGACAGGGAGTATACTTCCCGCCCCGCCCCGCCCCGTTGCCATCCCTAGTAAAAATTCTTTACATTCAAATTCATCAATTGATTATATTCACTACATTGTCTATTATCTTTTTGGTGCATTATTTTTTAATTAAATATCAAAGTTATAATACAAAATAACGATATATATTTATTTACCAAGTATTTTATTAATATCATAAAAAATTTAAAAATTTTAAATTAATAAAATCAATTATATTAACTACTTTGATATTAATAGAATTCAAAACCCCATCAATCTATACTATTGTTTGGACAGGAAATCAAGTAAATAGAATTTTGTTTTTAATTATAGTATAGATTTTTTTTCTTTTTATATTGTTTGGGCGGGAAAGTAAGGAAGGAGGTTTTTGTTTTTTAATAATAGTATAGATTGATAATCCTTTTATATTTTTGATTATTATTAGTATTAATCAGTGTATTTCGTTTATTTTTCTATTTTTAGTGAATTAAGTGACAAAGAGAGTTCAAATCACACAACAAATTGAAGTGAGAAACTACCTCGCAATATCCGTGTTTGATAATCAACAGTTAGCGGTTAGCGTTAGCGGATTTGACCAGCGAATTATATCAACGATTGGTAAAAACGGCTGAACAAAACACTTTCTTTAGCATTTTGATCTTTGCGTTACATCATATTTACCAATCGTCCAATATCTTTGGGTTACATTATAATTAAAAAATTTAAATTTTCACTACATCTAAATTCCTTAAATTAGGAATTTCTTTAACCATAATAATTTATTCAACAATAATGGTTGAACTAAATGAACACTGAGCAAAACACTTAAAGGATTGGTACCATTGATTCATTCATTGATCTTGTATATATGTACATTCATTAAATATATTAGAACCCTTTGCAACAAAAATACTTGGTTACTATTTAAAAAAAGTTTAGTAACAATTATAATGAATCTCCTATATTACATTGTATTCATATACTATGAATTACATATTTAAATAAATAAATTAGACATTAAATTACTTATGTTGAACTTCTCATATATAATATTGTATTTATATACTTTCAAATATTTATTTAATTATAAACATTGGGTAGAAAAAATGATCGTCAAATTATTAAATCAAATGAATAGTTCAGATTGTTCAGATTTTAATTATTTTTTATTGAGATTTCTTAATTTATCCTTAATTATATGATTATCCGATCTGTTAACTTTTTCATTAAGTACTGTTAGTCTAATTCTAATATTAAAGTCTAATATATAATTATAACTACAACATTAATCTAGTTCTAATATTAAAGTCTTAATAGAACTCTTACCACAAATCCGGAATCTCATCAAACAATATTAGTAAATATTTATATTTTATGCTTTAATTTTTATTTGCTCTCCCTATGTACCATATTTGGTTTTAACCATACCCATACAATTATTTTATTGACAATTATAATCAATCTTGACTATATTATCTTGCATTTGTAATTAAACTTAGAATTACCAATTTAAATACGCAAATTCAACATTCAATTTCATGAACAATTCTAATATATAATCTTGTTTCGATATACTTTAAAATACTTATTTAAGAAAAACATTGGGCATTATCCCAATCGCGCAATGCGCGTAAAAAACTAGTTCTATATATAGAGATTACATATCAAATCAACATCAACATAATTGTTAAATTAGTTAACATAACATGTCTATATCATTAATTTATAAAATATTGCATATATTATATATTATATATTATAGGGAAAATGACACTTTTTCCCCCTAAGTTATATACTTATAGCACGTTTTCCCCCTCAATTATTTATGTAAGCACATTAGCCCCCTCAATTATTTTAAAAGTGGTGGTTTTTCCCCCTGATATATTAAACTGACATTTCTACCCTTAAAGTAAACATTTTATTTATTTTACTTCTCCAACAAATTATTGTGTATATGTAGCAATGACCACGGTTCGGTTCAAACGGAACCGGACACTATAGCAATCGAATTAAAAGTTTTCGGTTATGATTCAGATCTAGAATCCAATATTTAGATTTCAATTTATTAAATTTATGAACCAAAAAAACTGGATCATGAACCGTGAACCGGCGGTTCCGGATCCGGTTCGCGATTTTGAATCATCTTTATTTTAAAATTTTATTTTATTTTTTATTTTAAAATAGTCTAAATTCAACAATAAATGTATTTTATTTTTTCAGTTCGGAACATGAACCGGCAATTCCGATTTGCGATTTTAATAAACTCTAAATATCGCGTTTTGATTCTAAATTGTAATTGGAATATTTTGGTTTGGTTGTTATAGTATCTGTTTGGTTTGAACCAAATTATAGTAATAATTTGTTGGAGAAGAAAAATAAATGAAATATTTATTTTAAGGGTAAATATGTCCATTTAACATTTTAGGGGGGAAAATAGCCACTTAAATAATTCAGGGGGGAAAAGTGCTATAAGTATATAACTCAGGGGAAAAAGTGCTATTTTCCCTATATTATATCTATATATCTATCTCTATCTCTATCTCTATCTATATTGAACCAAAATGAGTAGGGAAAAATCTCTATCTCTATATATATTAAAGCAAAATGATTTAGGGAAAAAATTTTCTAATCATAAACATCATAAATAATAATTAAATAAAGATGAAAAGAAAATCAATGTAAATAATAAGCAAAAAGATTTTAGTGGATATGAGAGTAATTCAAAAAATTAATTTGAGTAATAATTGTTGATCCATAATTGAGAATTAACATTGCAATAATTATGTTATGTTTCTAACATTAATTTATTGGAGATAAATTTAAAATTTAGAATCAATATTTACATGAACATCTACACCTACTTTAACACTATAAATAAACCATCATCCACAGGACCACAACCAATACTATAATTATGTTTTGGTCGTGGATGGAATTGGGAGGATGGTTGTGGGTAGAATAGGGAGAAGAATATTTCTGGGAGTTTAGATCTCTGATAGAGCTTTGTACCGTGCGATCTGGGGAAGATGAATCAAGAAATGCGCAGTAGACATGAAGAAAAAGCCGGGGATAAAAATTATACCTTGCTTCTGAACTTGGGGTTTCGATTCTTGGAGCTGTTATTTCTTGGAAGTAGAGGCAACTGTTAGCCGTAGCTCATGAACGCGAAGAAGAAGAAGCAGCTTACGTAAAAAGACTATTTTGCTCTCATGAATAAAAAATTTAAAAAGGTTTAAGTTTTTTTCGGTTAATTTCCAGCGTGATTTGGCCGAAATGACCAAATCTACTAAAAAAGCATAGTTAAAGGACTAAATTATTAGTTTTGTTGGAAAAAAAATGCTTAAAATAGCATAAAATGACATGTTAAGTGGCTATTTTGTGGTACAATTATCAGTGGGGTCCACTTCCGATTTGTGTCGGGCCAAAGTGGATTCGGATTCTTCGTAGTGAGATGAAGAGATTGATATATTGTACGCTCAAAACGGATAATGGGTGAATGCGATATTGATTATCAAAGTAAACCAATTGAGTTGGAAAAATGAAGGGAAAAAGTGAACTTTTGTCTCACATTGGTTTGGGAAGAGGATTTGCCTCACTATTTATACAAGAGCTCTTTTTAAGTTTATTGAATTGATAGTATAAAGGCTCTCTCGTGTAAGATTTGAGTTATTACAACTAGTACAATAAGATAAGATCTAATAAAGTGTCTTTATTTATTGAGCTTCCTTGGATAATACAAGTTTAATACTCGTGATCTTCCTTGTTAATATTTTGCTAATACGTCTAATGGACCAGCAAACTTGTATAATACGCCGCTTGGGCCAGGGTGTAACACTCCTTTTTTTTTAAAAAAAATAAAAATTTAGAGCCTAGTTTTAAGTTGTCTAAAAAGACAAAAACAAGGAAATAACGATAAACTATGATATATATAAATCCCAAATCAACAAACTAAAGAGAGTGTCATCACCATAGTTACCCACCCTCGAGTAACTGCATAGGCTAAAGTTACTAACATACTAGAGTCACAGCTCAATACATCAACAGTAAAGGGTATGCGAACCTTGATGTCTATGCACCAACCAAAAGAAGGTAGTCTAGCTACATCAGTATCTAACATCAATCACAAAAAGAAAGGAATCACTACAAAAAAAAAAAAAAAAAAAAAAAAAAAAAACCCAAAATAGCGACGAACCATTTTCGTCGTTAAACAGGTGAAATCCTTCTTAGTCCGTCGCTAGAATTGGCGTCCCTAGAATTTAGCAATGCAATTTATTTTTGTTTATTTCCGTCGCGAAACAAAAAAAATTCGTCGCTATATTGTTCACGGTGACGATTTCGACGTCAAAAATTGCAACGGAATAATGACAGACATTTCTGTCGCTAACTCTAGCGACGGAATATCTGTCGCTACGACAACAAAATATCCGTTGCTAGATTCATACCACGACGATCTGGTGACGAACATTACAACGGACTAGCGACGGATATTTGTCGTCGCTAGGTTGTTTTAATTACTTGAATTTTATGTCATTTAGTTACGGTTTAGTGCCGACAATATCCGTCGCTAAATTTAATGATGGAATTGTTCCGTAACTATTTTGTTACCATTTGGTATTTTATATTAAATATTTAGCTACAGATTTACTATAATATTTTTCCGTTGCTAAATTATAAAAATTTTAAAAAAAATATTGCCACTAATTAATATCGCATACCATACCTGCATTAAATTTATATCAATAATATAATTGTAAAATATATTATATTTAAACAATCATACTCCATAACAATAACAAAAGTAAACCACTATATAATGTTATATCGGTTGCAACAATACCAAACATATTAATAAACATAACATAATCATCTCCTAAATTTTCATCATTTGAATTAGCAAAATGTTCAACTTGAGTTGTTGGAGGTGGTGGCATAGATCAGAAGTGGAATACATCTCATTGCGACGCAACTCATCCATCAAACTTGCAATCTAGGCCTACATTTGATTTCTTTCAGCTTGTAGTTTAGCCTCCATCTCAGCTCACACGATCTCCATCTGTTGATTGACCATCTCCTTCACTGCATCTTGATGACGTTGTGAAGAATCAGATGAACCACAACTATTGTTGTTGATAAATGAAGATGCCTTAGTCCCTAAGCCATAAATACGCTATTTTTTTTACCCCGCCAACGACATCTACATATAGCTGTGACATGTTTATACTTGGTGACTCAGTTGACCCTTCGGCTTCTTGCATTGTAGCTACATGTCGTGCTTCTATTTTGTCCTACAATTAAAAACATAAAAAAAAAAAAAAAGAATTATACAAAGGCATATAAATTTTTTATCTATTTAACAATATATGATTGTTACGTTGTAATTATAGCGATTCTCTTTGACCTCTCATCAACGAACATACCATTCTTCTTTTTGTGTATTCGCGCGAAGCACTCAAACAGATTATGCTTCTTTTGAAGATCATCTCGCTATTAAACAAGCACAAACAATAAAATGATACTTAACTTGTAAAATATATACAAATAATAAATTTGTAAGTTAAATTCGTAAGATAAATTTGTAAGTTAAATGTACTACCAGCTTGTGATAGTGCTCAATAGCTGATTTAGATCCTCCGGTATGTCAAGAACATCATGTACCGGGTCTTTCCACCTCACTCATTCTATTTTTGCGGGTTTGATAAGATTTAGCTTTCACGTCTGGCCCATCCCAATACGCCTCCCAAATACGCCATGTTTCTTCAGCTACACAAGCAGGCCTCCCAGTTGATGTCCGTTTTTTCTTAAATTTGGAGATCATATCTGCATAGCATCAGCTTGCTTGCAATAAAAAGGCTTCGTGAACTTGTGTGTCAATGGACTCATCCCACTTGTAAAATTTCTGTAACATTACAAGTTCATCAAATTTAAGCAAAGCACAATTTAAGAAGCCAACTTAACTATAAATATCTAAAGCAAAATTTAAGCTGCAATTTTCCTGCATTTAGTTAGTAACAAACAAGTATCGGGTAAGATGAAAGATAAAAGGCTTATCGGAAGGAATTCGAAACATAACCTAACTTTAACCCCCTTTCTATTACTAATCACAGATCTTCCTAATCTAGCAGTCCTAGCTAAGGCACGAGCTAACCAACTAAAAACTGACACTAAAAGAACTCTTAAGGTAGATCACCCTGGATCGGAGAATAAGGATTGCGTCTTTCGACGATTCACCATTGAATTCTCCAAGCATGGAGGGCAAGATCTTCACATTAAACAATCGAATCTCGGCAACCACTCGAACATGGTCCGTTGCTTTCAAATCATACTCTGAAGGTCTTTACACAACTTAACGGTTAAATCTTTGAGAGAGAAAGCACAATTTAAGACTAACATCTACTAAGCCCTAGAGCTACACACTACTACTATAAATGCGCGCTCTCATCATGCATCAAGTCCACCTAAAAGGGGTTATAAAAACACATAGGAAAATAAACCCGTTAGCATAAAAATGTTAAGTATAAAGCCACTCAACCCTGTAACATAAATATAGATATAGGTTTTGAAAAACGGTTGATATTCCCATAGAACAAGTATGAGCATAGTCAACTAAACAATCAACAATAAATCCTAAGTAAGGATACAATATATAAGCATGTATACTCATCAACATATATGAGAATAACATACTTCCAAGATAGACAATATGCAAAAGATATGAGTGTCAAGCAATACCATACTATCATGCTAGTACTCACAAGCAATAAAACATACTTTACTTATCATGTACTCTCATAAGGCATATGCTATGCAATAATGGAATTCCATAGATATAGATATACTAGTATCAAGATTGCAGTAGGCGCTAGGCGCTAGTCGGACAGCCGGGCAGCGCCTAGCACCTAGGCAGAATCTAGGCGGTGCTAGGCGGGCTCTAAAAAAAAAATTAAAGAACAGTAGCAGACTTGCAGTTTGACAAATTTAATGAAGCTGTTTTAAACATTCAATCAAATAGCACGTCCAAATAATAAAACTATCAATCTATTATACATCCCTTCAAACAACTAAACAAGTCAAACACTCAATTACTCAAACAACAATACCACATTTAATCATCCAACTAATGAAACAAGTGAAACAACATCCAAGTATCATTGTTTAAAGTTTAAACTTACAAGTTACAAACTTACAACATAATTAACATTCAACAAAAATTCAACATTCAAGTCCAAATTTTAAAGTTTTGAAATCCAAAGTGATTCATGAATCATGATTGAATAGGATCATTATATTGCCAATTTCTTCATCTTGTCCATATTGCTCAACAACACGTTGCCCATCATCTTCAAACTCCACTACTTCATTATTTCCTCTTCACTTTCACCTTCCGATTCAAAGTTATCTTCATCAAGATCCCTCAATCTAGCACTTCTACGGGGTTGTAATGCTTCATCCACTTCCATAGCATTATTGTTGCAATCCAATCCCGGCTCAGTCTCAAGATTTTCCACAATCCAATCTTGTATTAAACTTGCATCACTACCAACCAACTTTTCAATATTTTTATCTTGCTTGTTCTTGTTCATCGAAGTAGCATTAAATTGGACAAAAGCTAAATTGTTGAGATGATTTGATTCAAGCATATTTCTCTTCTTTGTATGTATCTACAATTCAAGTAATAAAAATATTCAAAAGTTTAAATAATGATTGATAAAGTATTAACTATCATAATTCATATTTATATTAACATCAAGTTGATAACAAACTAAATAAAATATTAAAATATAATATTAAGTTACTAACCCCTTCAAATGTGCTCCAATTTCTTTCACACCCCGAAGAACTAGATGTTAAAGAAAGAATCTTTATGGCTATTCTTCTCAATAAAGGGGCTGAGGTACCAAAAGTTGACCACCAATTTGCTACAAAAAAAAGTTCATAATAATTAATAAATACTTAAATATAAATAAATAAATATAATTAAGCAATAAAGTATTAAAGAATAAAGAATGACTTACCGGGATTAAAGTTGTCATCATTCACCTCACATGCTTTGATTGCGATGCTTCTTCCAAACATCCCCTCCTTCTTCTTATATTTTGGCAATTCTTCACTTAAAATCTTATTTTGCATGTCAAAATCATTGACAAATAGAATATCACAAAAATCAACAACTCCAACACCTACAACTTCGTCCAAATGAAGTTGTGGATCCTTATAATGGTAATAAGGATTCAACAAATATGCCATCAAATGAAGAGGAGAGTCAAGCCTATCTTTCATTTTTTTTCTTCTTTTCTTCAATAATGTCAATAATCGATTTATAGTTCCTTGGGACATCGGACAAAGCATGTTTGATTTCCTCTTTTTCTCTCATAAGCTCACCATATACAAACCTCATTGATGGCTTGCTATCACAATCAACAAGTCGAAGTACTCTCACCAATGGTGCAAAAACCTTCAAACATGCCGTTACACCTTGCCAAAATCTCAAACTTGTTGCGGTTGTGTGTGCTACCTCCCCTTTAGCTATCTTGGAAAATTTACATGTCTCCCATTCATTGCTAGAAAACATTGCCCTTATTTCAATCTTCTTCTCGGCTAAACTTTGCAAAGTAAGGAATGAAGATGCAAATCTAGTCACACCGGGTCTCACTATATCTCTCTTCTTTGTGAAAGTTCTCATCATTGCCAATAGATAAAGATCGTTAATGCCTTCGCTTGATCAAGGACTTTCTTGTACCTCGGGAGATTTCCAATGCTTTGAAGCATTAGATTTATCGTGTGGGTGGCACAAGAAGTCCAAAAGATGGTTTGTCTCTTCTCTTTCAACAACTTTGAAGCTCCCAAGTTGTTTGAGGCATTGTCCATGACAACTTGAACAACATTTTCAACTCCAACTTGTTCAATGTCATGCTCAACAAACTCATAAATATATTCACTTGTGTGTGAATCAAGTGAACATTCTTTATAAGAAAGGAAAACGATGCCCAAATTTGAATTCACACACAAATTCATTACACTTCTTCTTAAGAAATAATAATACACTTATAGTCTTATACACTAAAAATGACAGTAGCAAAAATGCAAAATTCATAAGAATACAAAAGGAATTTGCTTCTAAATGACAGTAAATCTGCTTCTTTGTGATAGGAATCATAGATTCAATGAGATAATGATTCGTAGGAATGATAGGATAAGTCATAACTCATAAGAATAGAAAAGAATGTCAAAAAAGAATTAAATAAGTGGCATAAAAACAAACTCAAATTTGTGAACTTACAATCTTACAGACGAGTAGACGACGGTGACTGACGGTGACGGACGGCTGAAGCCGGAGCTTCGACAGTGACAACTGCTGGAGCTTCGACGGCGACAACTGCTGGAGCTTTGACGGCGGCTGGTTCGATGGAGTCTCGGCTCTCCGCTATCGCAGTCTCCTGTCTCGCAGTTTCTCTCGATTAAAATTAGAATTCGAAATTAGAAGTTAGGGTTAGGAATTAGAGTTAGAAATGAAATTAAAATTCAATTTTTTAATTGGGTTTTTCGCTTAAAACGATGTCGTTTTGAGCGAAAAACCCAATTTAAAAAAAAAAATCAATTAACTCGGCCGACTGGGCCAAACTCGGCCGAGTAGGCCGCCACCTAGGCGGCCTGGCGCGTTTTGGCCGCCTTTAGGCCAAAACAGCAAATTTATGGGCCGCCTAGCGCCTAGGCGCCGAGTTTTACAACCTTGATCATATAACATCCTATCTCATCATGTCCCATCATATCTCATGATTTTCTTTTCATTTTTTTCTTTTAAATCTGGGTATGCGAGGTACTTCGCCGCGGCGAAGCTCTAGCGAACGATGCTTCCCACAAAACCGCCACAGATGTACCAACAGAACCTCAACTCGTGGGGAAGTAGGAACTTTATGAATCGTGAACGGACCTATCCTGGCTAGAAAATATTGACCGACCTAATCTCATCTCATCTCGCCCATAGAACTGGTACTCGTGGTTCTAAATCTCGGTGGAATCAAGTATCGTAATTTCAGTGTGCACATCCCATAGCCTGGATTCCAAGGCCAGCGGGTAGTATCCAACATAGCAACATGGGAATATCAACCAAGTTACTTAAATACATCATTCGACATTCTCTGACTGTATCTTTTCCTTTCTCATAACTTTCTCTTTTTCTTTTTCACCTGAAATGGCATAGTCTGGGAGCCTCCAAAACATAGTTTTCCTCACTTCATATAGATAGCATATATATCTCATGCAACTTCTCTTTTCCATGATGGGAATCCATATGCAAGTTTTTTAAAAGAATTTAGATATAGGTTTTCAAAATACATAAACTGTAACACCCCCGAATTTCAACAACTTTTAAAACTTAATTTAAAGGGATTAACAGTCTAAACATCAACATAAGAACAACAGAAGCTATCTACATAAATCCGGGAGATGCTATGCCACACCTATATCAAACATAGGTGCACAGGCAGATACTACAACTACAACAGTCTAACAAATTAACTACTTAGGCTCACAGGCCTCAACAACTATTAAAGGAAGAGATAACACTATCTACAGGCAACTAGCGCGCTCTCCAAGGCTACCCAACCTGTAAAGCAACAAATAGAAATGGGACGACGCCCGGTCAACGAATAATGTTGGTAACCCACCAATACCTGTTAAGTATCATACATAGATATGATATATATACAAAATCATTTCGAAACGGAATACATATATATATAAGTACAAAACCAAGAGTAATAGTCAACACAAGACTCAACACTCTCAATCAAGAACACGGGAACACATCCCAAGACCACAAAGAACAACACGAATCACAAGAAGTCTCAAGGTATGATCTATCATCACACAATAGATCAAAACCCGACATGCACAACGCAAAGGAATAAGACTCACCCACGGCAACACCTGCCAAGGCAACACTTGCCTTTGTGACTACACACGTCACAAGAGAAGAACTCACAACAATGGCTACAC